>NC_139939.1:43782176-43882176 GCF_963454915.1 Gymnoscopelus microlampas
GCTGAGAGAGAGAGAGAGAGAGAGAGAGAGAGAGAGAGAGAGAGAGAGAGAGAGAGAGAGAGAGAGAGAGAGAGAGAGAGAGAGAGAGAGAGAGAGAGAGAGAGAGAGAGAGAGAGGCAGGGACACCCACTTGACTACATATTGTATAAAATTGTGTTAATCTTTTTCATAGATGTCATAGATAGCTTCATAGACTTGTTTGACAGTGTTGTGTACATTATCTTTTCTATGAATTCATTTTCATACATTAAACCACTTAAACCCTCAATACTTAGTAAAATGTACCTTTGGCCCTGTACTTGGTCTGCTCTTTCTTTCCCTCTACATCAAACCTCACCGCCGACACACAACGCCCCGCAGCTGTTCCACTCAGAATAGGGATGCTAGGGTTTAAGTGGTTAATGTAAAAAAAAAAAAAAAGATCCTATCACAAACACAATTGGCGGCCCCCCTGCAGTAACTCTGAGGACCCCCTGGGGGTCCCGGACCCCCTGTTGAAGACCCCTTGCTTTAGTGAGTATCAGTAATGTAAGTGCTTAAAGGTCAGGAGATTAAAAACATGTCACAAAGAGAAAGAGATGGGGACGAATGGGAGAGAGTTACTGTTGAGACTGTGTTTGCGTGAGTCAATACACACACTAAGCACTTCTCTCTCTGCGTTTCTCTTTCAGCCACACATGCACAGACACTATTGAAAACCAATTTACTGTCTCTGAATGGCCTTGTGTTCCTTCTATTCAATGGCCAATTGCACTGTTTGTATTTTGTTTTTGTTTTTTTCACGAGGGTCGAATTGGTACCATGGAGTTGAAAAGTACAATAACTTATTTGCTGCTGTGTGCTTTATATGAATAAGACTTTACGTAACATTACAGTTTTTATTGTCTCTATTTATAGCACCCCGTACTGTAGCCTACAGTATAATACAAATGCACAAAGACACAATTGCTGTCCATTCAGATTGCTGTACATAATATTGTAATCACGCAGTTGTACACTGTTTGTCCACATTTAACATGAATTGGTCCTTTGATTTCACTAAATGCCAATGGACTGTCAAATCCTGATTCCATTTGAATACTTTCAGAGTTAGGATCAGGATTAGCACTGAGGACACTAGATTTTACACTAAATTTTAGCTATATAAATATAGTATATTGTTTGACTATTCAAAAATAGCAGATCTACATCCTTGGACATTAAAACGTTTTTGGGTTTTTCCAAAAACTAATAGGATTTAGAAGACTTTTGTAGAATCGGCCTCAGGTCTTAATGGGTTAATTATTACTACAGTATATGGTCGCTGTCGGGCAGAAACCTTGTATCTCCGTATTGTACCTTTTTTTGTTTTCTAATTAATGTCCTACTTCGTCACACTACAGTGACACACAAAAGTAGCCGAACTAAAAGCTTTAACGTTTTAAGTTGACATCATTAACGTCATTCTGCCTACCACTGCCAACCCGTCAGTGATCGAACTCCCACCAGATTGTGATAGATGACAATAAAGGATATATATCGATAACATTTTTATGAAGATGAATAATCAAAAATAAAACAATACATCCACAGAGCTATTAAAAATGTGCGGAATAAAAGTATTGCTTTTCCCCAAAAAAATATTATGATTGTTAAATGATATATTATGTAATCATTTTGTCAGTATAGTAAAACTCCAGAAGTGTTGGTTTTGTTTACCTCTGTATATTGTAAGCTGACATCTGCCATGCCATTATCTATATGTTTTCGTTTGGTACGGTGCTTTTTAGCCCAAATAAATTATTGTACGGCAACCATCACATTGCAATATTGGAAGCTACATGAATGCTGGCTTTGCTGCCTATAGAGGTGACAGGGAAACAGAGAACCTTGCACAACAGGTGTTGTAAAAGTGCACCATCTAGTGGCTGAATGTTGTGGGTGAATTGTTAGTCATGCTTGTGTAGATTTGTTCTGGGGCTTCATGGGAGCAGACCTATGCAATGCTTGGTTTATATCACTGGTTCTCAACGTTGGGTACAGGCACCACCAGGGGTCCAAAAGGACCCTTATGGGTCTGTAACTCTGACAGTTTACCTATGGAACCTAATGGATGCTTACGGGTCCATTTGGTTCCATTTGAACACACTCAGAGTTAAATGAACACTAAAATTATTTTGGCCTAATGCATATCACACATATGGGTGTCCTTGAATTTCAAAAGGTTGAAAACAACTGGTTTATATCTCAAGTCCAAGTCAGTAGACTCAAGCGTCCTCCTAAATGGAGATAAAGCCCAGTGTTTAGACCAAAGCAGTGAACATGGTCATTATTGACTGTGATGTTTGACTTGTCTCCACAGGCTCGTTGGCTGTGTCTGTCACTGATATGACTGCTCCAGTGGTGGGATCCTCTGGAGGCGTGTATGCCTTAGTCTCTGCACATCTGGCTAACGTTGTCATGGTAAGTGTGTGTGTATGTGTGTGTGTGTGTGTGTGTGTGTGTGTGTGTGTGTGTGTGTGTGTGTGTGTGTGTGTGTGTGTGTGTGTGTGTGTGTGTGTGTGTGTGTGTGTGTGTGTGTGTGTGTGTGTGTGTGTGTGTGTGCGTGCGTGCGTGCGTGCGTGCGTGCGTGCGTGCGTGCGTGCGTGCGTGCGTGCGTGCGTGCGTGACTGTCTTTGATCCATTGTGTGTGTGTGTGTGTGTGTGTGCGCACACGTGTGTGCGTGCGTAGATGACTATCACATCACTCAATACTCCTGTCTGCAGAGAGCACTGGCACATCAAGGCAGATCATTCTGGGGCCAGCAGGTGCTGGTCGATCCACAGATTCCATACATTCCATACTGTCACCATACTGTGTGTGTGTGTGTGTGTGTGTGTGTGTGTGTGTGTGTGTGTGTGTGTGTGTGTGTGTGTGTGTGTGTGTGTGTGTAAGAGTGTCAGAGTGTCAGAGGTGAGGACTTAATTGACTTACTGAAATATAAAACACACACACACACACACACACACACACACACACACACACACACACACACACACACACACACACACAGATGGACTCTATGAAATATGTATACAGGCTTGTCCTTCATGACACTCAAGTGTCAAATTTGAGGGATTTCTCTCAGATTATCTGGTGCAGCAAAAAGACAGAGGAGGTCAAAGATCAAGATTCTTTGACCAGATGGCTATGCTTTACCTGCATGTTTTCTCTGTAATGTTTTTTTTTCTTTTTTTACCTGGACCTCTCTCTTATCTCGTCCCATCCTTGCATTCCTTTTCTCTCTCTCTCTCTCGCTCTCTCGCCTCAGAACTGGTCGGGGATGAAGTGCCAGTTCAAGCTGTTCCGGATGGCCATGGCTCTGGTTTGCAGTAAGTCAGACACTGATTTCTTATTAATAAAGAATTTGAGAATTTATAATGATAAAAAAAATCCCACTAAAACTCACACTCTCTCTCTTCTTATAAAACTTAAAGTTGTACAGTGCAAATAAAAAAAAAACGATTTTTAGCAGCCTCTGCTGGTCATTACCGTCACTGCAGGCCGTTCGTTTATTACTGCGTTACCCAGAATTCCATTTGTTTTCACCGGAAGACGGAAGCGTTTCAAAAAGCGTTCTTTTAATTGTTTTATACGATCTGTGGATCGTTTCTCTTAGCCAGTGGAGCTTTAGTTACCGTGAGCTGTGTTTTCTTTTTCTGTTTTTTTTCGTTCTTCAAATCATACAATCTCTTAAAATCAGCGTGAGTTTCCTTTTTGTTATTAGCGCGGTAGTTCCTGGCCAAACAGGAAACCGGTGTGGTAGTTCCTGGCCAAACAGGAAACCGGTGCATTTCCGCTTCCATTTTCCGGCCAGATGACGTCATTTTCGCGGGAAAGTCCCCCCCGACACCGTTCAATAGAAAATATATAAATAAAAGGCTTTCGGGGGTGAAATTCATTAGCCTGGTAAACCCTCCCTCCGGAAATCTCATTTCCATTTGATATCAGGAAGGAGTCTGGTCTGAAACGCCTTTCTCCAATAATCGCTGTGGGCTGGAGTTGGGCGGGAGTAATACCGTTGACTGACAACCCCTTCAACCAATGATTGTTTTTCCCCTTCAGCCAATGAGCAGTTCATTTTGACGAGCTCCAGACTATGTGACGCAACGGGACTTTTGGGACGGCCATGCCGAAAATAGGTTGCCTTATTGGGATACATGCGTGTCACTCCCCGCCCCTGCCGGTTCTCTAAATTTATATTTTTAAATAGGCTCTGTCATGATTAATTGACCACATATATGAAGTTAAACAACTAAATTCTATCCAAACGATATGTTAATAGTAAATTCCGTGCCTCAAAAAAGAAGTTTGAGACCGTTTTAAGAACGAAACTAAGAAGTGACGGCACTCGGAGAACAACAATGGCTGCCGTTCGTCTTTTGTCGGCGGCTCTCAGGCTGCACTCGGGTTCATTCGGACTCGCCACCTGATTGGCCAACTGTCGCTGTCAATCACAGAACAATGAGCGACGACGCTGATAGGCTCGGCGGCTCGGCGAGCAGAGCGATTATTGGAGAAAGGCGTTTCAGACCAGACTCCTTCCTGATATCAAATGGAAATGAGATTTCCGGAGGGAGGGTTTACCAGGCTAGAAATTCATGGAGTGGGTGTTGTGAAACATTTGCCACTCACAAAAGATATACAATTTAACTTTAGTTTTATTGAAAAAGTTACCTAGCATTACTTTAAAAAGGTTGATATTCTAGAAAATGTTATGCTAAATACACTAGTTATAAGGAATAGAATTCATGCCATAAAGGAATTAAGAGGTCCTCTTTTTAGAAATGCAACGTCAATTTATATTTTAGGCCTAATGAACGTAATATGCTGGCTCCTATGTATTACATGTATATACAGTAAATGTATGTTCTGTTGCAATTTACCTCATTTCATTCCAACCTTTATTTAATTCTCGGAAAACACACTGAGGGCTGAGACCATCTTTTCCAGTGGTGCTGAGATTACAAGTCGAGAAAAGCAACAATATAAAAGAATAAAAAAAGAAAAGAAAAATTAAAGAAAATGTAATCGCATGATTTATCAACATCAATTAAAACAGGTGCGATTTAGATTGACCAAAGTTGGTATATCAGACTGTATCCTGCAGTATGAATAAACAAAATAAATGTTTTGTGCTGAATTGAGTGGATTAAGTTTCCTGTCATGATAGTTTCTCCACTGTGTGTGCATTTGACTTTACATTACAGTAAACTAAAAACATATATATTTATGTTGTATTTACATTGTCTTTGCAATATTCATGGTGGAGCTGTATCTTTGTATTTTCTTAAAGGCAGTCCTATAAATATATTGCCATTAATAGGCGAGTTGTGGTCCAGTGTGGGCTCCAGGCAGCTCATGCCACTAGAAGAAATATTAAACCATGTGATCTGACAGCCCTCATTAAGAACAGCTCTCTGGTACTTTTACATTTAACTTAGCCGTTTTTATTTTCCTAAACTAACATTAACTTTATGAGTACCCTGGACACAAGGCCTAGTATGTACAGTTTAATATGTTGATTGTATGACTGCAATGTTCTGGGTTCAATCAGTTCAGGAATTGTTTCCTGTCACAGTGAAGCAAAAATGCCATGAAAGTTAAGTTTTAAAAATGTCTTCAAATCTTTGAAGAGGTTAGTGTGACTGTGTGAGAGAATTATTTTACACTGGATGCATGTGGAACTCCCATGCTCCCGCTTACAGGCTGTGTCTAATATAAATTGAGGTGTAATCAGTGGTGGAAAAAGTGCTCACATTTTTTAAGTAAAAGTATCAATAATGCAATATAGAAATACTCAGTTACAAGTAAAAGTCCTGAATTAAAAATGTACTTGAGTAAAAGTACAAAAGTATTGACATGAAAATGTACTTAAAGTACCAAAAGTAAAAGTTGTCATTATGCAGAATGTCCCATTTCAAGTTTTCAAATGTATAAACAACCTTTGAAAATAGCAGATCTACAAGCTCACAATGCGTCGCATCGCTACGCATTGTGAGCTTGTAGATCGGCTATTTTCAGATGGCCCAAATGTGTTTTGGGTGGTTAATGTAGCCTTTGTAATAATAATCCAAATATACAAAGTAACTTGTAACTAAAGATTTCAAATAATTGTAGTGGAGTACAAGTAAAAGCTTTGGAAATTGGAAATACTCAAGTAAAGTACAAATACCTCAACATTTTACTTAAGTACAGTACTTGAGTAAATGTTATACTTTCCACCACTGGGTATAATGCTCGATGCCAACCTTCCTACTTCTCCTCTTCGTGTCCCTACTTGACTGCGAAGCAGAACATTTGTCCAGAGGGTCACAGGCTCAGTCTCATGCACCACGGCCTCAAGCCAAAATGTATTTGCTCTTGACCCAGATTGCAATGGGGTGGTGTGGCTTTGAGCCAAGAACGTTATGAGCTGAATTTGAATCAGGGTTTTAGGAATAGAAATAGCAAGGGCCTTCAACACAAAACTGTCACTGACAGTAATTATAGTAATCATTGTCCTCGCTTGTCCTCGCCTTGATTAGAAACTATATTGATGGAGATGCTGATGAAAGCATAAATCAGGTCAGTAAGTACCAGGACCAACTGGTATTTAAGAGGACTGGATATGGTGTATAGACCCACAATTGTACCATGTTTGTTGATTAATCCTGCCCTCTTGCAGAGATTTGATGCATTGCTTGCAGTGGTGTAAAGTAACTAAGTACATTTACTCAAGTACTGTACTTAAGTACAATTTTGAGGTACTTTTATTTTACTGGAGTAATTATCAGTATTTTTACTTCTACTCCACTACATCTCAGAGACAAATATTGTACTTTTACTTACTATTGTACTACTGGAAAACGTTTTTACTAGTTACTTTGCAGATATAAATGATTTCATTATAAAACATACATTAACCACTTTAGCCCTATTTTATACCTAGGTGCAGATCTAACATGTGTTGTGAGCTTGTAGATATGCTATTTTCAAACATTTTAGTATTTTTTCTTTTGGTACTTTAAGTACATTTTGATACCGATACCGGTACTTTTACTCAAGTACATTTTTAATTGCGGACTTTTACTTGTAACAGTACTTCTACATTGCAGTATTGATACTTTAACTTAAGTAAAACATTTGAGTACTTTTTCCACCACTGACTGCTTGTCGGCAGTTGCAGATTTTTCAGTAGCCACGACCGCCTTACACCATGACAGCAGTTCATTTTCGTCTTTTCTCTCCTGTTCACAGTGAGTGTGGAGTTCGGCCGGGCGGTGTGGCTGCGGTTCTACCCACCAGCCTTCCCACCGTGTCCCAACCCCAGCTTCGTGGCCCACTTGGGTGGAGTGGCGGTGGGCTTGACCCTTGGCGTGGTGGTCCTGCAGAACTACGAGCAACGGCTGCAGGAGCAGTCCCTGTTCTGGATTTTCTTCTGCGTCTACACCCTCTTTGTGCTCTGTGCCGTCTTCTGGAACATCTTTGCCTACAGCCTGCTCGACGTGCGACTTCCTCCGGCCCCGTGAGGTCCTCACTGGAACGCAGACTCTCTCCCTCTGTCTCCATCCATGGAGGTCATCTATGGACAGCCAGCTGGCTCCTACGCGACAGGGGTACCTGGCATCTAGCTCTGGTCATAGCCTAGAAGGAGTTCTCCTTAAGGCTATGGGACCTTTGAGCCTTTGCGCACGCACCACAGGCTCTCGTAAAAAATACAAATACACTTTCGCTACTCACTTTTTGGCCAAAATGTTAAATATTTCACCGGAAAGAAAACCTTATTTAGTTACTCCGCTGCGCCCTCTACAGATCCGGTCAATGGAATTTTTCTATTGACAAGGACTGTTCCCACTTAGTAGAGTTGGCTTTCAACTCCATAAAACCGTCTTTGTTTTGGTAGCAGCGAAAGTGTATTTTTTATTTTTGAGTGGTGCCAACCACTCCTATATCTGTCTTTGTCCGTGTGTCCGTATGTGTGTATGTATGTCTGTCCAATAAACAAACATTGATGACAACATCAATACGATACGGGGCTCATCAAAGGCACCACTCACTTCACACAGGGTGTGATTTTTTTTACTGCAGACGAGAGGCTATGCAGCCTGTGGTGCGTGCGCAAAGGCTCGAAAGTCCCACAACCTTGAGGAGAACTCCTTCTAGGCTATGGACCAGAGCTACCTGGGCATCCATGTTCTCATGGTCTCTGGATGGACAACTGGTTACTGCCGCCCCCCCCACACACCACAACAATCGTACCCTGTTCTGTACTCTGTCAATTCATCTCTGCGCTAGGCCGGTGTTCATCTAAAACAGTGGTTCTCAAACTTTTTCATGTCAAGGACCCCCAAATTGACTCTTAATAGCCCGCGGACCCCCATTTGAAAAGATATGCCAAGGACCCCCATAAGAGAAGATTTTTACAGCTCTAGCAGTGATTTTCAAACATTTTAATTTCAAGGACCCCCCGTTTGACATGCATTTTAGGCTACGGACCCCCATTTAATGGCATCTCTGGGACCCCAATTTATATTGTAAAATCAATGTTAATTGAACTCTCAGAGTTACAGACCCATAAGGGTCCATTTGGTTCCTAACTATCTATCATTTTACTGGGGACCCCCCTGGAACTTCCTCAAGGACCCCTGGAGGTCCCCGGACCCCACTTTGAGAACCACTGATCTAAAATGTTACTGGCCAATGGGGTCGTGACTTGTGACCTGAAAAGCTTGTGGTTGGTCAGTAAGGGGCCTCCTATCAAACAAAACAGGAAGAGTTCTGTACACACAGCTCCAAACCCTCATCTTGAACCCAACAGTGCCTATTCATCAAGACGTCAGCCTGATCAAAGTTTTATTGGTTGCCTCCGTAAGGTCGAAGCAGTACAACCTTGTGAAACTTTGCAGTCTTCAGATTGAGTTTTGAAAGTCTGGTAGTCCGGGCTTTATTCTGAGTGAGTATAAGGTTACTGCATACAGGGTTTCAATCTATTCGGATTGGTCCTCTGTCTATAAAAAAATATTCCATAAGCAGATACACTGTAAGAATGCTAAACATATGTTTCTATACCTGTCAGGCATAGAGATTTTGCAGATAAACTCCACTGCTGTACCTGTATGTTAGGATTGTGAAGGTAGATTTCGGGTTATTATTCCGTGTTGCTTACTACCACAGCGCGTGTGGTACGTCGAGAAAGATTAAAATGAGCTCAGCACTATTTTAACCTCAAACTTGTGTGCATTTGTCCTTTTTGTGTGTTGAGTATATGGCACTATAGTATAATGTACAGATGAAACACATTTAGAAGTGCCATTCAAACTCTCATTTTCCGAATGTTGCCAAAAGGTTGCTACAAGCACTAGCATAGGAGATGAGAAGCACAAAGCTTGACAAATACTGCTAAAGTGTTTGCGAAACTGAGCCTAACTTTCTAACATGTTTGCGAAGAGTATTGGTTGAGATGATTAGAAAGATTTTCAGAGTAATGTCATTTTTTTGTCATCACTCTCCTGCACTGATATGCAATGATAAATGATAATTGGTAATTTCCTCATTGATGAAGTAAACAAAATTAGACATTTAGATCAGAAACTGTCACTTGTAGGAACAGATGGACAATTTTGAACGTATTTATGTTGTTAAAAACATACAGGGTTTGATGCAGGAATTTGATTTTGTAAAAGAAAAAAAATAGGTAGAGTAAGTGATTTTCCTTTGTTAAAATAAGTGTTAAATAGCTCTATATTTATTGCTAAAGAGTGATTGTTCAGTAACAGCGGTCACCCCGTCTCCAGCTCTTTAGTAAACAGAAAATGCATTTTCAGGTCTGGATACCAATTTGATCAAATCAGGAGAGAGAACCCACACAGGGTACAGGATGAACAAGTGATGACACTAAGAGTGTCATCAGTGTGGGTACTCTCTCCTGATTGGCTGAAATATGGCCACCCACCTGAAAATGTATTGTCTCCTTATTAAAGAGCTGGAGAGACAGGGAGATCCCTGTTACTGAAACACTCTATAGCAATAATTGCTAATTGTGCTTTAACCTTTTAACAAAACAAAAAAAACGATGTTTTAACCAACAAATATCACTTACCCTATCTTTAACAACTGAAAACATTGCTATAAAATTAAAATGCACAAAAGGTTTGTACATGTATAAGTATATATGACAGTGAAATGATGGTGAATAGAACTAATTAAATTGTTAGAAAATTGACCCCAATCCTGAACAGCAAGTCTCAGACTACTGTATCTTCACCTCATGTTACAGCTTTGGACAAAAAAAGATAATGTTATAAATTACAGATTTTATGTTTTTGTTTAGTTTTACTTGGTGATATTGGTATCTTCTGTAAAGTGTTCAAATGGTCTGCATAATATGTTAACTACTGTACATCCTGTGTGTATCTTATTTAATATTATTGGTTTTGACATGATCTGGGATTGTATATAATAAGGGCTATGATACAAAACTAAGTGACGTGTAAATGACATTATTTTAACGTGCATATTTTGTAGATTTGATATGTACATACTGGAGTACATTAAACCATTTTTTATGAAAGAAAGTATGAGCTCTTTGTATTTATGTACAAATCAAAGTTATTGTTTTGCAGATAGACATACAAATATTTCACAATAACACCAACCCAATAAATAGTGTTTGTGTGTCATGTCCCCTTTTCACCACAATGACCAGTACCTTATTGACACAATGACCAGTACCAATCAATCAATCTTTATTGTCACATCACATTACAAGTAAGGTGGGTGAAATACTTAATTGTGCAGGCTCATCAATGCAGGTAACAGATAGAGAAGAGCATAAAGAGAAGAAAATGGATGGATGATGCTTTATTAATCCCCAAAGTGAAATTCAGGTATACAGTAAGGTTAGTTAAAAACACAGCGCAAAAAGAGGGGGCACAGGTTAAAAACTGAGAAGACCAATATAAATATATACTATGAATAAGCATAAAAAGCATTATAAAGTGTCACTGGGAATAATTCTGTTATTGCACATGGCCCATCTGTAACTACAACAAGTTGTCCAGTTCATAAGCCTACTGTAGTTTTAGAATTGTACTCCTTTAAAAGTTCAGAGATTTATAATGGAGGCGGATAGAAGGTTTTGGGACCTAAAAAAAACACTTTCACCTAGAAACTCCATTCACAGTTCAAAAAAATCCACCTTACTGTGGACATGCATCCTTGAGATGTTTTACTTTGAAATGATTTGTAGTTTTTGAAATATTTGACTTTAAGCGCCCAATATATTGTCAATGGCAATGGATATTTAAAGGGAAGAGGGTACAAGATTTCATAGGCTAAGTTCACAAAACAAGTGAGAACCTCTGTGGTGCAATGGTTTATATACAGGACTTGTAGCCAGAAGGTTACCGGTTGAAATCCAACTAGGACAGGTTTCCAACTATTACCCGACTCTTGCACCTTTATCTGATCTTTGACTGAAAAGCGTGCAAGAGACCATAGAAAGTATGTACCATGGAGCAGTGGTTAAGATTCAGGCCTTGCATACTGAAGGTCCTGAGTTCAAATCCCGCAAGGACATCTTTCTAACTTTTACTTGGGGCTTTTACCTTTATCTAATCTTTAACAAAATTCCACGCAAGTCAACAGAACAGGTAAGGACCTCTGTGGTGCAGTGGTTTAGATACAGGGTTTGCAACCAGAAGGTTCCCGGTTCAAATCCAACCAGCACACTTTTCAAACTTTTACCCGACTCTTGCACCTTTATCTGATCTTTCACTGAAGAGCGTGCAAGAGACCACAGAAAGTATGAACATCAAATTTCTCTTTTGGGCCTTGGGTCCCAATAAGACCGAAAAGAGTCTTGAGTCGAACGCATTAGATCCAAGTAGACATGAAATTTCTCTTTTGGGCCTTGAGTCTTGGGACTTAAGGCCCAAAAGAGACATTTCTTGTCTACTTGGATCTAATGCGTTCGACTCAAGACTCTTTTGGGTCTTGAGTCTTGGGCCCTCTACTGGCCCTCTACTGGCAGTGACGTCACACTTCGGTGCTCTATATCCATTGCCATTGACAATGCATTAGACGCTTAAAGTTAAATCTCTCAAAAACCACAAAACATTTCAAAGTAAAAAGTTCAAGCATTTGTGTCCACAGTAAGATGAATTATAAAAAGTGTGAATGGAGTTTCTAGGTGAAAGCGTTGTTTGAGGTGCCAAAACTTTTAGAGGAGTACATTTCTAAACCTATGAAACATTTAAAAGATTTGTTTTCAGGCAAACATTGTTCACAGTAAGATGAACATTTTAAAGTTTGAATGGGGTTTCTAGGTGTAAGTATGTAGGACTAATAGCCTTTTTTTCCACCATTGTGTCACTACCGAAACGTTTTTGTGTCACTACCGAAACGAAAGTTAAATCCGAAAAAATCACTAAGTGTGGAGGCCAAAATCGTCCCCCCAAAAACCTGTTAGGAGTACGTTTCAGGCAATTTAGAGTTGATTGGTATACTTTGTAGTGGAGTAATTTATTTTTCCACCATTGTGTCACTACCGAAACGTTTTTGTGTCACTACCAAAACGAAAGTTAAATCCGAAAAAATCACTAAGTGGGGAGGCCAAAATCGTCCCCCCAAAAACCTGTTAGGAGTATGTTTCAGGCAATTTAGAGTTGATTGGTAGTACTTTGTAGTGGAGTAATTTTTTTTTTCACCATTGTGTCACTACCGAAACGTTTTTGTGTCACTACCGAAACGAAAGTTAAATCCGAAAAAATCACTAAATGTGGAGGCCAAAATCGTCCCCCCAAAAACCTGTTAGGAGTACGTTTCAGGCAATTTAGAGTTGATTGGTAGTACTTTGTATTGGAGTAATTTTTTTTCACCTTTGTGTCACTACCGAAACGTTTTTGTGTCACTACCGAAACGAAAGTTAAATCCCAAAAAATCACTAAGTTTAGAGGCCAAAATCGTCCCCCCAAAACTTTGTAGTGGAGTAATTTTTTTTTTCACCATTGTGTCACTACCGAAACGTTTTTGTGTCACTACCGAAACGAAAGTTAAATCCCAAAAAATCACCAAGTGTGTAGGCCAAAATCGTCCCCCCAAAAACCTGTTAGGAGTACGTTACAGGCAATTTAGAGTTGATTGGTAGTACTTTGTTGTGGAGTATTTTTTTTTTCACCATTGTGTCACTACCGAAACGTTTTTGTGTCACTACCGAAACGAAAGTTAAATCCGAAAAAATCACTAAGTGTGGAGGCCAAAATCATCCCCCCAAAAACCTGTTAGGAGTACGTTTCAGGCAATTTAGAGTTGATTGGTAGTACTTTGTAGTGGAGTAATTTTTTTTTTCACCATTGTGTCACTACCGAAACGTTTTTGTGTCACTACCGAAACGAAAGTTAAATCCGAAAAAATCACTAAGTGTGGATGCCAAAATCGTCCCCCCAAAAACCTGTTAGGAGTACGTTTCAGGCAATTTAGAGTTGATTGGTAGTACTTTGCCTACTGCTGTCTTCTTTGAATCTGTGGTTCTAAAACATTTAGTTTTCAAGGACCCCCCAAATTGACTTTTATTTGGCAGTGGACCCCAATGTGAAAAGATGTAGTATCAGGGCCCCCCATGAAAAAGATTTATATTTATGCTGTAACACATTTTTTAAAAGTTATTTGTCTTGTTTGTTGTTCAAGTCAAAGCACCAGGAAGGCTGTACTTGTCAGCCATCTGTTAGCTCAATGGGTTGAGATGCAGTATACATGATCCAGAGGCCATGAGTTCAAATCCCATTGATGTCTTTCCTATGATTCTTTCCTTTGCAGACTGGCTTCCAGAAGATCAAGTGAAAACTACCAGGAAGGCTGTACTTGTCAGCCATCTGTTAGCTCAATGGGTTGAGACGCAGTATACATGATCCAGAGGCCATGAGTTCAAATCCCATTGATGTCTTTCCTATGATTCTTTCCTTTGCAGACTGGCTTCCAGAAGATCAACTGAAAAGTACCAGGAAGGCTGTACTTGTCAGCCATCTGTTAGCTCAATGGGTTGAGACGCAGTATACATGATCCAGAGGCCATGAGTTCAAATCCTGTTGATGTCTTTCCTATGATTCTTTCCTTTGCAGACTGGCTTCCAGAAGATCAACTGAAAACTACCAGGAAGGCTATATTTGTCATCCACCTGTTAGCTCAATGGGTTGAGACGCAGTATACATGATCCAGAGGCCATGAGTTCAAATCCCATTGATGTCTTTCCTATGATTCTTTCCTTTGCAGACTGGCTTCCAGAAGATCAACTGAAAATTACCAGGAAGGCTGTACTTGTCAGCCATCTGTTAGCTCAATGGGTTGAGACGCAGTATACATGATCCAGAGGCCATGAGTTCAAATCCCATTGATGTCTTTCCTATGATTCTTTCCTTTGCAGACTGGCTTCCAGAAGATCAACTGAAAATTACCAGGAAGGCTGTACTTGTCAGCCATCTGTTAGCTCAATGGGTTGAGACGCAGTATACATGATCCAGAGGCCATGAGTTCAAATCCCACTGGTGTCTTTACTGTGATGCTTTCCTTTGCAGACTAACTTCTAGAAAAACAAGTTAGAACCACCAGGAAACCTGTAATTCTCAGCCAACAGCATAGCTCAACTGGTAGAGCGTCTGTCCAATAACATGACTTGACTTGACATGAGTGGGTTCGATTCCCACTCGAGTCAAGTGTCCCCGGTAACTTGGGGCAATGGATAAATTGACTGATATCCTTAGTGATGCTTCCCTTTGCAGACTAACTTCTAGAAAAACAAGTTAAAACCACCAGGAAACCTGTAACTCTCAGCCTACAGCATAGCTCAACTGGTAGAGCGTCTGTCCAATAACATGACTTGACTTGACTTGAGTGGGTTCGATTCCCACTCGAGTCAAGTGTCCCCGGTATCTTGGGGCAACGGATAAATTGACTGATATCCGTAGAATAACTTGTAGGAGTGTGCTGGTTCAAATCCAGTACAACCCAGGACCGAGCAAGTTACCTGGGACACTTGACTCGAGTGGGAATCGAACCCACTCAAGTCAAGTCATGTTATTGGACAGACGCTCTACCAGTCGAGCTATGCTGTTGGCTGAGAGTTACAGGTTTCCTGGTGGTTTTAACTTGTTTTCTAGAAGTTAGTCTGCAAAGGGAAGCATCACTAAGGATATCAGTCAATTTATCCGTTGCCCCAAGATACCGGGGACACTTGACTCGAGTGGGAATCGAACCCACTCAAGTCAAGTCAAGTCATGTTATTGGACAGACGCTCTACCAGTTGAGCTATGCTGTAGGCTGAGAGTTACAGGTTTCCTGGTGGTTTTAACTTGTTTTTCTAGAAGTTAGTCTGCAAAGGGAAGCATCACTAAGGATATCAGTCAATTTATCCATTGCCCCAAGTTACCGGGGACACTTGACTCGAGTGGGAATCGAACCCACTCATGTCAAGTCAAGTCATGTTATTGGACAGACGCTCTACCAGTTGAGCTATGCTGTTGGCTGAGAATTACAGGTTTCCTGGTGGTTCTAACTTGTTTTTCTAGAAGTTAGTCTGCAAAGGAAAGCATCACAGTAAAGACACCAGTGGGATTTGAACTCATGGCCTCTGGATCACGTATACTGCGTCTCAACCCATTGAGCTAACAGATGGCTGAAAAGTACATTCTTCCTGGTAATTTTCAGTTGATCTTCTGGAAGCCAGTCTGCAAAGGAAAGAATCATAGGAAAGACATCAATGGGATTCGAACTCGTGGCCTCTGGATCATGTATACTGCGTCTCAACCCATTGAGCTAACAGTTGGATGACAAATATAGCCTTCCTGGTAGTTTTCAGTTGATCTTCTGGAAGCCAGTCTGCAAAGGAAAGAATCATAGGAAAGACATCAATGGGATTTGAACTCATGGCCTCTGGATCATGTATACTGCGTCTCAACCCATTGAGCTAACAGATGGCTGACAAGTACAGCCTTCCTGGTACTTTTCAGTTGATCTTCTGGAAGCCAGTCTGCAAAGGAAAGAATCATAGGAAAGACATCAATGGGATTTGAACTCATGGCCTCTGGATCATGTATACTGCATCTCAACCCATTGAGCTAACAGTTGGATGACAAATATAGCCTTCCTGGTAGTTTTCAGTTGATCTTCTGGAAGCCAGTCTGCAAAGGAAAGAATCATAGGAAAGACATCAATGGGATTTGAACTCATGGCCTCTGGATCATGTATACTGCGTCTCAACCCATTGAGCTAACAGATGGCTGACAAGTACAGCCTTCCTGGTAGTTTTCACTTGATCTTCTGGAAGCCAGTCTGCAAAGGAAAGAATCATAGGAAAGACATCAATGGGATTTGAACTCATGGCCTCTGGATCATGTATACTGCATCTCAACCCATTGAGCTAACAGATGGCTGACAAGTACAGCCTTCCTGGTGCTTTGACTTGAACAACAAACAAGACAAATAACTTTTACAAAATGTGTTACAGCATAAATATAAATCTTTTTCATGGGGGGCCCTGATACTACATCTTTTCACATTGGGGTCCACTGCCAAATAAAAGTCAATTTGGGGGGTCCTTGAAAACTAAATGTTTTAGAACCACAGATTCAAAGAAGACAGCAGTAGGCAAAGTACTACCAATCAACTCTAAATTGCCTGAAACGTACTCCTAACAGGTTTTTGGGGGGACGATTTTGGCCTCCACACTTAGTGATTTTTTCGGATTTAACTTTCGTTTCGGTAAAATATTTTTTACCGAAACGAAAATTACCAATCAACTCTAAATTGCCTGAAACGTACTCCTAACAGGTTTTTGGGGGGACGATTTTGGCCTCCACACTTAGTGATTTTTTCGCATTTAACTTTCGTTTCGGTAAAATAAATTTTACCGAAACGAAAATTACCAATCAACTCTAAATTGCCTGAAACGTACTCCTAACAGGTTTTTGGGGGGACGATTTTGGCCTCCACACTTAGTGATTTTTTCGGATTTAACTTTCGTTTCGGTAAAATAAATTTTACCGAAACGAAAATTACCAATCAACTCTAAATTGCCTGAAACGTACTCCTAACAGGTTTTTGGGGGGACGATTTTGGCCTCCAAACTTAGTGATTTTTTCGGATTTAACTTTCGTTTCGGTAGTGACACAAAAACGTTTCGGTAGTGACACAATGGTGAAAAAAAAAAATGTTTTACTCCACTACAAAGTACTACCAATCAACTCTAAATTGCCTGAAACGTACTCCTAACAGGTTTTTGGGGGGACGATTTTGGCCTCCACACTTAGTGATTTTTTCGCATTTAACTTTCGTTTCGGTAAAATAAATTTTACCGAAACGAAAATTACCAATCAACTCTAAATTGCCTGAAACGTACTCCTAACAGGTTTTTGGGGGGACGATTTTGGCCTCCACACTTAGTGATTTTTTCGGATTTAACTTTCGTTTCGGTAAAATAAATTTTACCGAAACGAAAATTACCAATCAACTCTAAATTGCCTGAAACGTACTCCTAACAGGTTTTTGGGGGGACGATTTTGGCCTCCAAACTTAGTGATTTTTTCGGATTTAACTTTCGTTTCGGTAGTGACACAAAAACGTTTCGGTAGTGACACAATGGTGAAAAAAAAAAATGTTTTACTCCACTACAAAGTACTACCAATCAACTCTAAATTGCCTGAAACGTACTCCTAACAGGTTTTTTGGGGGACGATTTTGGCCTCCAAACTTAGTGATTTTTTCGGATTTAACTTTAGTTTCGGTAGTGACACAAAAACGTTTCGGTAGTGACACAATGGTGAAAAAAAAAATTACTCCACTACAAAGTACTACCAATCAACTCTAAATTGCCTGAAACGTACTCCTAACAGGTTTTTGGGGGGACGATTTTGGCCTCCACACTTAGTGATTTTGTCGGATTTAACTTTCGTTTCGGTAAAATAAATTTTACCGAAACAAATCATTTTCCTGATTTTTTTGGGTAGGCTAGAAAATTGGAAAAGTGGCAAAGACATTCTTTGATTTTTATTCTGGGATGAAAGATTTGGGAAAAAAAACTATTTTGAGCTTTTCTCAGTGTCAGTCCCAAATCAAAAGAAGCCAAAATACCAAGCAGAATATCAGAAAAATTGAGCATTTTCCTGATTTTTGGTGGGATAGAAAATTGAAAAAATTAAGCAATACGATACGATACGATACAACTTTATTGTCAGCTTTCACCGAAATTTGCTTTGTGTCCATGACGTCACCGTTCAAGATACAGGCAGGACATACACAATACATTACACAAAGTACATTACAGGACATTAGAAGCAGACAGAAACAAGCAATGTTTTATTTAGGTTCTGAAACGAAAATCAGTAAGATAGACTTGAGAAGTGAATTCGAATTGAATCTCAGATTATACTAAGATACCTTCACAGGGCCCGGGGGATCTTAG
The DNA here is from genome assembly GCF_963454915.1 of Gymnoscopelus microlampas. Lineage (NCBI taxonomy): Eukaryota > Metazoa > Chordata > Actinopteri > Myctophiformes > Myctophidae > Gymnoscopelus > Gymnoscopelus microlampas. The sequence continues at coordinate 43,800,629 of NC_139939.1, forward strand.
TATAATCTGAGCTTCAAATTGGAAGTGAATATTTGAAAAATTGAGCAATATCTAATTTGGGGTCTGAAAGGAAAATCAGTAAAATAATTGTTTAAAAAGTGAATTGGAAAAAAATGTGAGATTATTCTAAGATCCCCTGACCGATATGCATGCTTGAGATTTTTCTTTGAAATCATTTGTTTCACCTAGAAACTCCATTCACAGTTCAGAAATTCCACCTTACTGTGGACATGCATGCTTGAGATTTTTTCTTTGAAATCATTTGTAGTTTTGGAGATTTAAGCGCCCCATGCATTGTTAATGCGGCAATGGACATTTAAAGGCAGGCTTACAACTACATACTTACGCCTACTAGTAACCTCATTCATACTTTACAATGTTCATCTTACTGTGGACATGTTTGCCTGAAAAGGAATCTTTGAAATGTTGCATAGTTTTAGAATTGTACTGCTTTAAAAGTTCAGAGATTTATAATGGAGGTCGGTGGAAGATTTTGGGACCTCAAAAAAACACTTTCACCTAGAAACTCCACTCCAATTCCAATGTCTTGCTCAGTGACACCTCAACATGTGTACTGGCCTGGAATTGAACCTGGGTCAACCAGAGCCTCTAAATCCCCCAGGTAGGCTCTGACCACTCAGCTATGGTCGAGTACCACTACCACTGAGTTATTTTCACATAATATTTATATTCTTTCTCTGTTATTACTAGCGGTGGTGGAAAAGGTAGTCACATTGTGTACTTAAGTAAATAGTAGCACACAATGTAGAAATACTTTGTTACAAGTAAAAGTACCAGTATTATTACCAAATAATTGCAGTGGAGTATGTCGTGCTCAGGATCATACTATCGGGTCTTGAACCTTTAACCTTCGGCTCACTGCAGCCACTCTATCAATTCACCTACAGCTGTTTCTATGATATATGTGGATCTAAAACATTTTGAGGTCAAGGCCCCCATGTGAAAAGATGTAGTGTCAGGGCCCCCCACGAGAAAGATTTATATTTAATACTTAAAAAGGATTTTTTTTTTTCAAATTTGTCGATACTTTCACACAATGTCAGGGACAGGAATCAAACCTATAACATTCTGGTTCACACTTTTTTAAAGTTTTAAATAGCCCCATAAGAAAGATTTGTATTCAATAATTTTTTTTAAAGTGCACGGAACAAGACAGTTAAAAGAATAGTTCTCCTTCCGTGTAATCGGTCATGGAGTTAAAGAGCCTAATTTCTGTTGGGACAAGGTGCAACAGTGTTCTTAAACCATTCATTCTAGCAGAGCATCGAACGGAACATATCCTTGCGACAGTTTTTCTGGCCTGCCACTCACATCGTCCAGTATGGCCTGCATCTTATTGTGTGTGCATCTCTCCACAACAGACTCCAGTGAGTCCGGCCTCTCACCTGGTACTGAGCCAGCCAGCCTTCTTCACCAGCTTGTTCAGTCGCTCAGCATCCTTGTCCACCACACTGCCTCCCCAGCAGACTGCTGCATATAGAACAGGACACTTGCCACTGCTGACTGGTAAAACACTCCCTACCCCTTTTAACAGCATCACTTTTATAGTGTTCCAGCTCCAATTTTGTCTGATGATTTCTTTGTCCTCACTTGTAAAAAATGCTTGTTTTTCTGTATTCTGCTGTGTGAGTTCTCTCTCCTGGTTGGATAAAATTTGTATCCTGAACTGAAAATGCATTTTCTGTTTACTAGAGAGCTGGACAGACAGGGAAACCCGTTACTGAACACTCTAGTAGTAATGACTCAATGACTTGGATCAGAAAATAGAGCTATTTAACATTTAAACAAAACAGTATCACTTAGCCTACCTTTAAATTGAATGTCATTTGAATGTGCTATACGCACATGTTTCTGTGTTATGCAAATGTAATTTGGTATTGAAAATATATAAGCAATCGAATGTTAGTTTTCCATTTCACAAAATCCTTCAATAGGTGTGTATAATTCACAAATGTGTAGCCTATGGGGTGTTTTATTTTATGGTTTTAATTATGGACACAGTAATCACCAATTAAAAGTGCCAAATGGGTTTAACACAAAATAAATCTGAACCTAGTTTCCATTTATGGTCCTTTACAAAACATACAACAGCAAACAGACTATACAAACCAAACAAAAACACAATTGTGTGCGCATGCCATGATGCATGCTGTTAGATAGCATGTTATGTAGACAGATGCCAGGTCATTGTTGGCCTACAGTATATAGTTTCAATGTAGGCTGATAGGTTCTTGGTTTACTTATGTATTAGTTATTAGATTATTGGTTTACGTATTGCTTTATTAGATTACTATTTTTATGCATTTGATGTATTATGTGTATTATCGTGTCCTTGCTTACTGTAAATCGCTCTGGATTAAGAGTCTGCTAAATGCCTAACTGAAAACTGTTCTGGTCAAATCTGATATCCCTACTGATTCATGTGAATAATTTCAGTCACTTCAGATTCCCATTGGCTATCACGAGTTCACGACTAGGTAATGTGGGTCACCTTAGTGACATCATGGAAATGGTCAAATGGCAATTGACTCCAGCCGCAGCAGTGTGGTGGAGAATGAGATAGGAAGAGTTGTGTCAGTGACCCTAACACACTGTGAAATGTCGGTCAATTCGGTTTGTGAGAATAGCCCTGAACAGAGGCAAATGCAATTTCCCACCTTGCCTTTGGCCTGGTGGAGGTGAGACTATAATATTAGTGCAAGTGATATGTTTTTTTGGTTAAAGCGCTAGTCTATATGCTATAGTTTTTGATCAGTAAAGGGTCTCTAAAGATCTTTAGTAAATCAAATACATCTGTGTGGGTTTCCAATTTCAACCAATCAGGAGAGAGTACCGATTAATCATCTTAAAATATGTAGCATTCCAGTTCCAATTTTGTCTGCTCTTTTCATGTCATTACTTCCCATTTCACCTGTATGTGCTCTGCAGATTGTATGAAAATGTATTTTCGGTTTACAGATTGAGAGCCAGGGAGGACCCCGTTACTGAACACCACAATGATCACTTACAGAGCAAAATAAAAAGAAATTAAACAAAAATAAAATTAAAACGATTCACAGGAGGCAGGCAGTGATCACCCCATGTGCACAGTGCACACGCCCCCACCACCTCGTACAATTCAGCAGTCAAAGTCTCAGTCTCAAGTTCAACGCCCATTTAACACCATAAAAAGGCATGCAGACCTAAGGGCCATGTGCAAAAAGAGGAAAGCCAAATCATTCTCCATAGTATGACAGTGTTGCTCGCAAAAAAAGAACAACGCTCAGTCGCAGGACTGATTATTCAATGAATTTACAGACCTCTTAACTACGCAATATGCCAAATTGTAGTCTAGGCAGCAAAACAAAAAAAGACTGTCCCTGTTGATGTACAATGAATTTTAGTTACTTTAAATGAGGGTGCATTTGGACAGGACTCAGCAATGAAGACAGTAAACAGGACATAAGTCATTCATGTTTAAAGTATATATTTTTTTAAAGTGCAAGTACTACTTGCATTTCTAGTAAGATAATCAATGAGTTGGCTGGTAAGATAATCAATGAGTTGGACACCCTACAAGATTTTGACCGAATGTAACCCGAGTTCAGTTTCTCCATATCAATTTAGAAAAAAAAACAGTTAAGTGAAAACAGTCTTTGTTAAAAAGAAGCCAGTGTTAATTGCTGAATTATTCTGAGGGGAGTTACAGCCAATTAAAGGGCCACTTCCCAGATTTGAACCTGAATCCGATGTGAAAATATGACAACACCTCTCAAAGTCCCCTCAAAACGCTCTGGGATCACCCAGCCAGCTTATGTAAATGAGGCAACAAGAGCTCTGCTCTCTCTGTTGGATGAAACATTCACACAAATCGGTAATATTTCCCAGAGCATTTAGAGGTCGAGCTCGCGAGACAAGTTTTCAATCCACTTTTCACATACAGAACGACTCGGGTTACACACCAGCACAAATGAGGCATGCAGTATGACAAGTATTGTAGTTTAATCCAAACGACCAAATGCTTATAATCTTGACTAGTTCAAACCTTTGCGATGACTCTCCTCCAGCCGTGTCAGGACAAACCAGCATTGGATTTCAAGATGTTTTTATTACAACATAGATTCTTAAAACAATACAAAGGATGCATACAGTTACCCTTTCGACCATGGAATACCATCAAGAATAAACCTGAAATGAAAAATAAAGCTATAGACTGCTAAGTTGTGAAGTCAAACACTAAAAGTACTTGGAATCACCGTTTTTGCTACTGAGACCCTCACCAACCATGGTTGGGGACGCAAGTCCAACAGCACCTAAGTGTGCTGTGAGGGCCCCAATCATTATCTACCAGGAAAATAAAATAAAAACATGTTTACAAAAAAGAAACTTGCCTTCGTAAAGAGTTGGTACGTTCATGCAACTCCAGCAGCCTCAGAAACAATAATCATATTTTAAACACACTTCACTTCTATGAACCTGAGTGGAACATAAGGGGGGGGGGGGGGGGTATCTGTATGTTTTCAGATCGGATTAACAAACAGTTGTCATCAAGTTGTTTGGGATTTGGAATATTTCCCATTAACTGTCCGTGTGTTGCAATATAGCATTTCTGTCTTCACCGCCACAGGTCTTATACAGGTCATTGCCTTGTGGCTAGGTCTGAATAAAAGCACAGGATGAGAGAAAGGTGTTAACCTCCAAACCTAGTGAGGTGGCTCTCTGTTTGCCGCTTCAATACCGTCCCGCCGGAGACATAACCGGAGGCCTCATGCCCATGGGAGGACCTCCCTGGTAGGGCACCATTGGGGGGCCCTGCCCATATGGAGGCATCCCTCCGGGCATGTAGCCGGGCATGGCCTGGGGAGGGGCACCATACTGACCTGAGGAGAGAAAAGCAGGATGGTAAAGGATTAAAAAGGTTAATAAATCCCATTTCCCATTAAAGTAAAAAGTAACAATAGGGCTGGGCAATTAACAAAACCAACATTTTGAACCAACAACAGACTTAATAACTTTTTTTGTCTTATACATTAACAAATCGACACAATAGTTCCAATAGATTTTACATAAATCAACCCAGTTGCGGGATGCAAAAAAGGCCGATCCCCAAGCTCACAGATCTGCCATTTTCACCATCAATATTATTTTATAATACTCATTAATCATAATCGGGGCAAAAGTTTGAAATATTGATTTGTTGTCATGTCGCCCAGCCCTAATGGATAACTGGTGATGAAATTAAAGCCCTCTCTGTGCTACGCTCTCACCGTGCATGGGATGCCTCATGCCAGGTTGCTGTGGCGACATGCCTTGCTGTTGAGGCATCATGCCTCCAACAGCCGCCACGGGCGGGGCAGCCACATGGGCTTGCCCCGCCCTTGGAATGAGACGCTGGTAACGAGGGAGCTGGGCTCTTCTCTCCTCCTGTTGGCAGGGCACAACACACAGGACATGCCTTCAGACTAGAGACACACAGTGACACCCCCTCTCTGAGCAAGGGCCCAAACACTCAATACAAGCACACAGTATATATATTACACAGGAACCACTGAACCTTGAGATGGTGATAATGATAATGGTTCAAACTCTGCCCATCAAGTGCACCAGGTAATCTGAATTGAACCATCTTTTACCATTGGCAGAAGAAAAGATAACATTACATTATGGGATGTCTCAATACTAGAAGAAAAAAAAAACTGCTCCATTTGGAATTTCACTGAACTAGCCATGAATATTTAATGTTACTTGAGTGACCATGAACGTCATTTTTTTTTAAACCAAACATGGCAACATCATCATGACAGAGAAAGACGCCATTACATATATATCATATATTACTTACTGTGAAAAGTGCAAAATGCAAAGCTCAAGCAACTTACCAGAGAGATATCCTCATCAGGGTGGATCAACTTACTAGTTGCACTCGTGGTGGTGAGGGTGGCAGGCTTACTACTGGCCACTGTGGCTGGGGGCTTAGCCACAGTGCTGTTAGAGGGGTTAGAGGAAGAGGAGGAGGAAGAGGAGGCAGAGGGCTGGGTGTAGGCAGGGAATGTTGCTTTGGGAGGTTCGGAGGAGGCGGCCGTGGTGAGAGAGTTTGAAACCGCGGTTCCGGGTGCGCTCTGCTGGGCCTGTGCAAAGAGACGGACAGTTAGAGGAACACTCAAACTAATACGTCTTTCGAGTTTCAACAGTCTCCCGTTATTGTCAAAGCAGGAAATTGAAAGCAAACAGATAGAACTACAGCTATTATCCCGCGCCACAAGGGGCAATAGAACTACAGCTATTATCCCACGCCACAAGGGGCAATAGAACTACAGCTATTATCCCGCGCCACAAGGGGCAATTGCCTCCAGTAACAATGAATTCTGGGTATTGTAGAATCGGCTGCAAAAAACATTGCACGTGATCAAAATGTTTTCACTTTGATCAACAGTTAATTTTGTTCGAAGCTAATGTTAATGTCCTTAACTACTTAAAGTAGCTTAAAGTTAGTACTCACTATGTCAATGGTTGAAACCCTGAGATTTAAGAGCCAAAAATAGGCTAAATAATTAACTGGGATTAAATTAATCCTATGAAATTGTTGACCGTAACCTGGATCTGAAACAAAATGTTAGATTTAGATATTGTAGATTTCCTTTCACTTTTTTCAAACCTCAAATTTATGTTTTCATTTTTAGCTAATGGTCATCCATACAACAGCATAAAAACCATCAAATGGGAGTAACATACACGGATGCCATCTAGTACACATTTCCCAATTTAGGAAATATTGACAAATGCATTCAATGTTGTTCATCCATATGCGTTCAAAGTTGTTCATCCATACAAGGGCTTAAAAGCCTCAGAGGGAAGTAACAAACACGGATGCCATGTGGTGCTCATTGCCCCATTAGGAAATATTGAGCAACGCATTCAATCAATGTTGTTCAAGCATGTTCTTACAGCAAATGGCAACACTTACACATGGACCCATTCACAAACAGCGTGAACTTTGCCGCAAGATAAGTTCTTTCCAAACATGTGCGTCAATTGCAAAATCCATGCTTGTTAGGCAAGGTAGGGGTGGATGATGCAACACATGCCTAGGAAGAATGAAAAAGAAAAACACTACATGCTCGACAAAAAAAGAAAGCAGGGCAGTTCAGTGGGTTAACCAAATAATGCTGGACGTATTACATGTACTGTACCTCCCTACAAACACTCAGCCTCTTTATGGGAAAGCATTTACAGCCAGTCAACATGTAATAATGTACATGCTGCTGCCACAGCCTTGTCAGCGTACTTGTTGTGTGTTAGGGTACAGAGGCTGTGAGGAGGAGGAGGCTGACTGTACGTGGGCAGGTGGAGGGGAATCGGCTACTGTGCTACTGGGAACACAAGAGCCCATCTGCAGCTTGAAAGAGAAGGAGATTACATTGATCTACACAGCATGTCTCTGACATACGAGAGGCAAACCTAGACACACACAGAGGGCGTGATAAATGCTTACACGTCTGTCAACATGACAAAAAGGATGAAACCCAATTAGACCGGAAAGGGCGCAGGAACTAGAAAAAGAGGAACCACTAATGGAACTTAAGGATGGGTGGGGTAGCATAATAAAACAAGATTCACGGATCAGTCAAGTGCAAAAAGCAACAGGATACAAACCCAACTTCCCCCCTCGATGTAGCGTTAGTCACAACTCTTGATAGTTACAAATGTACACGTGTGCTGATAAAAACAAATAAAGAGTGCAAGCAGGCATCATTGAGATGTCACGTCTAGTTCTATTAACTATTCACAGGCCACCTAAATAGGCTGCCAGCTTCATTGATGACTTAGACAATTTACTGATTAAGTGAATTAAATATTCAATACAGATTAGTGCCAATGGCAATAGTGCAAAATAACCATTTGCTACCTTTGACTGTCTCAGTATGTGAAAGGGCTGATAGAGAGCCTTGATATCTCAAAGCTTGTTTGACCTTGCCTTCTGATCATTTCTGTTTTCTTTCATGTCTATTACTGCTGACATTCAAATTAGATCAGATACTGGGGGGAAAACAAAAAAAAAAAAAACGAAGGGTCCATCAATGAAAACATTGCTGCACTGTTTACGAAGGTGGTGATGTCACTATCACTAACCGCTACTTGAAAAGAAATCCAGAGAAGAACAAATTCATGTTGATCTAAATATTTGAATTAGGAAGAAGATCCGCTAGGTATACATCTGCAACCGAATAAGCTTTTGGTATTATGCATTTAAGAAACAAAGATAGTACCTTTATCAGTCATTGTTAACGTTCTGAAAACAAACGCTGAACCGGGATGTACATGGTTCATCACTAATATCCTGAAGATTAGTTGACCCTTGCAGGCCGACGCTCCTAAAACTGTTTAACAGATGACCACGACAGTAGATAGTATAGTAGAGTTTAGAGTAGTTTACAACGGAAATGATTACCAACTTCGAAGTCCACCACGTTTTAAAGTGTATATAAAAATACTGATTGTTTTGTTTAAATAGCTGTGGTTTTCCCATGTAAAAAGTGCTAATTTGCATATTTGACAATATATCTATTATCTAATATATACGATTGTGGGATGTAACACAACTAGTTCAGATTTTGAAGTGCAGAGAAGCACCCCTCCTCCAGTGGAAGAATGTGAAAACGGCACTCTAGTGGTTCTACACATACAGTATAATAATCTGTATAGTCAAAGTCATGCCTCCAACCCATTATTCACCACACACAGCCATCGACACCAGTCAAAAAGCTACAGGAAAATCCTGTTTCTCCAACCCACCTGTGCTGCACTGGGGAACAGAGGTTTGCTGACGGCAGGTTGGGCTGCCGGTGCAGCCAATCGGCTGGGCATTCCTCCTGGTACAGGGGCCTGGGCCATGTGGGGCATGCCAGGCCTGGGAGCCATGTGGGGTGGCATTCCTGACAAGCAAGCAAAAAGTGAATATTACATTTTTAAAGAGCACAATTCTTTCAAAAACGGCTGAGCACAATTCTTTTCAAAAACTGCTACTGTACCTACTTTGCAAGTCACTCTAGGCAAGAGTGTCCACTAAATGCCATAATTACAATTGCATTCACTGGTACAGAGATTAAATTGATCCATTTGTAATATATAATTCCAGCAAAGATAATATTGTAGGCTTTGAATAAATGAATACATCAACACCAAATTATTGCACAATAATCTTGGCTCGTTGGTGGAATAAGTCACGTGTCTCTTTCAGAATACAATCAATTCTTACCTGGGGGCATTCCATGCATCCCTGGCATCATGGGAGGCATCATTCCTCCCATTTGCATCATGCTGTGAAGACATCAAACCCAGACATTAACCCTTTACCACCTGAGGCGATTCTTAATTTTCATTTCTAAATCCAAACTAAACTAAATCCAGTTTCTTAAAATAAAAATAAAAAAAGCAGATCTACAAGCTCATGGCGCGGCACTCGGTGCTGCGCCATGAGCTTGTATATCTGCTATTTTTGAATAGCCAAAGAAATCTAAAGTGACACAGATGCGTTTCAGGTCTTAATGGGTTAATGAAAATGTGAACATTTGATTGAGTAGTACTGAAAGCATTGTTGAAACTTAGTAGAACCATGCGTTGCAGTAACCTGCCATAAGTTCTAAACAGGCACGAATTTGCCCGAATTTTGCCCCAGGCCCGTTCCGAGCAATGACCATAATTTTAAGCCTGAGAGCGGCCCGATAGCCAGAGAAAACAAAACAAAAAAGCCATTAGGCAGCACCAGCGGCTCAAATTATAGCAGAGTGTGAGAAAACAAACTTATAGTTGGCGAAATGGCAGCTTCACATGTTCATAAAAAACCTGCAAAGTTGCACACAAAATAAAGTTAATTCCTCGTCACACTACAAGCCTACTCTGCAATGCCCTTCTCTCCCCCCCCCCCCCCGACTGTCTCAGTGGCTACTGTTTCCTGTAATTTATACTTCGCCCTACAACGGTCACATACACCGAACACAGCAGCAGATCTACAAACCCACAACAGGTGGCATCCGCATCGCATTCTGGGCTTGCAGATCTGCCATGTTTGGTGTGCAAAACCTCCATGGGACCAAGTACAAATCAGGCAAATCGTCTGCTTCAGCCGTACTGATGTATGGCTCATTTAAGTAACAGATCTTCAAGTACACGATAGACGGTGGCGCATTGTTAGCTTGTAGATCGAATGGCTATTCGGTGCGTCAGACCAGCGCGCAATTAAGTATAAATCAGGCAGCCGGGCCAGTGCAGAAACTTCTCTCTGCTGCCTGCCCTGTAGAATTTGAGAACTCTACTCTGCCATGCTATAAGTGCATAAAACCGTCATCTGTTGGAGGGCTTAAAATAATATTTAGCACAGCTTAAAATAATACTCGTAGCACGTTAATATGATTTGGAACCCCCGACCAAGCCAGACGGTCTACCGTGGAGGATTCAAACCCCTAGTCTGCATGGTGGTGGGCAGGAACTTGACTCCTGCACCACCTGCACGCCCCATAACTTCAGCCTATCAAAGCTCAACACTGCTTTACTTTAACTATAAATGAAAAAACACCCCAAACCAAAAACGGCCATTTCAACATCACAGGAGTAATGGCATTTACTGTGATGTGAAGTGGGATGAGAAAATACCTACCCTGGTGGCATTCCATGCATGTTAGGGGGCATCCCATGCATCATCGCTGGATGACCTGGCATCATAGGAGGCATTCCTGTAACAAAAGACACAAAAATGATCATCAACTGACAGATCAATAGTAAAGTAAACTACATGGCTTACCACAAGGACACATGTAAAAAAAAAGTTTGTGTTTATGACCGACCCCATGAAGCCTTGAATTCATGGAGATTTGAATACCGTCTCCTACCGGCTAATGTATCCGGTAGGAGACACAAAGGAGACTCTTCATCAAATTATTGGCTTAGGAATGAGACAAAAACAAAACATCTCCATGAATTCAAGGCTTCATGGGGTGTGTAATTGATAGAAAATAAGCCATTTTTTGGGTGAACTATTCCTTTAACTCTTCAAAGAGTCAGCTCCACCAATAACCACGTCCTTGCCTTGATATGCTCCAGGAGGCATCCCTGGTGCTCCAGCACCAGGAGGAATGCCAGGCTGGGCCATAGGAACGGCATACGCTGCCTGCTGCGGAGGCTGGGCTGCAGCTGGCTGTTGAAATGATGGGCCTGCCTCGTCGTCATCCGAATCCTCATCAGAATCATCCTGCTGTTTCTTTTTCTGGCTCTCTGGAAACAAACACCGTGACACATATTTGATAAGAAAGAGCACAATCACCTTGCATTTCTACAGATCCGGGTGGTACCCAGTTCAGAATGTCATTTAGATAGCATCTTGTTTAGACCGATGCCTACGTGGTGTCCTAGCTTTATTTGAAGCACTACTTGGTTCACTTCGCACTCTACTTATGAGGCTACCGATTGTTGTTGAAGTGGTCGATTGTTGACTAGGACGGGTAAGGGTTAAAGGACGACTTCACCACTTTTCAACATATCTTCATATAATAGGTCCTCACTAATGCTCATGATAAAATGGTACCATTTTTTTCTAATCAGTCTGTGTCTCAGAGGAGGGCTGTAGACAGTTCAGAAACCCGTCTACCACTGACATCATCAATGGGGAATCCAAGCTAATAGAAACTGCAGGCTTTGTATTCCTGGAAAGTTGCAATGCAATAATAGATCCCATTGTTCTCGCCTTAATAAAAATCTGAATAAAAAAATTGTAATCTTTTTTGGGGAAAAAATCCTGCCTAACGATGATGTCACTGGTAGACGGGTTTCTGGACTGTCCACAGCCCTCCTATGACACACAGACCAAGTAGATTTTTTTTTTATCATTTTATCATGAGCATTAGTGAGGACCTATTATATGAAGATATGTTGAAAAGTGGTGAAGTCGTCCTTTAATGCCATTCACTCCAATATCACGCTTGTGAGACGCTCTGGATTATAAGAGTCTGCCAAATGGCTAAATTGCAAATGGTTTTTGATGGACCCGGGTGGTAGCGTTTGATGGATTTTATGCACGTTTGCGCACGTTCTTTATAGAAAAATATACTTCAACACCTTCAGAGTAGTGATAGGTCGTTCCTGATCTACTCATTCTAAAGAACTTTGCCGTGAACAGGAACCAACTAGTTCACCTCCTGAAACAACGTTCATGCTTTCGTTCATGCCGCCCGTACACAGGACGGGAGGGCGGGCTGTTCCCGCGACAGACAGCGGTTCGGTTGAGTTGTTTTTCACAGTATAGACAATATTGCTAGTAAACGTTGAATGAATCGTTTGAACAAATCATTTCCGTGAACATGAGCGAAATTGTACGTTCACTGAAATGCTTTTCCCCCCACAAATACTTCACAGTACGATATTTACGGGAAAATGGGGAAATCTGTTCAAATTTGGTTCAAACGGTTATTAGTTAAGCATCCACATTCATCTGACTATACTGCAGTAGATTCAGAGTATTTGCATATGTACAAAAAAGACTGACACGCGACATTGATTGACTTGAAAGCCTGAAACCCTAAACTGCAGTGTGTGTGTGTGTGTGTGTGTGTGTGTGTGTGTGTGTGTGTGTGTGTGTGTGTGTGTGTGTGTGTGTGTGTGTGTGTGTGTGTGTGTGTCAACATCTAAGCTTCATTTCTACTCCGTTGCATGATGGCGCCACTTGCCGACAAAATCTGATCATCAAGTTCGCCAACACCACGTTGTAATAATACATCTTAATATAAATGAGGAATTACTCACCTTGTGACTTCTGTTCCAACGTCCGTCTTCTCTCCTGCATATCTTTCTCTGGAATACCCTCCATGCCATAGATCTCCAATTCTATGTCGACCCTTCCTGGTATGGCATTTGGAACACCATCAATGGTCTCTTTGTGTACCTGAAACACAGAGACGTGGGACTTTATAAGCCTGCATCTCATCCATGCCTCATGTATGCTTCAACACCCTTAACCCATTAAGACCTTAAACGCATCTGTGTCACTTTAAATTTCTTTGGCTATTCAAAAATAGCAGATATACAAGCTCATAGCGCGGCACCGAGTGCCGCGCTATGAGCTTGTAGATCTGCTATTTTTGAAAAATGGTGAAAAAATATTTTTTACATTATTTTCAAAAAAACATTAGGATTTAGAATTTGTTTTGAATCGGCCTCAGGTCTTAATGGGTTAATAAAGGACAGCTTGATGAGTGAGCAGACAGTGTGACACCCACCTGCATGCAGTGAATGGCCAAACCTGGGCCTGTGTACAGCTTTTTGTGACAAATGTGGCATTTAAAGTGTTTGGCCTTCTGGTGCTGGATTAGAATCTTCTCATCGTCAAAGTCTCGATTACAATACCTTTACGACACAAGTTAAGGACTGTGTCCACAGATAGGGAACAGAGACAAAACACTAGTTCATATGTCAACATTACAACAGTGGGCATTACTTTAGGTATACAATCACGAACAGATTAGACACAGCAATTGAATATACAACTTTTTCTTGGCGACCAAGTCCGTTCAATTGAATTTCAGGTGTTGGCAACCTTACGTACAGGGACTCCCTCTTTCATATCAAGGTCCATTATTTATTCGGCATTTGAGCCACTGACCACCATTTGATTAGATTTGACCTCAGACCCAAGACTTAGAATATTATGTTATCATTGGATACGATTTTGTCCGCAACTCCATGCTGTACATGGCCATAACAGGCCAACATTGATCAAAATAACATTTAATGAAGTAATACAGATGTTTAACAATAATTTAACTCTTGAGAGCATGAAATGAAACCAAATGGACCTCTCAAGAGATAAAGCTCTACAAGAGTCCATTTGGTTTATATCAACTCTCCATCATTTAGCTGAGGACCACCTGGGACCCGCTAAAGCAGTGGTTCTCAACCAGTGGTCCGGGGACCACCAGCGGTCCTTGAGGGGGTTCCCAGCCTAATTAATAGTTAGGAACCAAATGGACCCTTATGTGTCTGTAACTCTGAGTGTACAAATGGAACCAAATGGACCCCAACAGGTCCATTTGGTTCCATTTGTACACTCTCAGAGTTAAATGAACACTAATGACGATGATACAGTGTAGATTGGGACCCCCAAGAAATCAAAATGGTTGAGTCCCTGGCATATCTTTTCAAATGGGGTCCCTGGGCTAATATGTGTCAATTTGGGGGTCCTTGACACGGAAAAGGTTGAAAACCACTGCGCTAAAGGACCACTGGTAGTCCCCAGACCACTGGTTGAGAACCACTGCTATAGACGGACAGCACAACAACTGGTCTCCACTCCACCAATGGAAAGATGAACGTTGTGTTCACATGATATAACGTCACATAGATATACAAAATAACAGCCAGAACATAATGAGCTCGGCTTTTCTATAATAAAAAAAAAGGGGGGGGGGTAAGTTATTGCATTGGTAAGCATTAGCAAAGGCCACACCGGACCTGTGAATGAACCCACACGACACACACAGTTCATGTTATTATTCCATAGCTAAAGATGCTAAGCGGTTAGCCCATGATGACTGAGAGGAAGCCAACACCTCTGGCTTAGGCCCGTCCCGTCCGAAGAAAAACAGCAGATCTACCAGCTCACAGCGCGTTGCGGAAGACACGCGCTGTGAGCTTGAAGAGCTGCTTGTTTTTGGACACCGTGACGTCGTATGGAGCATAATTACACACAAGCGTCGTTTGTGACTGAAGCTAAATGCTAACGTGTAGCTAAGCTACTTCTTCCTCGTTTCACACACAGTGTAAAGGATACCAGCACCACGGCTTCATCTGCTTCTTCTTTTTGCGTCCCATGATTCAAAAAATATATATATATTATACTGACAAAAACAAAGCGCGTAAAGCGGTAATAATACTATTATTAGACTGTGTAGCGTTATCTGTGTGATAACAGCATGCTGCTGTTGTTTGCCTGCTTTTAGCCCCGAAATGGCGCTTTTATACCGGAAGTGCTCCGCGGAGCGGATTACCCATAAGGCATTGCTGCTGCAGAAACGTGCTTCTTCTTCTTTTGTGTTTATTTACCCACAGCATATTCTGGTGGCGATACGGCCCCCTGCTGGTGAAAAAAAACAAAGGACAAATTACATTTTTGTTTTTGGATTCAATCATTTTCTGAAGCAGACTGACTCCCAGGGGGCATTTACAGATGACAATAAAGTGACAATTTAAGGACTTTTAAGACCTTTTTAATTCCAAAAAAAAAAAAAACGGGAAATGGGAAAAAAGACCATTACTGCGTCAGTGATCAAACTAAATATACTACAAAAACGTGTCAATCAAATATGATTATTTAGGGGAGCAGCGGCCAGAAAGTTCTACATAATGTTATTATCAGTATTTTCTTTTTGTAGCGTTGTTATTTTGCCCACTTTACCCGGAACCCCTGTATGTTCTGGAAGTCACTCAGAACCCAATCCATATCATTTTCACTGTGCATTCTCTTTTTACACCAAATTGGATTTCCCTCAACATATTAGGATGTACTGGGTAGGCTACACTAGAAGCACTGTTCTTCAATCAATACTGTGGCCATTCCGGACTTTTACTCGCAACAGAGTATTTCTACATTGCGGCATTGATACTTTTACTTAAGTCAAAAATGTGAGTACTTTTTCCACCACTGCCACCATTAAGCCCACACTGCCTTCTTTAACTCAGAACTGGAAAAAAAAGAAGTCACTATTGCTGGTCCCATCCCAAATCCTCCTAGGATGGTAGACCAGGATCCATAGATCTGTGTTTGAATGCCTCTGAAAGGCATTGGTGGAAGAAGTAGTAGGTTTTGTTTTACTTGAGTAAAAAGTAGCAATACCACAATATAAAAATAAAAATCTGTTACAAGATGTTACTAAAAATGTGTCAAACGTTTTCAAAAATCACAATATGTAACATGTAAAGTCTAAGCTAAATGACCCCCAACTGTTTACTATACATACGTTTTATTGCTACTAGTGTTGATGATGTCTTGTATATTATTGTATATTAGTGTATGTCTTTAAATGTCTCTATGAATTGAACACACATGGACTACAAAAAAATACAAACTTCCATTTAAACGGCCATGAAAATAGACAGCATATTTTGCTCCAATTTAATAGACTACCAATTTGGATCAAAAATAAAACAGCAGCATCACGTGACACTATAGTGTCACATTCAATAGCACGATAATATTGATAGAACAAAAACGGTTGTGAATGTGATGGGCCATTGTATACATATGTAATTGCTATAACAGTGCTGACTTCTTTCTGGAACAAGAAGCAGTTTACTGTTTATGCCTTATTTGACTGGTAATTGTCCCAGACAACAACCAGCTGCAGACCAAATTGCCTCCTTGATGGCATTAAAGTTCTTCTAATCAAATCTTTTCTGAGACTTTTGTCTTATCTTCATTGTGGGGGCTGCGTTCTCAGTTGTTCTAAAAGAGCGATTTGAAACTAATTGAGTAATGAAGTAATGCGATTACTAAGGACTGAGGTTTGAGGCAGATGAGTTAAACCTCCCCTTACTTGAACCCTGAGAACGTGAGGGTGGAGCTTCGAATAGTTCCACTTTTAGTCTTGCTCTCCACCCATTGCCTAGTGATACCTTCTGTGCGCTCCATTCATGCACATCTTCTCCTCCGCTGATACCGTTGTCATGGTTTTTATCACCATTAATGGTCCTCAGACTCTCAATTAGCCTTTCCATGTTGTTAGAGATAATGAAGAGCCGTCTATATCTGTGGATATTGCTCACCACACACTCTGGACTTGGTACGTTTTTGCACCTGCTGTGTGTTTATGTTTTGGGATTTACTGTGTTTGTATTTTGGGGTATATTATGTTTGTATTTTGGGGTGTGTTTGTCTTTTGGGGGGTTTATTGTGCATTTGGTATTTTGGGGCTAATTTTAATTGCGTGTTTGTATTTTTGTGGTTTAGTGTGTTTTTTTGGGGGGGGGTTTAGTGTGTGTTTTGGCTTAGTGTGTGTTTGTGTTTTGTGGTTTAGTGTTAATATGTAGCTGTAGTGGTCAGGTTCTGATAACAATAGACAGGAGTCAGGAATCATTCTTATCTTGGTTTATTACTGCAGGCCTGCATGAGTTAGCGAAAGTGTTATATCCAAAATTAGTCAGAGAGGCAGCCTTACACCCATTTCATGTTTACAAACCTCCTTCCTACACATCTGGTATCTACACATCTATCCATTACAGAAGAGAACACAGATAGATCCTCACATGCTATGTCACCATGCACCTTTTAGATTGACCTTTACTCCGGCCTAGGTCAAATAAGCATTCCATGTAATGGGCAATGGGCATCCTATACTAAACATAGTCTCATTAATATCTGTTCCTGGTCATTATAGGTAATGTAGAGTGAAAGAGTCCTTAAAAGAAAAGGCATACTGTACTAACAGTGTGTTTTGGTTTAGTGTGTGTTTGTGTTTTGGGGATTACTGTGTGTGTGTGTGTGTGTGTGTGTGTGTGTGTGTGTGTGTGTGTGTGTGTGTGTGTGTGTGTGTGTGTGTGTGTGTGTGTGTGTGTGTGTGTGTGCGTGTGCGTGTGCGTGTGCGTGTGCGTGTGCGTGTGTATTATTATTATTATTATTATTATTATTATTATGTTGTACATGTACAGATGTGCCACTTCAAAACTTCACATGTCCTGCCATCGCCAAGACAGTAAATTTTCAGGGGATTCCCAGGGCAATAAGAGGGACAAAGAAGGGCATTTAAAATGCTGAATTATTTTGATGATCACTGCTTTTATGATGCTAATTCATTCGAGCAACTGGTCAAATCACCTTTCGCCTCATAATGAGTCTGACACCTTATTCAACACACATTCTTTTGTTCTCATGCATATGGATGTCTGTTGAAGGGAAAAACGGGGGGGTGTAGTGACAACTTCTTTTCAGGGGCAAAACAGTGCATTTTAAGGGCAGAAAAGAGAGGAAAAAAATACATTTTCAGGCCACTTTCAGGGAAAGAACAGTAACGTGTGAAGTTTTGAAGTGGCACATCTGTAGTAGTAGTAATGGAATAATATCAGATCAATACAAAAAAAAAACGTTTTAATTCTTATAAATTGTATGTGTACATTTGTTCTCTAGTGTGTGGTGAGGTTGAGTTCCTGGAGGTTCCTGTGGGTGAATCTGTGGTCTTTCCCTGTGTCTGTGAGACGCAGAGCCACGGCTCGCCCATTGGAATGTACCTGAAGCGCAAGTGGCTGGTCTCTGACGACGTGCTGTTCATGTACACAAAGGAAAAGCCTTCGCCGACCAAGACGGATGACGACACGCGCATCAGTGTCAGAGGGGACCCCGCCACCTCCCGGCTTAACGTGACTATTTCCCAGCTGAGGACCTCTGACACGGACCGCTACTACTGTGAGTTTGTCATAAAGGACATTCCAGAAGACCGACGGGTTGCTGGCCAGACCGAATTCCTTCTCTATGTTCACGATGGTGAGTTTTAAAGGGTTCTGGGGATGGGGGGAGTTCCCTCGTTTCTTTCTGCCGCTGTGCTCTGTTTAGCATTCAGAGGATTGATTGGTGCCATTCTGAACCCGTGTTTTAGGGCTGTTGCCTCCTCCTCAGTGTAGATATACTGTATGTGAGGTCTGCAGTCTGTCTTACTAGGGGGCAAAACCATATTTCAGAACGGATTAAAATCAATTGAAGTACTTAGGATGCTCTTGAACCTCCTGAGACTTCACAGATAACATGGGAGGCAAAACTAACCATGTTCCCAATCCCATTATAATGCTCCTCAAACATCCAGTTTTTGTTCTGCTCTTGAGTGTGACTTTGGCCTGTTACTGTTGCTGTTTAAATCATCTCAACCACTTTGTCTAGCTCCGCCAAGCCACACATTTCCTCATCTAATCACGCATCCTGCCAGTGCTTCCTCCTTGTCTGTGTTCATACTCCCCTTGTGCCACCAAATACACTATAGCTCCCAAAGCTCTTTCTAGTTACCATATTAAGTAAGTATCCATTTCTGTCATCCCCCCCTTCCTCTTCTGGAGACGTCCCAGTGGTGGTTGAAATAGGGCAGATAGAGACGTGTGCCGGGGGCTCGGCCGTGCTCCCCTGCCTGCCCCCGCATGGGGGTGCCGCGGCCGTGGAAGGGGTGACACTGAAACGGAGGAAGGGCCGGGCTCCGGTGGAGACGTTGTACCACTCAAAGCACCACAACCACGCAGCCTCCTCCGCTCCCTCCTCCTCCTCCTCCTCGGTCCCTTCCTCTCGTTTCCCCTCCGAGAGGCTTGTGCTGTCCACGACGCCCGGCCCGAGGGGCATGGTCTACAACCTTACGCTGCTGCGTCTGCAACCAGAGGACAGCGCCTTGTACAGCTGTCAGCTGCTGGTCCCCGGCAGGCCTGACAGCAGCAGCAGTCTAGGGAGACGTGTGTTCTTTGTGTCTGTGCAAGGTGGGTCAGTATAGACTGGACTCGTGGATTTGGCTTGATCACCAAAATCAATCACAGATGATGTGTTAATTGGAGTAGACACCCTTTTGTAAACTTCCTGTTTTCTTTGCTGTTGTGTCTTGCTTGTTTTCCCTGTAACACACAGAGTAAAATCCGGAGTGTTAAATTAAAAAAGAAAAAAGTTTCCAGATCGGCTATTAACCACGTAAACCCCATATGGGTAACCGCCGGAGTTCCTCAGGGCTCAATAGCGTCTTTTCTGTTATTGTGGGGAAAGCTTCCGCTGAAAATAGCCGATCAACAAGCTCACAATGCAACGCAACGCGTCACGTTGTAAGCAACACTCTGGATTTTGCAGTGCATCCTTGATCATGTTCATGATTGAGTGATTGATTGATGTACTTTATTTAGTAAGACATGAGAACATCAATACATGGAAGTACAAATTCACAATACAAGGTCTACTAAACTGGAAGACTCATTAAGCACTGAGCTTGTTTAAGATGAGATCCCCATGCACACAAATCATGATGACATATAAGAGACAGACAGATATACACAACTACTATACAGAATGTCATACAATCAGCTTACAGGTTACTGGTATGAAAAGTGAAAAAAAAATGTACAAGAGAAAAAAAAGAAAAGGGGTGGTGGGGGGGTAGGTTAAGACTTAGTCAGGGGCCATTTTCGAATTGCAGCCTCCTGAAGGTGTATCTTTAGGGCAGTTTTGAAAGTGAGTAGGGTTTTACACTCCTTTACTCCTTTGGGTAGGGCATTCCACATTTTTGTTGTGTAGCATGAGAAAGAGTTCATTCCCTTGTTTGTGCCAAATCACCATGCATCACAAGACACTAATCAGTCACACAAACCATTACTAGAGGAAGTGCTAATTTGCTCATCCTCCTTAATAACAAATGATTTAAAATATATTCTAGTGCTAACAATGAAAATACTGCTGTTTCTCCTCTTTCAGCAATGATGGCTGTCTGCTCAGGAAAAGATGGGGCTCATGATTATAGTTGAATCTATTAAATAACAAGTAAATAAGATACTGTAGTACTATGTTTTACTAGCCTGGTAAACCACCCGGTCGCGGAATTCAATTTGGGTGGTTTACCAGACTAAAGTTTTACCACAACAGGAACCAAAACTAAAATGTATCAGCTGCCCTCTGATATAAATAATATAAGACAACATATTTTCTAGAGAAAGCCAAAGTAAGAAGTTCTTTGTTTTTTTTGGGGGGGGCTTTTTGTTCAACTTCCACTTAACTGAAATTGTAACTTTGCCCTTGCTGTTGTCTTGTCTGGCTGTAAGCATCTAACCTTTGTCCACGTATGAGTAAAAAAACTAAGTAATAATAGCCTAGTGCAATATGAACTAACTTGCATGAATTGTGGAAATGTGGAAGATGTTACCTCTGCCTCTACAGGTGGGCCGTGCGGCTGTTCCAGCTATGAGACTCTGCTCTATGCAGTGTCTGCAGCGGCGGCTCTACTTCTTGTCCTGATTGTAATGGCATTGGTGGCGGTTTGCAAAGTGAGTGGAGTTGCGTTTAAATAAACTAAATAAACAGTGGTTCCCAAAACTTTTAGCTCGAGAACCAAAAGAGAAATGTGATGTCTCCCCCGGAACTCAACCTCGTGAAACTAGCCCATCTACAAGATCACAACGCAAGCTTGTAGATCTGCTACTTTCAAAATTTTGAATTTCTTTGATTTTATGAATTTCTTTTGAAAGGTTATTGACTTGACTTTATTTCTGAACCTTTATTTTTTTATAATTTTTTGAAATAATTGTAAAACAAATTAGGAAACGTAAAAAAAAAGGACCCATACTCTATTGGCTTAGGAATGCGACAAAAACTAAAAAATATCCATGAATTCAAGTCTCCATGGGGTGACTAATCGATAGAAAAAATATTTATTTGGGGGTGAACTATCCCTTTAACAGAATTATTGTTAAAGAAGAAGTAATGACGCCTGTGAGCTTGCATTTGAGAGAGAGAGAGAGAGAGAGAGAGAGAGAGACAAAAAGTGATTTATACCGGAATCGAGAGTTTCACTGTGTCTGCCTTCACTGATTCCATCTCTTCCGGTCTTGTCTTTTAAGGGTAAATCACGTGACCGTGGCAAACGTGTCAAACCACAGCCCCAGGGGGCCATCTATGAGGAGATGGTGGGGGTGCGGCCTTCCGCTCGCAAAGCGCCCCCCTGCCACCTGGACAACCTGCATCTGGAGGAAACAGATTGTTCTACCTACTCCAACTCACAAGTCACGTTCCGCCCAGAGAACCACTACGAGAAGACCTCCAGCACCTGCAGTCCCATGGACGAGGAAGAGAAATGAGAAGGTCAGGGCTTAGTCATCTCTGAATGAAAATTAGCCCAACTGTAAATCTCACTCTACTTGGACTGCAGTTAACATTTTGTAAACTTTATTCACCGTACTGTGGAGTTAGCACTGTAAAGTTTTTCTTTTAACGATTAGTCACCCCATTCAGACTTGAATTTATGGATATTCTTTTGTTTTTGTCGCATTCCTAAGCCAATAATTTGATGACCAGCGGACCAGTAGGCAGCGGTTCCGGTAGGAGACACAAAGGAGATTGTGTCTCCTACCGGAACCGCTGCCGGTCATCAAATTATTGGCTTAGGAATGCGACAAAAACAAAAAAATATCCAATAAGTCAAGTCTCCATGGGGTGACTAATCGATAGAAAAAAAGTAATTTTTGGGGTGAACTATCCCTTTAATTTCAAGGAACCCTATATATTCTGATGGAACCAAATGTATACTCCATCTGTATACTCTCAGAGTTTCAGACCTGTAAGGGTCCCCCCCAAGGAACCCTGAGTGTCCTTGGACCCCACTTTGAGAACCACTTAAGACAACTGTAATTCAACTTTTGGACATAGTGTCAATGCCATCATTTCACAACACACTTTGCTAATGTAGCTATTCAGAAGCTTTTCTATTGTTTAATAGTCTAATACATCACTGTTTCCATGGCATAATTACAGGTGGTCCATGGGGAAATGTTTTTAAAAAACAATTGTGTCTTTGTAAAATGTATGGAAAATATGTTTAACTAATATTTCATAAGTCCATCAAATGTATGAAGATTTTTGTATAGATGTAGCTTGGAAATAAGCTTGAAATCAAATGAGTGACTGTTAAGGGCCTTGATAATACTTTGTTGCGCACTGAAAATAGCAGATCTATCTGTTATGATAACATGTTGTGTAGATCTGCTATTAACTGCTATTATATAGATCTGCTATTAACTAGATCTGCTCATAACTTATGAGCTTGTAGATCAGCACCAGCACGCAACCAAGCATAAATCTGTCTTTAAGATCATTAATGTTAAATATCAATATGAATAAATGACTATTAATAACTGTGTGATGCCTATTAAATAGGTTCCAGTGTCCCATGAGGCCTTGTGTGAACTATGGGCATCTCTTGTCCGTCATTAAATTCATTTGAGTCGTCTGTGTCAGTCAATAATAATGTATGTGGGAACACAGCCTGACAGAAATCAAGGAAGGTTTTGAAAGGAAGAGTCGTGCAGTCCGCCCTCTAGGTTTGCTGGTCATGGGTGGTAAACTACGCACTGGAAGTTTGATGAAATACATTGCAGTCGATGGAGCCGGCTAGACCAGCTCATGAACATATTTTTTTTTCTGAACGATTGCGACCTTGCGACCTGTCATATAATCGGTTCAGGAATATAAAAGAGGACTTATCACGCAGGTTGTTTTCTAATCGCTTGCTTTTCGATGTGCAAAGCACATCATTTTATTGAGGCATTGTTTCTGTCTCGGAGGTATCGCAAGATTTGGCTGCCAGACAGGAAATGGCGTGCTCCTCCAGCTGGGTGCTCCTCGGAAATGGTGGACAGTCTCGCGATACTTTGGCCGTTCAGAAACAGACTTTGTGCTCTTGGCTTCCATTATACTGTAGCATGCTAACTTTCCAGGAATAGTAAGCCTGGCGTTTCTATTAGCTTGGTTTCCTCATCGATGATGTCACTGGTAGGCGGGTTTCTGAACTGTCCACAGCCCTGCTCTGAGACACAAACCGAGTAGGCGCAAATGGTACCATCTTATAATGAGCAATAGTGAGGACCAATTATATGAAGATATGTTGAAAATGGGTGAAGTCGTCCTTTAAGTGACCTCAGCGCTTGATAGCATTGATCATTAATTTTAATCAGCTGTGTGGAGGGAGATCTTGTAGGGTATGAAGGCAGACTAATATGACCCTTTCTGATTTCTGTCAGGTTGTGTTCCCTCTTATTGTTGATTGATTTGATCCCTAAAATGACTGACGACAGGAAGTGATGCCCATAATTGACCCCTTCTCCCCAGTAAGCCCCTTGGGAAACGTGGGGAGTGGGGAGTGGGGAGGTGGGGTGGGCTGGGGTGTGGTGGTGCTTGAGGATTGTTCGAAATATGCTAGTGGTCCAGAGCTCAAAACAGGTTGAGCTACATGACGCATGTGTTGATATTCAGCATTGATTAAAGTAAAATAAGAATCAATCTGAACAACACACAACACAATAACGAACAAGACACTCATGTAACAGCCAAGAAAAATTGCAATTTATTAATATAGTCCGAAAGAAGCTCCATAACTCATGGAAACAATGTTTTTTTTTTCTGGTGCATGTCCTTAACAATCACATTCTATGAGGAGAAAGGAAAAAAAATAACGACATTAAAAGCCACAACTTTGTATCTCAGTTACAGACATTTTCCTTAATGTTTTTTTTTTCTTTTTTGTAAGTAAAGAGAAAGGCAAAGGCAAAGTACCCAGTCCCCCCCCTCCCCTTAAAAAACAGACAGCTTTAAAAGTCATGGGCTTTTTCTTTTTCAGTACAACCCACAGTGCTTTAGCAGAAGGATAAGCGCTCATTGGTTAAGGATTACACAGCATGGCGACGCAATGTAAAGTTTGCCATAACATTGGATGACAATGATAATGAGGAGGGGAGGAAGGGGGGGATAGAAAGTAGAATGTAGCAAATTTGAGCACAAAAAAAAAAGAGAACCACCCTACCTAAAACCCTGAACCCCAGAGCACGAGTCGACAAACTCCCACAATACAACTGCAGGGGCTTGTACTCTCTCCCTCCCGCTTGTGCATAGATCATGATCTTACAAACAAACAAACAAAACAACCGCTTTATTCCTCCACTTCTGCCCGTCTCTGAAAAGCATCCGTTACATAGGAAATCTCTCGATTCAATGAATACCTGTGTCACTGGAACACAGTGACACTAACAGACAGGAAATGATAGAACGTGTAGGCTAATGCACAATGTTCCTGAACTCTACAGGATGGATCCTCAGAAACGAAACTAGTTAAACATGTAAATCAAATGCATGTCCTGTCACTGCCTGTTTGACAATCAAAACCACTGATCCTTTTATGTAAAGCAATTTCTACTTATAGATTTTACATGTAAAGCACTCCACTTTTTTTTTCTAAAAAAAGTTGATTCTCAGTCCTTTATTTGGTAAATATGTAACTTGCTACAAATGTTTTTTTTTGTTTTGTTTTTGTTTTGTTTTATAAAGAAACAATGGTATCTTATAATCTGTTCTATCCACAACCTTCAGTGCTTGCTCTGAGATTTATTTTCTCTGTTGCTTTTTTCCCCACACAAACATTAAACTTAAAAATGGAGTTGGTATTCTGGAATCCTGGCCTTCCTGAGACAAGATCCACATTTCTTTTATGAGTGTGCAAGATAGTGAGCAAATTTGCTTCGCATAAAGAAAACAATGTAAAACAAATATATACGTAGATAGTTTTTCCGACATAAGACAAATTCGATAAGACAAATTAAACTTGAAACATGACACAACACTGATCAATCCCAGAGTTCTGAAAATAGCATAAATCTTCATTTTGCAAGTTTTCATGTTCATATTCATTTGTTGGAAGATGGAATTTGTCCTTTTTTAAATTCAACATTCCTGTTATAAATTCCTGTTTCCTTGAATGTCAGACAAATGAAAATGCTTGTAAACGACAGGTGGCTTTGCGAAATAAGAACAGATAAGAAAAGATAGGCACCTCTGAAATGAGTCCCGTAACAAACTCACCTCCCCACTATATCCCTTTCTATTTCTCCACAAAGTTAACATAGGGATTACTAGTCCTTCTACAACTATCTATGGCCACAGTTCGTTTTTATTGTATTTTATTTTATTTGTATTTTTTTTTGTGCATTTTCCATTTTTTCCCTTTTTTTGTTTGTTTTCTTTTTGTTTAATCGGAACAAAATGGTGCAATACTCAATGATAATCCTTATATTGGATTATTCCACAATAAAAGCCACTATAAGGTAGATAAACATTTTACAGATAGAATGGAGAAAAACAAATCCATTAAGTCCTTGAGTAAACATATACACATGAATTGTCACCATCTCCCCCTCAGTACTTAGTCTCGTGTGTCTAC
Source organism: Gymnoscopelus microlampas (assembly GCF_963454915.1). NCBI lineage: Eukaryota > Metazoa > Chordata > Actinopteri > Myctophiformes > Myctophidae > Gymnoscopelus > Gymnoscopelus microlampas. The sequence continues at coordinate 43,826,593 of NC_139939.1, forward strand.
GATTAGCTGAGTGAGGGGTAGAAGACACTCAGTGCAACGTTAGAAGAGAACAATGTCTATCAGAATACAGTTTTTGACAGGCCCAAAAACTGACAAAAAAACAACATACTGAGTGGAACATAACAGCAGGCCACGTGCCCTATACACACAGTTGCTTGCGTACACATTCATACATACCTCTGACTTTCAAGCACACAACAAAATGATTTTTGCTTCTTTTTTTTTTACCCCTAGGATTTTGTATTCGTTTACTTAGATTTTGAACGGTCCTCTAAAAGCCTGGAAGTGTACTAGTCAGACAAAACAAAAAAAATACTTCACATTACATTATTGGCGCTCCTTGATTCAAGTATTTGTGTTCAATATTTTTGTTTTGTTTTGATATGTTTATGATTTTCTGTACTGGGTTAAGTATTCTTTAAACCAGGTGATTTTCAGGTTGGGTATTTAGACAGGCCTGACCTACGGACAAATACAAATACAGTACAAGCACTTCAAAAGGTACTGTAATATTTCATTAAAACGAGAACGTGCATATCCAACTCCAGATAGGAAAGATGAAAATCTTTCAATCCAATCAAGTATCAGTTTCAACCCGACCCGAATCCTTTCCTTCGTATCACTTATTTGCGGGGGGAGGGGGAGATACATATTGCTCATTTTCAGTTGTATTAAACCAAGACCTTTTCAAGGACAACAACAAAAAAGTTTCAGAGGTTATAGGATCCAAGGTGTATAAACGGTGTGCTACCGCACTCCGTACTGTTGACGATGATAAGAGCTGTGGAGAGGAAAGCCTCTCGATGCTGGTGCAGCAATGGATAAACCCCCTTCACTGTCGGGGCTCTCCAGTTAGTACAGGACGCTGGGAGGTCCTCGGCTATTGGGTCTGTCTGAGCTTGGATCAAGGCAGTTACAGAAACAGGCAATAGTGATTTTTGCTAGTGTGCTGCAGGACCGGGAGTCCCGAAAAAGGTAGCCTTCTTTTTCTTCCTGTTTTCTGGTTTTTCTTTTTTCACTTATTTTTTTTTTTAAGACTTTGTACCTTTTGAAATGCACCCCATCCCCACCCCACTCCTTGGTACCGCTGATGCAGTTTGAGGAGAGTGGGGCTGATACAGTGGGCCCAAGCCTTCTGGGTCTGTGGAAATGTACAGTTCAGTGGACCTGCTTTGAGCAGGACACCAATATAAAAAAAGAACAAAAAAAAAGAAGAAACCAAAAAAAAAAAAAAGATAAATACAGCATCCACGAAAAGGCACCCCGACCACCAGCCTTCCTTCCTTAGATGGTGGAATTAGAGCCGGTGACCGGAGACGTTTCAGCTAGAAGTGCAGAGCTTTAACATATTATAGATCTTTTTTTTTTTTCTCCATTTAAGGTTTTTTATCATTTTTTTTAAAGATTTTTATGTCAAACTTCATAAAAATGACGTTAAAATGCAATTTCATTTTTGGTTTTAAAAAAATATGTACCCGGGATTACCCATCATCAACTGTGCACCGTAGCATATTGGAACCCCCAAACGAGTAAAGTTTTTTTCTCCTTAACACAGGGCATTCCCCTCGAAAGCAAAAAAGAAGTAAAGTAAACAAAACAAAAAAATAATCTCAGGCTGTTCAGGGTGAGGGTGTTGCCGTCCATGTGTTTGATCCCTCCTGTCCCCCCACTGCCTCCTCCACAAAGGGTTATCCTCCAAACTGGGAAGAGAAGTGCTCTCTCTCTTAATAAGGTAAAGTGTATGACACAGCAAAATTTACATTGGCACAACAGGATCAAGTTGGCATTCTCGTATACATAACGCGAAAAAAAAAAAATGGGGCCTCTAAAACATTTAACATTACAAGCAGGCCACATTTTTGGGGAAGGGGTTCATTACTAACCTGTCCCCTGGTCTCCAGGCATGAGGTTTGTGCGTCTTATTGCACAGATGGCCTTTTTTAAGTGTAAGAAGAACTCGCTCTCACAGTAGAAAGGACAAAAAATGGAGAGCTGCATCTGTTATTTTTTTTATATGTCATCAACTCCCCTAACCTGAGATCAGACTGACAGAAAGGTCCTCAGCACAGAGAGAAAGGCATACTTCCAGTGGAGTGTTTTGGAATATTATATATATACACATATAGGCTATATATATATATAATATAAACACACACATATTACAGTGTTGTGGTGGTTTAGCCCAACTTTAAAAAGGAATGGTGTCCATCTATAAGTGCTGAAAGGAGCGCATGAGAGAGAAAAGAAAGGAGTTTAGTCGTTTGCCTCGCTCTGGGAGGAGAGCTTCATTCCTTGTCAGGAGTGGCATCATGCTGTAAAAGGACCCCAGCCTCTAGTCTTTTTGCATAGAAACAGAGCCGAGGGTCTGTTGGTGACTGGTCATGGGGAGGGCTACTGGGTCTGGTATATATAGGGTCAACGGGGAAGAGGAGGTCGTAGCGTAGCAGCTAGGCGAAGGGCAGGGGGGGGCAGCCTGTGGGCAGGCGGAGCAGCTTGGAACAACAAACACACTCTCACCTCAACAGCGTCTGAGACACCCTAGTCGGGATTTCTTTTTCTTTTTTTTGTAACGTTTTTTTTTTTAGTTTTTTTTTAACACATCTCAAAATACTACCTGGAAGTACTACAGAATACTGTCCAACAAAAAAAAAGCATGATCAGTTAAAACTAATAGACAATCAACAACGGTCTGTAGTATTGATCCTCGTTTTGCATTCAATACACAGGATGAACATACAGAGGCACCTCTGACCAAAGTGTTTCTGCATATGAACAGTGAAGGGCTAGTTCAGCAGCCAGTTCTGAAGACCACTGCATGTATATGCGCATATATATATATATATATATATATATATATATATATATATATAGTAATACAAACATATGCATATACACACACAAAAAAACCCACACAAATAATAGTAATACATCATAAATGGAGAAATAAGTAAAACGATAATAAAAAACAAAAATAACAACACTGGCAAATATTCCAGAAATACGACTGTTTCATCTTCCAGCTAAAGTGAGAAACAACTTATGAGTGCGCAAGAGGATGACAAGGAGGGCTGAGTGCTGGCAGGCGCAGTCAGAGAGAGAGAGAGAGAGAGGCCCTCGAGGGCCCCGAGCGCTGTGATTGGCCAGTCTTAGAGGAGCCGTTTCTTGCCAGACCGGGGGACGGGAGGGGAGGGGGGCGGGACTTGTGTGCTGTGCTGGAGTCGCCATCTGACCAAAATAGGACTGACCAAACCGACCGAGTGACAGCCACCCAGGGGACCACACTGCAGGGAGGCACACAGTGAATCCCACTCCCCCACCTCCTCCTCCAACCCCCCTACCCTTCCTCCCTCCACCTCCTGACTGACCGTCGGACTGACTGACTGACTGGCTGACTGGCTGGCCGGCGGTTGGCGACTGGTTGACATTGCATGTCTAAGTGCCTCCAAACAGAACAAGGCTAAACATTTGGAGTAACAGTGATATTCACTTTGTTATTCTTCAAAGAGGAGAAACAATACACCGTAGGGACTTTTTCTTCCAAAAGTCCAATAGCACATTTGAGTTTTTGTTTTGTTTCCCTTCATTCTGCTACCAGAGGAACCACTTTTTAAAAACACCAGAGACATTTTTCCAAGGAATAGATACAGTACATAAAAGAGCAGGTTTTTCGTTGTTCGTTTTTGTGTTCTTCTTTTCAAAGTATTTCCGCTGCTCCTTTTTCTTGATTTATTGGATTGCAGTTGAAGCGATTTGCTCTTCGTAAGTGCTATGATAAAACCCTTTGAATTTATAAAAGTCTTAAGTCTTCCGTTTTTTTTGTACAGTACCAAATGCAAGGAACACTCGTAAGATCTACTGCATTAGGAGAAACCCCCTTATTTGGTATTGTGCCTGATACCCAAAAAACATTCCAATCCCGCTGCAGATTCAGTCTCTGTTGGGTGTGGCTGTGGCGAGCAAAGAGGAAGAGGCGCGGGCTGGTGTACCTAGTTATGTGCGTGCAGTTTCAGTCTTTCAAACAGTTTTTTTCCTCCTTTCTTTCTTTTTTACACGCATGGTTTAAAAACCCGTCTCTTCCTCTCTGCAAAGTTCACCCAACAGTTTCAGTGGACTGGGGGGAAGGGGGGGGGTCCCTTTGTGGGGATCCACGGTCAAAAAGGGGGTAAGATTTGTGTAGTTCCAAAAGTCTTTGCTGCAATCAACAACAGCGACAAAAAAGAAAGAGAGAGTGAGAGAGAGAAAGAGAGAGAGAGAGAGAGAGAGAGAAAGGATAAAACAACAAAAAAACATGAAACCAGCTCCGGTTGACTTTGAGTATGGACGGAAGAGTCTGTGGTGAATATTGCACAATGTAATTGTCACATCAAGGTGAAATGATATTCTAGTTGTCTCCAGAAACTGGTGGACTATACAAACTGCTGGGTTTCATAATGGAACGGACATTTGACAAATCAACCAAGAGGTGAATTCTTTTTCTTTTTTTTCCTTTTTTTTGAGCTGTAGACAGTCTTGCGATTGGTAGGTTCTGGGCTCGCAGACGTCAATGATTAGGTGCCACCGAACATATACACTCATTATACACAAATAAACACACAAAGCTAGGTCGACAAATAATCTTCTCTCAGCTTATGTTGCGATAGATTTCAAGAATGCGCTTGGATCTAGTAGGCCTACGAATAAAACAAGGAGTCAAAGCAATGACAATCCCTTTGAGAACACGTAACGTAATTAAGCTGATGATTGGTAGGGCCAGCCAACGTGGCCAGGCCTTCTTTACTGCCCAGTGACATGGTTGGTCACTATTTGTGTCCTGTACCACTTGCTGGCTCAGAGATGGAACTGTGCAAGTATTCAGCTATTTCTTCAGTTTTTGAAAATAAACGACAACAACAACAACAAAAAAAAGGCGGCTTGGGAAGGACCTGGGCCAGAGAGCACTTAAGGCTAATATTAGTGCTGAGACACTAACATGAACATAACTAGTAAAAGTCTTTGAACCACATCATTGGCCATGGACATGCTGGGAATGGTAGTTTTTAAGTCTTAATTTTGGGAGATTTATTTTGTGTGTGTTTTTTTTTTGTTTTTTTGGAGGGTAAAGGAAAGTTTCAAATGGCAGCTTTGATTGCTTCTCCTAAAAAAAACAACACTTCACACAGAATGTGATGTATAGTTAATGGAACAAATGAAGAAAAGAAAAGAAACAATTGAAGGTTCATCTGTGTCGTCTTTTCTTAGTTTCATTCGGTTTTCTCAAACGCCTTTTTCCAAGAACAAAAACAAATTCCTTTTTTTTCCTCTTCTTTCTTCAAAAAATGTAAACCAAAAAAAGGAAAGAAAAAGGATAACAAAGAGAGGGACTGGAGTCTGTAATCTTGTGGTGGTGTGGACCCCAGTCTTCTGATTCATGATTCACAGTTCATAACAGTTTAACTTGATACTGATTATCGCCACATGATTTGCTTGGGTTTTTGCTCCTGTTCGTTTCTTTTACATGTTTCTTTCCCACCAGTGGACTCAAAGCAGTGAGACATAGTGGTGGTTGGTTGGTTGGTTTAGTGGGGGGGGGGGTCGTATCGTATCGTTCTCATGGCGTCATCCTCACATGGACTCCCCACTCAGCAGGTCTCCAGGCAGCAGGGTGTTGATCTGTGTCGGGCTCCCGATCACGCGGGCGTCGTCTCCGCCGGGCGGCCCCCAGAGACTCGTGTACTGGGGCACTCCCCCCCACAGCAGGTCGCCGCCGCCTCCGCCGGACTTGGATCCTCCTCCTCCCGTGCCACCGCCGCTGCTCCACTGGTGGCCAATGGGGTGAGACTGCGTCGTCCCGCCGCCCATCCGGGTTTGATTGGGTCCCGGGTTGGCCTGCCAACTAGTGGTGGACCCGCCTAGTGACTGGCCTTGTGCAAAGAAGCGGTTCACCTCCTCCTCGCCGGCAAACTCCGCCAGGATGGTGGTGTTCCCAAGCACGCACCTTTAGGGGGAAGAGGGCATTGTTAGCATTCACAGGTTCAAACACCCATTCCATCCGGGAACGCATCTGTGTCATTTTAAGATTTCTTTGGCTATTCAAAAATAGCAGATATACAAGCTCATAGCACAGCACTCGGTGCACAGCACTAGATCTGCTATTTTTAGCGGTGCCAACCGCTCTACATTTGACTCTGTCCGTGTGTGTGTCCGTCCATCCGTCCGTCCGTCCGTCCGTCCGTATGTTATGTCCGTCCGTATGCTTGAACACGGCAAAACACATGCGCCACTTCAACCCACACACACACACACACGCGCCAATACTGCACACATGCGCACACACGCACACTTGACGCCCGTATGTCCGACCGTCCGTATGTTATGTCCGTTTGAGAACGGCATTTAACCAGCAATAACTTCAGTTCGCAGCATGCTACGGAGTTCAAATTTAGTACATGGACTAAAACCACCAATAGGCACAAACTGAAATTAATTAAGCCCCGCCCCCTCTGCATTCTTATTGGCTGGGCTATAAACAGCCCTCACTCCAGTTTGCAGCATGCCACCAAGTCCAAATTTGGTATGTGGACTCAGACCACCAATAGGGACGAACTGTAATTACTTAAGCCCCGCCTCCTCTGTCTGCCCATTGGCTGGGCTTTAAACAGCCATTATTCCAGTTTGCAGCATGCTACCAAGTACAAATTTGGTAAGTGGACTCAGACCACCAATAGGGACGAACTGAAATGAGTTAAGCCCCGCCCCAAAGGCACCGCTTCCTTCACACAGGGTGTGATTTTTTTGAAAATGTTTACAAATCTTGGGACATTTGTAGCTCAAATCTTTGCTTCATGGGGGTCCGTGGAACAAAACACCCATGTCAAGCATATAAAAAAACATATTATATATATTCAAACATTTGCACAAATTTCCCACGATTTTTTAAAATAATTGCAGATCTACAAGCTCATTGCCGCGCAATGAGCTTGTATATCTGCTATTTTTGAATAGCCAAAAAAATTACACAGATATGTTCCCGGTCTTAATGGATTAACTCCCTACTACAAAGTACATTTTGTACAATAGAGTGCTACAGTTTTTGCACAAACTCGATAGGCTTTGCATTTGCAAAATACAACAATAGTAGCGAAATACATCAAAAGGAGTGACCACCCCAACCTCTCAACCTCTCACACGTCCAGAAAGCATAATTTAAAAAAAAATCTCATCCACATGGTAAAGCATTAATGACACCCCCTACATGCACACAAATAAAACAAACAAAAGTGACAATTTGTATATTACATGTGCAGGGACTTCTGGGCCTTAGCAGCCTCATCCTTGGAGCTGTAGCGCACCACGGCATTGCCCTGGGTCAGGTTGAGGTGGAATGTGATCAGGGGGCCGTGCTGCATACACAGGGTCCGCAGAGTTGAACCATCGATCTGGAACGAAACACACACACACACACACACACACACACACACACACACACACACACACACGCACACGCACACACACACACATAATATATAGTGTTAATAATATACATTTTATCTTATGTTCCAAACCTCTAATCTCACAGTTGCTCAGTTTACAGACAATGTCATTTTGACTGCATTTCTGTACGTGGTTATTAAAAGAGGTTGTATGTTTTTCTTTTGATAGATTCCTGCATTGCAGAAATCCCACTTTTAACTTGCTACAATGTTATTGCATGATTGCTCACCCCTTCCCCAAAGGGGAAAAACTGCTTAGCAATGCAAAACCTTGGATTAGCAATGCGGCACACATACAGAGTTTTTATATGGAGTCCCACAACATGAGTGAGAGAATACTAACCTGTGGGGTGAGATTCCTCAATACCACACAGGTGCTGGTTCTGTTGGAGCTGTCGGTACTCCAGGTGGTGGCCTCTGTGTGTATTTGTGTGTGTGCGTGTGTGTGCGTGTGTGCGTGTGTGTGTGTGTGTGTGTGTGTGTGTGTGTGTGTGTGTGTGTGTGTGTGTGTGTGTGTGTGTGTGTGTGTGTTTGACAGAGAGAGAGAGAGATGAGGAAAAAAAAGATTCATCAATCAAAATGGGTAGATGCACAGTCTAATATGCCTTTGAATAATTTCTGAAAACACATAAATAAATGTCAGATGTACAAACTACCTCTTGTTAATTCCACAAAAGCGAGAAAAGAACATACTTGTCACTGCCAATTATGTTCTGTTGCACGCAATCGTTTACTTTCTGGGAAACTCTATTTTTGTTTACTTGTCTAGTAGTGTGACACTTCAGTGTGACCTAATTTCCATTTCAACGTGTCAAACTGAAGTCACAGGTACACCGCAAAAACCTCAGGATGGCAGTTTGTCAACAGAACGGCACATCCTGGGAGGGTGTTATCCTACCTAGATACAAGTGTGTGTGAACACAGTGCGGGGAACTCAACAACCACACCTATACTGTGGTCTAGGCTACACGTGAATGTATATTTTTCTAAACGGATATTTCCATTCTCCGTTTAAAAACATGACAAAGATATCTCTGTCCACACGTAAACGCAGAAATGCATTGATCAGCAGCAGGTTTCAATTTTATATTAGATTTTATATTTACATTTATTTTATATATGAGGGGCCAAATACATTTTAAGGGAGAATACTTCTACAATTGCTACACATTGCTGCAAAACCGATGATATCCAGTCATTTTGGGGATAAACAAGACATTGAAGGGTAAATTTAGGTCTGATAAAGATGTGCTGTGCATGTTCAAATCATATATACTTAACACAATCATTACATTCAGCACTCATCTTATATACAGTATGCTTCTCTTGCTTTTTCTACCTTGATAGAATAAAGGGTTCCAGGAACAGAGATTCAACTTTATGTGATTTGTTGTTAAAGAATTGTTCTTTGTCATAAACAAAAAAGATGATCATAATATTCGGATGTTGTAACGCAATCTAGTTAAGTGGTGGTACATAAGACAGATTTGTTTAATAAGTTTTTACTTTTGGTCGTTCTGGTTCCTCGCAAGGAACTTTGCATTGTTAAATTACTCATTTTGAAAAAGGAAAATGTTTTACCAAAACCTGTGCTTTTGGTAAATATCCAAGTCATAGCGTCAGACTAATGCTTATAATGTAAATTATGATCTGTGGCAGGACAGACCCTTTTTGTATTGTAGTGAAAACACTGCTTTTGCTGATGTAAGACCACCTACCGGAGGTGTAGGCGCTACTCCAGCCTTGTGCCAGGCCCAGGGAGTTGCCTCCCCATGTGGAGGAGGGCTTTGGGTTGCTGAGGCCTGGCGGGGGGCGGGAGGGGGCCGCGCCGCTGCGAGGCCCCTGGGGGACCTTCCACAGCTCATGGGACAGAGACGCCTGGTTATGGGAGATAGGGCCAGAAGACCAGGTAGACTTCATGTCGGACAGTTTACCTGCAACATAGAGGTGAGCGTGAGATGCAAGTTACTACTGAGAGCACTTTGGAAGTGGTACTTTCTATCACACCAACCACCACAACAACATTTCTTCAGACTTATGCACAAAACCTGTCTTTTGTTAAAATAATCACAACTAACAGGCTCTAAATCAGGGGTCTTCATCAGGGGTCTTCAACAGGGGGTCCGGGACCCCTAGGGGGTCCTCAGAGTTACTACAGGGGGTCCGCCAAATCTTTGTGTGATATGATTTTTTGTTTTACATTAACCACTTGAATCCTCGCATTCCTATTCTGAGGGGAACATTAGCCGAAAATAGCAGATTGTGAGCTTGTAGATCGGCTATTTTTGGCAAAGAGGTATAAGGTGTAGAGGGGAAAAAAGAGCAAACCAAGTGAACTTTTTAAAAAAAATCTGAAACACAATTTTATACAATATAGAGGGGGTCCCTGGTACATCTCTCTCTCAGCTAGGGGGTCCTTGGCCTGAAAACGTTGAAGACCCCTACTCTAAATACATCTTACAGAAAAAAAGCATGTCACTGTGCTAGTCGGGTGGTTGCCAGTGGACGCAACACTCAGAGAGGGTTTGAGGAAACGAGTTTCTGGATCCTGCCTTTGAAAACCAGGGCAACGGATCTCTAGATTTCTTTTAACGTGACCTTTGACATAATGCTTGTGAAGAAATACTCGTGTGAAGAGAGAGAGAGAGAGAGAGAGAGAGAGAGAGAGGAAAAAGGAAGCGTTTCACTTTCGCAATCAGACGTGGCTAAAGGCAAGTGTGTGCACACATCACGTATAGTAAAGGAACTTCCTTCCTTGATGGTTGCTATAGGGTCTAAGACGGTAGGACGTACTCCCTTGGGTCTTTAACAAAGGCGTAGTTATGAGTTAGGTAATGGCTAGTCTAGCCGTCTATAGACGAAATTCACAGACGCGCTGCCTGTAGCTGCCTGTAGGCGGCCATTGCTGTGGTGTAGCGTTGGACACCGCAGCTATGGCTGCCTACAGGCAGCGCGTCTGTGGATTCGTCTATAAGAGTGCCGGTCTGTCTGTGCGTCTGGATCAGCTCCAAACGTCTTATGCACGCTGCCACAGAAGTACCTACACTATTTTGTAACTTTAATTTTATAATGGAAGTCAGTGGGGCTTTGATCGGGCTGAAACCCTGTCCAAATTTGGAGTAATACGGTACGCGTTATAGATAATGTCACAAGACGGACGTCATAGGCCGGCCACAAGTGGTCCAAAATCCACATTAGAGCGACGTCATTCCCATGTAATTAAGTTTTTTTTTCTTCATTCACATGATTACATTGAAATATAACTAACTAACATATAACTAACTAACTTATAACTAACTAACACAGTCGGGTCAGAATGAACGGCTAATGGAGCCGGTATCAAGTGTTGTGACCTAATTCATGAAGGTAAGAAACAACAAACTCATCGGTGGAATAGGGACCTGTGGTGCAGGTTGTCAAACACTAGTGGTTTTGACCATTTTGACCAAATTACGTCATGTAGGTTCATGGCTTAAGAGGAAGGACATTTGTAGCTTCCTTAACACATTCAATCTGGGAACACATCTACAAATGTCTTCTAAATCCTTTTCTGAAAAACTATTGTTGCTATATATCAGTGGTGCTCAAACTTTTTCATGCAAGGGCCCCCAAAATTAGGCCTACATGTATTTGGCCACGGACCCCCATCTCAAAATATTTTGTTCCAGGGACCCCCAGAAGCAAAGACGAGTCAAAACCTTTAAAAAATATTTCAAATGTTCAAGATTTTTCAAAAATAGCAGATCTACAAGTTCATAGCGCGGCACTCTGTGCCGAGCTATGAGCTTGCATATCTGCTATTTTTGAATTGCCAAAGTATAAAATATGGATAAAGTGGTTACACAGATGCGTTCCCGGTTTGAATGGGCTTAAGACTAATATTTGTGGCTGTGTTTTCTTTTATGTTCGTACCTCCATTCCTGTCCCTCATTAGGTATCGGTTGACATCGTGGATGTTGGTGTTGATGGTAGGCCCGCTGGGGACACTGCCAGGGGTCATGTTGGGGTCATTTTCAGGGTCGATATTCTGAAGGCCTTTCCATGGAACACCTGGGCAGAATTCTGGGGGTAAGCAAAAGGAAAAGACCAGCGGGTTATTAAATTACTAACCAGAAACAACATTCATTACATTTTTGTTTCATAACATAATCTCAAGTGGAATTGTACTAATTTATCATAAATGCTGTGCATTGCTTTCTGACTAGACTCGTGAACACCTGTCTTTTCAACGTTAGTTTTGTATCCATGATTCATCTCATTACATGAAACTTAGGAACTTTTCAGAATTATGAAAAAAGGCTTTGCATGTTTGCATTTGGGGGTCCTAGAAATGTACTATGTTTGACAACTACCACTCTTCCATGGTTAAACACTGTCCTCACCTGGGGGCCAGGTGATGTTGGTCCCATTAGTGATCTTCTCGTTGGGGCTCTTGCCTTGGCCCCAGCTGTCTTGGGTCACCAGGGGACTGCTGGGGGAATCGGAGCTAGACATCAGATTGTAGGGACTGTAAGAGTCCTCCAGCTGGGGGGGCTTTCCATTGGGGGCAGCAGATATGGCACCTGAGAACCAAATGGGAAGAGAACAGACTTTGAACACATAGCATCCATATTCTGGGCATTTAATATAGCTGATCTACAAGCTATTTTCGGTGAAGAGATTTGGTGTTGGTCCTATAATATTTGACAATTTGACCAATGTTTGACCTGTTTTTAAGAAGCAGTAATGGTCTTTTTTTCTTTCTTTTTTTGAGGTATTAAAAAGGTCTTAAAAGTCCTTAAATTGTCACTTCACTGTCATCGGAGGACCTCCCCAAAAAATGGGATCCCCCCTCCGGGGGGCCCAAACCCACAGGTAGTGAACCACTGATGTACTGTACTGTACTGTGCATTGCTTACCATGCTTATTGAGGTTGTTGTCCATGTGCGTGGAGTTGCCAGAGAGGTTGTCCATGGAGTTGGGGTGCGTCCACTGAGACAGGCGGGACTGGGGCTGCGGGGGCTCCTTCATGGACATACCTCCCACCTCCATGCAGTTTACATTCATGTTTGGATTCAGTCCAGCTGCGGGGGAGAGTGAGAAAGAGAACATATCTGTGTTTTATTAACTGTACTTGTTGGTACAGTTTTTTCACTCTACACCTTATCTCCTCGCAAAAAATAGCCGATCTAATAAGCTCTATCTAAAAACGATCTAAAACGCGTTGCATTGCGACGCGTTGTGAGCTTGTAGAACGGCTATTTTTGACGAACATTCCCCATCAGAATAGGGATGCCGGGGTTCAAGTGGTTAAGATGACTTTTAGGCAGTTGTTCTGCTTTATATGGATGGGACAGTGTCGAGAGAGAGAGAATGCTGAGAGTAGAGAGGAGGAACGACATGCAGCACTCTTGTCTTGTGATTATGCGGTTGACGCACTGACTATACGGTCATCTACCGGCATGACCAAACAGGTCTTTGTTTTCTAACTACTGTACAAAACAGAGGTCTGATGGCTTGGGAATAGGAAACAAACTAATTTGAACGTGGGTTTTCATCTCCATGCCGTTTGCTCGTTTGCAAACGGCATGGAGATAATACATCAAATGCATAGAAATGGTAATCTAATAATAAAGTAATACATAAGTAAACCAATAATCTAATAATAACTAATACATACATAAACTAAGAACCTATCATCAGCCTGTACATTGAAACTATACACACACACTATAGGATGCCAGGTCAACAATGACCTTGCATCTGTCTACATGACATGCTATCTAAAGGAGGAGTTCACCCAAAAAACGACTTATTTTCTATCAATTGCACACCCTATGAAGCCTTGAATCCATGGATTCTTTTTTGTTCTTGTCGCATTCCTAAGCTAATAATTTGATTCCCGTCTCCTACCGGCCAATGTAGATTATTTGTGTCTCCTACCGGAAATACACACGGTCATCAAATTATTGTCTTAGGAATGCCACAAAAACAAAAATAAATCCATGAAATCAATGCTTCATGGGGTGTGTAATTGATAGAAAATAAGTCCTTTTTTGGGTGAACTCCTCCTTAAGTTACATTTTAGCCTTTGCATAAGCCTGCATAAGGTCGTTGATCACACAGACTCACAGAGAGGGTAGGTGCTGTAGCTGTTGTGGGGCGAAGATGGCGGCTCTTTGGTGTGCAGTGTGTCGGAGAGGCCCGGGGCCTGATGTGGGCCCGGGTAAGGGTCCAGGGCTGATTTACCGGGGCCGCCGGCGGGGCCACCAGGGGGATGCAGGCCAGAGGAGGAGGACGAAGAGGAGGAGTGAGAGGGAGGCTGCTGCTGCTGCTTCATCAGCAGCGCCTGGTACAGCTGACGCTGGTGCTGCTGGATCTGCTGCTGCATGTTGGTGATTGTACGTGCGACCTGGAGGAAAAAAAACGGGCAGACCACAGCGTCAGTGTTGATTTTGACAGCAAATTTTGATTTAGTTTTAGTCATAGTCTTTTGAATCAAATTCCATTTAGTTTTAGTCATATTTTAGTCATCTGAAATGTTTTAGTTTTAGTCTGGTTTTATTCGACTAAATATCATAAGATTATACTTGTACATAAATGTATTTTGGCGGTGCCTTGATGGTGTCATAATGGCTGATTTTACACTTGGTTGCATGCTGAAAATAGCAGATCTACAAGCTCACAACGCGTCGCGCTGCGACGCGTTGTGAGCTTGTAGATCTGCTATTTTCAGAGCGCAACACCCGAGCGCAACCAAACATAAAAAGACTTAGTTCTACTGGATCTCTTCTCCACTAGTCCCTCTAGACAACATTTTTGTCTAGACATTAAAGTTACTGTGATATGATGGAGACAACAGAGGTATTATCACATTCCACCGAAGCGTACATGTACGTAAGTGTATGCACTGACTGCATACACTTAAATGTTTGATATCTGCTAAGGGATGTCTCTACCCTGCAGAGACTGTGATTCTTTATCTGTTGCCATATATAATGTCTCTCTACCTTCTGTCTCATTTGATTTCAATTTTGACCATGCACTTTATGTGTATTTGACATTGGAGGACATCTTCTTGTTATCTCACTTGTTTACCTTGTTTCTGTCTTTATTACTTTCCCTTATAACTCTCTTCTTGAAACTGTAAAACATTGGGAGCTCGTACAAAAAAAAACCTCTTCTACCCACAAACTTGTGATGTGACAATAATAGTTGTTGTTGAAGTTGTTTTGTCTTTGTCTCACAGTGTTGCTATTGCAAACTTGTGAGAAAGGAGAAGAGAGTTCATGCGATTTGTCAATTCCTGACAGAACCACAAGTTCCTATATGTAGTGAAGTATTTTGCACGCAAGCATACGATGTTAGCTTGTGCAACATCACTTTAGCAATGCATGTGACATGTGTGAGGTATTTGTTTTTTTGTTTTGTTGTTATCTATCAAAAGATTTCCCACCGTTAGGGTGTGTGCGCCAGTGGTCGTGTGTGTGTGTGTGCGTGTGCGTGCGTGCGTGTGCGTCCGTGTGCACGCGTGTGAGAATGGACTCACTTGCTGCTCTTGTTGTCTGATGGGGCCGGAAACGTTGCGCTGAGCCTGCATCATCTGTTGTTGGATTTGTAAACGCTGGTACGCCTGGAAAGACAAAAGATGATTCATTGTATTATTGCATCAGTGCATGTTTCATTTCTAGATAATAAATTAAGGTTTGATAAAACATACTGCTTCAACGTTTGTCTAAAAACAATTATGTTGCTGAACTCGGTTTTACTCTCTCATCATTTATATCTAAAAACTAAATAAAGAATCCCACATTATTCGTCTCCGTGAAGGTTGATTTAATTTTCTATTTGGATTAAGGGCAGGGGCCTTCAATATTAAATCAGAAACCTTATCTCTGCTCGAGGCCTTTGTTGTAAGATCATGTCGTTCGAGGAAAGTCTGTTATTTTCCTTGAGCTGCTACACCGTCGAAGTATGATTCAGGCTTAAAAAGTTTAAGTTCTGATACTGAGTGAGAGTGAACAGCGGGCCTCTGACTTACCATTTGCAGCTGCTGAAGTTGGTACAACAGGGTCATTTGTTGAGGGTTTATTGGTGAGGTTAAAAGTGCAGGGTTCAGACCAATGTTTTTTGCTGCAAACTGCAAGAGCTGTGCTTGAACCTAGAGGGATGGCAAACATGAAGAGGACAGTCCATCAGCAATGCTTAATTTATACTTGCACGCTGGTGTGGCACACTGAAAATAGCATATCTACAAGCTCACAACACAGAGTCTTACGACACATAGCTTCTATGACATTCCTAGCTGGGTAGGGTTTTTTTTGTTGCTGTTTTTCACTGTGAGCACTTTCACTTCTCACGCTTTTGCACTGACCGAATGGACACTTTTTTGATTGGCATTGCACTGATAACTATTATTATTTATTTTATTACAAGATACGGTGAGACACTTGAAGCACTGTAATGGACACATAATTTGTTTTTATTCAGTATACTGTTGCTCTGTGTTGTTGATGCTTCTTGTTTTTTCCTGTAACTCTGTAACATCAACTGCTGTGCCGCCTCTGGGCGACTGAATTTACCCCGCAGGATAATAAAGGTATCTATCTATCTACGTATCAATCTCTCTATCTTGTAAATAACCACATGCATTTACAAGAGCTTCTGCTGGCAGGGAAATGTTTTTGCAAAGAAGGTGTAAAAGAGAGGTAACAGAGATGAAGGTGATAAAGATAAAAAGAAAAGATTTCACGGCGTGTGAAATGAGAAAGGAAATTGTCAATAAGAGAATATATCACACTATGCAACTTCAAGGTTAGATGGCAGTTAAGGGTAAGACTGGAGAGACAGATCTCTGAAGCAAGCTTGGGTGTGCAAACTACAGTATGAGAGAGTGTGTGTGTGTCTACCTGAGGGGAGAGAAACTGAGGCACTTGAGAGCGTAGACTAGGCTGGGAGCTGAGAGGTGGCACTGATGGCTGAGGAGGCGGCTGCTGCTGCTGCTGCTGCTGCTGCTGCTGCTGCTGCTGCTGCTGCTGCTGCTGCATGGCCCGGGCTTGTGCTGCCCCGCTACTGCCAAACATTCCACTCTGCATCTACACACACACACACACACACACACACACACACACACATGGCAGACAGAGAATGTAATAACACACATAAAATGGGCAGAGACACAAACATGACAGAGGAACGTACACAAAGTACAGTCCAGTCACATTCAAACAGGGAACTTCGCTGCATGTTAAGAATGTCCAAATTGAATGGATTTTTGAGACCACATTGTTGATGGTTAGGGTTAAGGTTAGGGTTAGGCATAGTGTTTGTAAGGTTAGGGTTAGGGGTAAGGTGCCACCTGGGTGACACACCAAAGGAAGAGGGTTTGTGGCAAGACTGGGTATGTCTCAGCCAATCACAGCCTAAGCTGACCGTCCCATCCCCTCGTGCTATGGGGTCTAATGCAACTAAATGCAACTACACTGACTCACTGAGTCACACTCAACAAGGCAGTAGCCAAATCATGTTTATGTAGCTGCATTGCCTATTTCTCACCTCAAATGTTTTCAGATACATATTTTGGGGTACTGTTTACGTTTGTGATGCACTGTCAGGCCACGATATTGAATTAGATTCAGAAACAGAGTAGCACCGCCCTCTAGTGTCTCCATAGTGAGTCGGCTGCGTGTGAAAGAGGGATATAGAATTATGGGAATCACAGGTGAATGAAATCATGATTTTATTGGATGAAATTGTTTAGGACCTGTTTAGTTAATGTAATCACGCTTTACATTTTTGTTTGACAGTAGGTCATTAAGATTGAACTTTTTAGGTACATAAAAAATTTAAATACAAAAGAAATGATCATTTTTGGGGGGGAATCTATTGTTAAAAATGCCTCCATTCATTGTGACCACGGTTATGCTATAAAAGTGTGAAAAAATATTTTTCATTTCAGCTCTTCAGCTTTAACATAACTCCTATCATTCTGCTTTGAGGTGAAGATTTGATTTAATGCTTCCCAGTGCGTTCCACGTTTCTGAGAGCTCACGCTGGAAAATCACAACCAGCTCACGTTAAAGTCATCAGAACGTGTCGTTTTACATAGGCTGGCAGTGTTTCTTGCCTCAGGCTCTCAACACAAAGAACGGCCCGTATAAGAACGATAGGATTATCGTTAAATACCAGTAAAGTTACCCTTTAAGACGACACACACATCAGGCGACAAAGCATCAAGCCTAAATCTACACATATTATGTATATTGTATTGTACATACTACAATACATAGCATACAGCAAATAGCCAGATGATGCCTAAGGTGTGAGGTGGAGACATGAGCAACCTGCTGTCAAGTCATTTATATAATATTTAGTTCACACCAATGTACCCACTCCAAAAAAGGAAAAGAAAAGTAAAAATCACACCCAGTGTGAAGTGGGCGATGTGGTCACAGTGGTCATCACAGTGATGGAAGTGATTCACTTAAAAAAAAAAACATAAAAGTGTTTTTTTTAAGTGCATAGTCCTATTTATAGGGCTATGCACATGTGTCATGTGTTTCTAGCCAATCACAGTCCTGAATAGAGTCATGGTGGCCAATCACGGTGCAGGGTTAGGGGGGTACAATGGTGGCCAATCACAACGCAGGGTTGGGGGGGGTGCAATGGGTGTGGATGTCCAAACCTCACATATAGGGGCGGTTGCACCGCCCAAAAACACACAAAAAGAACTCGTTGTAGTTCAGATCAATCTCATTCACAACAGCAATAGCAATATAAAAAACATTACTAAAAACCAACTAACGTCTTTTATCAGACGGACCAAACCTTATGAGCCAGCAAGAAAGGCCAGTGCAGAGGAGCATCAGCAAGCAAAGCATAGCAAGTTGGATTCATCTAACACTTATTATTGGGCTTTTTGTCCCCGTCCTAAATGGCCTGGGGGTTATTGTGAGTGTCCTATTCTCTGCTGAGGGATAGAGGTGCTTCTATTCAGTCGCTGTAATACCAGGGCCGCTTACAGGGCCTTTGTTTGGGGCTTCAAGGACACACCGAGTTTTCTGGGCCGAGGTGGCCTCTCGGGACGACATTTGATAGGACTCAACTATCCAGTTTCAATTGTCACTTCAGGCAAGGTCGTCCGCACATAAAAACACTTGAGTGAGCAATAGCAGAAGAAGGGATGTGGATGTGTGTGAGACGGAAAGAGTGGCTGGACTAATTCAGTTCATCTGTTGTTGTTCATTCACTGAATAGGCGTTCAGCATTCAAATCGCCATGGTCACAGCCGTAGATTATTCAATGTATACAGTAGATGTACATGATGTAGTGTACATAATGTATTATGTGCTGGTCATGGGATTCTTTGTAACATCTCTTATGTAATATCGTATTCAAGTGGTCAGCCTGCCTCTGCACCAGTGCCACTTACTATTAGAGTGGATTTATTGTATTTGACCATTTAAGTGAATCTAATCAGTGCCATAAAGAACGCTACTGTGAATTGCACGGTAAATCGCGAAGTGTTAATTTATTGATTTATAACTCGGGAGAGATTAGAAAATATGTGACCCACGATACATTTGACACTCTCAGAGGATTTGACTGTGTGTCAAGAGTCAACAGCTTTGTACCTTGATGGAAACCCTGACAGAAAAGTGTGTTTTCTGCAACAACAAAAAAACTAGTGGAGAGCTAGTTTACTACGTGTCCTGCATGAGTTACCTGTCTGTTGTTCAAGTTTTGCATGGCCAGCCCCGGGTTGCCCTGTCCCAGTCCCTGCCCAGGCAGGCTGTTGTTGGCCAGGGGGAGCTTCAGGCTGGGGGAAGGCAGAAATGGTGAGGGGGAGGCGTCATCTGACATGCCCCCATCCTGGTTCAGAGAGACAGATGGGTTGGGAGGGGAGGGGGGGAAAGAGAGATTGGTAGAGCGGAAAGGAGGAGAGTGGGGCGAGTGAGAATAGAGAGAGAAGAGAGGTAGAGGCAGAATGAGAAAGCAAGAGCAAGAGAAAGAGAGAAAGAAAGAGGGGTAAAGACAAATTGGGGACAAAAGAAAGAGGGAAATTGTGGTCATTTTTATAGTGACAAGATTGCGCTACAGTACATTGGCACATGTGTAGAATGTGTCCTCTGCATTTGCTCATCCTAACTAGTAGGAGCAGTGGCTGCCATTAATACGGGCCCCAGGAGGCAGTTTGGGATTAAGTGTCACTCCGACACATAGACAGGCAGGCTGGGAGGCAAACCATTGACCTTCTGATTCCCAGACCCAGTCAAATTTCAGCTGTGTTACATTTTTTTCTACTGTCCTTATCATTCTTGACATGATGGCTGATGTACCAGCCTGCTTGTCGTGAGCAGGTTGGTTTTCAGGGCCTTGCTCAAAGGACACTTCCGGCACAACTGCAGGTATAGAGCTGGGATTGAATCAGTTTAGGTTTAGGGTCATACCTTGTCGAGGAAGGGGTTGCGGTCGGAGGCGTCTTTGGAGTGGGCGGAGGGCCGACACACCATGGGTTTGTTCAGGCCGTTGCTGTAGTCGGACATGCCCATCCCCCGCTTGTCCAGCTCGGTCTTCTTCTCCAACAGGGCGCCTGAGAGGTGAAAGGAGGGAGGAATAGGCATTGACACACTACAATCTAAAGACAAATAAAATTAAACATTTGCACTTTTTTTGTAATTTGTATACACACAGAAAATGGGATGTCCTCCATTTGAAAATGTGACATCCACAGTATCCTTTAATACTTTCAACCCGGCTCTATTTTGGGC
The DNA here is from genome assembly GCF_963454915.1 of Gymnoscopelus microlampas. NCBI lineage: Eukaryota > Metazoa > Chordata > Actinopteri > Myctophiformes > Myctophidae > Gymnoscopelus > Gymnoscopelus microlampas. The sequence goes on from NC_139939.1 coordinate 43,846,811, forward strand.
ATAGGTGAACATTGTCATACATTTTTTTATATTTTCAAAAGATAGTGAAAATAGCAGGTCTACAAGCACACAATACGTTTGTGATGCATTGTTTGTTTGTGGGTTCTTATAAATAATTTAACCAATATGTGAACCAGTCTTCCCAAGAGTTTTTGACTAAAAAAATAATAACTACATTGGATCCATTAGAACACAGGTTATTCTTTCCTTTTTCCAAAAAGTAACTAAGCTTTATATGTACGAGGTTTCTACCCAACAGCGACGATGTGCACACAATAGGCAGAAACTTACTCATGGCCTGGTCCAGATTCATGTTGTTGCTCTTCAGAGCCTCCTCAGCAGGGTCTCTCTGTGAACACACGGACAATATGGGACTGTCAGCCAGTGATGGAATAAGTACTCACATTTCTTACTTAAGTAAAAGTATCAATACTGCATTATAGAAATACTCTGTTACATTGGTATCAAAATGTATTTAAAAGTAAAAGTACTAAGATGTTTCAAAATAGCAGATCTACAAGCCAGCAGATCTACAAGATATACAAGCTCTCAACGCGTCGCATCAAAATGTACTTAAAGTACCAAAAGTAAAAGTACTAAGATGTTTGAAAATAGCAGATCTGCAAGCCAGCAGATCTACAAGATATACAAGCTCTCAACGCGTCGCGATGCGACGCGTTGTGAGCTTTTCAAATAGCCTAGGTATAAAATAGGGCTGAAGTGATTAATGTATGTTTTATAATATAATAATGTATATCTGCAAAGTAACTAAAGTTGTCAAATAATTGTAGTGGATTAAAAGTACAATATTTGCCTCTGAGATGTAGTGGAGTAGAAGTAAAAGTACTGAAAATTGGAAATTCTCCAGTAAAGAGTTTTGGTGTTTAGTGTGCATTTCTACCGTATGCACAAGTAAGTGAACGGAGCCTAAAGGCCTTTACACACTAGGGGCATGATGAATAAACGATACGAAAATGTGAAATACTGGCAAGGGAATATTTTTGCATGAAAACTATTCAAATTATTGATGCCTCATTCATAGAGGCTGATGCTTTTATTCATGGTGTGGAATCTCAGAAGAATCGACCGTATTCCAAATAAAAATCAACGTCACTTTATCACCTAATTCACCTAATTCGCGTTCTATGTGAAATGTACTACTGACACAAACAACAGTTTGTGTCGGGAGAATGACATTAATTGTCAGGCTTATTAATTACACAAAAAAATTGCCAAGGACATTAAGTGGGAGAGCGACTGTAATAAATGATGTGCAACATTTCAGTTTAACTTCACACTCAGTCAGGAGAGGGATTTGTCTAACTTACTGGAAATCCCATGTCAGTGAGCTGTTTGATGAGACGATTCATGACCCAGGCCTCATCTGCCTTGTTGCCTAGTAGTTTCCCCTGAACACAGGTTTTCATCAAAGTTATACATTGTATCATTGTTATACAGGTGTTATATTATTATGAAATGCATTACATTAACCCATTAAGACCCGGAACGCATCTGTGTAATCTTTTGATTTTTAGCTAAAAAGCATTATTTTACACTTTGGTTATTCAAAAATAGCAGATATACAAGCTCATAGCGCGGTCCCTGGAACAACATATTTTGAGATGGGGGTCGGCGGCCAAATACATATCATTTTGGGGGTCCTTGACATGAAAGAGTTTGAGCACCACTGATTATAGAAACAAACGTTTTTCAGAAAACTGTTGGGATTTAGAAGACATTTTGTAGAATCGGCCTCAGGTCTTAATGGGTTAAGAGTTCTGCATAAACATAAACATACCTGTTGCATTTCTCTGACTTTGCTTGGACCCTTCTTGGGTCCGTTGCTCCAGGAGTTACAGCCGCCGGAGGAGCCGCTCTCCTGGGAGGTGGGGCTGCTCCACATGTCCCCATCCTCAGTATCCCATTGGCCGCTTGACATGCCCATCTCCTCCCCTCCGTTTCCCCAGCCATCTTGCATAGGTTTGGGGCCTGGAAGAGTGAGTGAGTGAGCGGAACCATTACAGAAGCCAAAGTGACAGAATGTACAAATAATAAAATGTAAATGTAAAAAAGGTTAAAGCTAGGAAGCATCAAAACCTTTTTTTCTTTTTTGTCTGGTGAGTATGATGTAATTCTCAAACTGACCACTTGGTGCCACTGTTGCCATTTGTCATGCCCCATTCTCTCTATGCCTTCCTACGTAACCTTTTCCAAATAACAGCACCAATAACAAAGACCAACTGATGCGTGGAATTGCCTTAATCTCTGCAACAACTACAGCCACACAAACAAGCACTTTGAAAATCAACACAGATGGAAACAATTCTGAAGAAACTGCCTGAATATGTTGTTAAGAAACAAGTCTACTTGAAACAAATACTGATTATTTGTTACCATTTTCTTTGCCAGTTAATATTGTATCCCCTTTGATGTAATGTAACGTTCGCCTCAACATTTTATTGTTGCCATCCTTCATCACTGAACCTAGATATCGGTGGGAGTGTTACCTGGCTTGCAAGGTGCTGGGCCTGGGGGGCCATTGGCTCTGCCATAGGGTCCAGAGGGCTCGTGGCCCCCGTGGCTCCCATCGCCCCACGTTCCTACGCCCCCGGTGGGCTTTCCCCATGCAGACGTGCCATTGTCCACGGCAGACGACGGAGCTGCTGGCTCTCCCCAGGCAGGCTCAGGCTTGGGCTGCTGAACATTGGGAAGTTCTCCCCAACCTGAGATAAAGATAATATGAGAGAGCGGGAGCGAGGGAGAGAGGGAGAGAGAGAGAGAGAGAGAGAGAGAGAGAGAGAGAGAGAGAGAGAGAAATGTTTAATTAAACTTTAGGAAAGGAGTCATGCAGTATTTTAGTTTTTTCAGAGGGCTTGTAGATCATCAATTTGCACATTTACACAACAATGGGAAGAGTTATAATAAATCCCTAAACTCGTCACTAGGGGTGCTCCACTTTATCGGCCACTGATTATTGGCCAAATTAGAAAATAAAAGCCCTTTTATTATGATTTCTTGATTTAATTAAAAGAGAGGTTACCAAATTCAAAATGTATCACATTTTGTCTGATAAACTGAATATACCGAATGATATTTGGAGGGCCTATTCATTATTTAATGAATGTCTAATAATGGGCAAACTTAATCAAGCCACGGGTCTATGCAAAGACAGTGTCATCGTAGGGGTACAATAGCATGGTTAAGACTATTCCTAGAAGAGACAGCCAGTACAGATACTGTAGTAGCGAAGGGTAAAACTTTTCTCCTCCTCGTTTATTTAAGTGATGAGTATCGCCCCCCAAAAATGCTGACGGGAGCAGCCCTACTCGTCACTCGCTATCCCTGTACGAACTCTGGAGTTCTCAGTGCTCTGGCTGCGTTCTGAAGCTCTCACTGGGCTGCAGTGACATGTTAATAAGGGAGACAGCCTCACAGTAGGCCAGTCAGTTGAAACACTGCCATGCCGTCTATATATAGAGGCCTTTCATAGCAAGCCTTCTCTGATAGCAGCAGGCCCTTGACTGACTGGCCCAGGCTGACCTGCCAAGCACTCAGTGTATGTGCGCGTTTGTGCGAGTGTGAGTGTGTGAGTGGGAGGAGAAGGTGGATGAAAGCAGTAACTCATGCCAGCCCAGTGCATGCCAGTTTAACTGCTGGCCTTCACCCAGACCTCCACTGGTCTCCATAGCTCACTCAACAATCCTTTTTTTTTTTTGTTGCTCCATCTCAGCTGAACTCAGCAACCTCCTAACTCCATCTCTAATTTCTCTATTTTTCTTGGTTGACAGAAAAGGAACTGTGGTGTTTGCGTCTAGAGGAGCTGATCACAAGACCTCTTGGCAAGGTGCAAGACAGGTTCATAACAGCAGGGGGCACTGGTCTCATTTGCAACTAAAAGTGATGGGAGAGGAGAGCCCCTGTTAAGCGTTAAGCTTTGCTATATGTATGGTCTTTGTCTACACTAACTGTGGCTTATTTGAACTGACCGCAGTGCAACTTCAGCCTTCACAATACATATGGGAGTATCTGGTTAATGATGGCTGGATTAATCTGTAATGGATTTTTCCCCCCTAAAGATTTATTTATTTTTGGGCATCTTTTACGCCAGCGGACCAGGCCAATCCAGTAATGGATTTATCCTCACAGCTTGCCTCAGGGACAATGTTTTACTGTAATTTTCTTTTTTCACTTTTTATAATGCAAAAACAATCTTGCGGTTCTGTCTATCCCCTTTGTTCTTTCAGCTTATGGTCACAACTGGGTCATACGCTTAAAAAGCTTTGAATAAAACATAACAGATCAGATACAGGACCTTCAAAAAGTGTAAATGTCTGAAAAAATGACAACTGTGGACTCTTGAAAATCATTCTATAGGTTTGAAAGAGTCCTGTCTTTATAGTGCAGGTCCTAAGAAACTAAACTGACATGATAATGAAACCCCATAATCATTCTCTCACCTGGGCTGGCATTGGCGATGGGGGGTCTGCTCTGGGGTCCACCACCCTGGTGAGGAGCGGCACTGTTGGGCGACCCGTTATTGTTGCCATGGTGCTGTGAGTGCGTCGGAGGCGGGCCGTGGTGCGAGTGGTGGTGCTGCATGTGGTGGGGGTGATGGTGATTGTTGTTGCTTGGGCCGACAGAGTGATTGTTGTTGGGCATAATTATTCCACCATTTTTATTGGGCGGTGGGCCGTTGTTTCCTGGTGGGCCGTTGTTTCCTGGTGGGCCGCTGTTTCCTGGCGGGCCGTTGTTTCCTGGCGGGCCGTTGTTTCCTGGGTTACCGTTACCGGCGCCGCTGCGCTCCCACATGTTGACACCACCAGTCTTCTTGGTGGTGCCGGGGTCTCCCCAGGTGGACGTGCCATCGTCGATCTCCATCTTCCTGCGGATGGAGGGAGGGGAGGGCTCTTCCCAGCCCGTGGACTCCATGCTCTGGTCTTGTTTGCTGGCATTGCCCCAGTTGGAGCTGTTCTGCTTCACAGAACCAGGACCACCCCAGGAACCCATGCTGCCACCTCCTCCACTACCTGTGCTGCTGCTGCTACTGCTTTCCTGGGTCTTGGAGGAGTCCCAGTTTCCCTGCACTGGGCCATTGGTGCGTTGGGTCTCCCGACTCTCCCGACTCTCTCGACTCTCTCGACTCTCTCGACTCTCTCGACTCTCTCGACTCTCCCGACTCTCCCCCCAACCACCACCATTACCGCTCACAACAGGGGCAGGCTTTCCCCAGCCATTTCCTCCTCCGTTTCCTCCTCTAGGGCTGTCCTTCCAGCCTCCATTGCCGCCATTGCCTCCATTGCCTCCATTGCCTCCATTCCCTCCCTCACCTTCCCACATGCTGCTGGAGGAGCCATTCTTCTTAACTTCAGGCTCTCCCCATTCTCCTGTGCTGGAGCTGTTGGAGCCACCGCTGCTATTATTGCCCCAGCCAGGGGAGCTCTTGGGCCCTTCACCCCAGCTGTTGGGCTGGGTCTTGGCTGGCCTGTCGTCCCAATTGGGCGACTTGTCTTCAGACCCCCAGGATTGTTGTTGGCCTTGGCCTCCACTCTTGGGGCCATTAGTGGACATGGGCTCCCCCCAGCCACCGGTGGTGCCGTTGGGGGCCTTGCTGTGTGTCTGTGGGGCGTCACCCCATCCTGATCCTGTCTGGACTGACTGAGGTGGTGGAGCTCCCCAACCGGACGATGAACCACCAGAGCTGCTATCAGTCTTGCCCCCAGACCCAGGCCTCTGGCTGGGGCCGAGGTTGGGGTTGACGGTGCCTCCGTTAGTGGACGCGGGTCCCCCAGCAGAACTACCGGAGCCTCCCCAGTTGTCAGAGCTACTTTCACTCTTCTCACAGTCAGATTTAACTTCTTCCATCTCCCACACAGTGTGCTGTCGGACAGGCGTCTGTCCCCATCCCGAGTTACACAGCACCCTGGGGTCTAGGTCCTGGCGGGGTAGTGGAGGAGGAGCATCCGAGGAGGATCCGTTTCTGTGGGACCCTCGGCCCTCGCTGCTGTCTCCGCTGCCCTCGCTGGCCGGGGCGGCGGTGGCCTGCTGCTGGCCCCAGGAGCTGTGTTGCTGCTCCTGGCCCGAACTAGAGTTGCCGGCGTCGGCCGAGTCCCAGCCTTTAGGCCCGTCCCCACCACCGGAGGGCTTCCCCCCCCAGTCCCCCCAGCCTCCACCACCACCACCACCACCACCACCTCCACCACATCCGCTGCCTTGGCGGCCCCAGGCCGAGTTGCCCCCGGAAGGGGTCGAATCCCAGCCCGAGTCCTTCTGGGAATCGGCCACCTTGGTGTCTCTGCTTCCCCATACAGAGCTGCCGGTCGTGTCCCCGTTGAGCTGGGAGGACTCGGTGGGCGACTGGCCTCCCCAGCCAGGCAGCCCGTGGATGGGGCTCATGGGCTCCTGAACTTGCTGCTGCTTCTTGCTGTGGTTTGGTCCGTCAGTGTTATGGTTAGCAGTCTCCATACTAAAAGACACGTTTGTGTTGGATGAAGGGTGCTGCTGATCGTTTGCGTCGGGGCTCATCATGCCGCCCCAGCCTCCCCTGCCTGGATCGCCTCCGCCCATGCTCCCGTTCCCCATGTTCCCGTTGCCCGGTTGGAGAGCCGCAGAGTTGGACGGTCCATTAGGCCCCATACCGCCCCCGCCTCCTCCTCCCTCGCCTGACTCGTGGCCGAGCACCGGCCACGCAGACGGGTTGGCGTTGGGGTTGAGGTTCAAGTTGAAGTTGGGAGAGCTCCAGCTGTTGGGCCCCCCGGCTCGACCGCCTCCGTTAATAACATCTTGTTTGCCGTCGGAACTCCAGCCTCTGCCGCCGCCTATGGCGTTGACCATCCCTGGACCGGTCATCATGTTGCCGTTAGCTTTGAGAGAAGAGTAGTGGGCCTGCTGGCCCGCGGCCCCCGTGGCCATGCTCGTACAACTACTGTTACTACTACTACTGATGGTAGTGATAGCGGCAGTGTCTGGGTTGGAGTTAGCCAAGCCTGAGGGGCATTCTGGCGCTGCGGGGCGGCTTGTGTCACTATTGTGGCTAACGGGAGGCCAGGCCTTGGCGTCGTTCCTGTCGCTGCTGATCACTTGGTCCCAGCTGTTGATGCTGGAGGGGGTGTCAGTCTGCAGAGAGGCTCCCCAGTGGGGGGTCTCATACTGGGCACCGGGGCCACTCCGGAGGGACACGTCTGCAGAGGGAGAGAGAAGAGATATGGAGAGAGAGAGTGAGTGACAAGTTGGTGAGAAAGCAGCCAAATAGAAGGAAATAAGTTGGCAGGGAGTGGCAGTGGGAAATGAAGGGATGGATGAGCAGGAGAAGAACGACAGAGCGGGACAGAGAAGAGACGAGGGAGAGATAGAGAGAGAGAAGGAGATTACACTAAGGAACACCATGTAATACAGTCTCCCCCGCCCCCCCGCCCCCCCCTTTCTCCCGTGGCTCCCAGGACCAATTCCATCTCCTTGGTTGGTTTACTGCTGGCTATCAGACTAACGTTAGGCAGGAAGAGATGGTCACACTCGCTCGCTTTCCCGCAATCCAACACATAATCAGAATGCACAGCCGAGCATGCTGCATGTCACATCAGCTATGGCAGACCCATATATCCTTCTAGCTGGCACGGCCAGCCAGACGGAAAACACGGTTAGATGAAGCTCTGCCTTTCTTCTTCTCTGCATCCACTCCCTCTCTCTCTCTCTCTCTCTCGTGTTCCAACTGTCCTTTCTCCATTCCATTACGCCCCCAAATACCATCACCCCACTTTTCTTCTTCTCTCTGCTCTCTCTCTCTCTCTCTCTCTTTACTTGCCCTTCTACATTTGCTATTTGCCCTCCCCATATCTCATCTTCCTCCCTTTTCTATTACTTCTCTCCTCGCTTCCGTCCTCACCCTTTAGTGCAGGGGTCTTCAAAGTTTTTTCAGGCCAAGGACCCCCTAGCTGAGAGGGGGATGAAGCAGAGATCCCCCCACAACATATAGTATTCATGTTAAATGTGTGTTTTCAGACATTTAACCACTTAAACCCTCAATCGTTTGTAAACTTGACCGTTGGCCCTGTACTTGGTCTGCTCTTTTTTCCCCCTCTACACCAAACGTCTTTGCCGAAAATAGCCGATCTACAAGCACACAACGCCTCGCAGCGCGAGGCGTTGTGAGCTTGTAGATCGGCTATTTTCGGCTAATGTTAGGATGATAGGGTTCAAGTGGTTAGTGTAAAAAAAAAAAAAAAAAGATTTGGCGGCCCCCCTGTAGTTACTCTGAGGACCCCCTCGGGGTCTTGGACCCCCTGTTGAAGACCCCTGCTTTAATGTTCGGTCCCTCCTATTCCTCCCCTGCTTCTCTCTCTCTCTCTCGCTCTCTCCTCACCCCTTCACCTCCTCTCCTCTCTCCTCTAACACCCTGCCGGCACTGAGAGACCCATCCATCTCCATCGTGGCTCCCTGGCCGGGGAAGTGGAACGCTGCTCATTTATTGGAATGAAACCGGGACGGCTTCTCATCCATCACTCCCTTCGCTCCGGTGGACCAGCTCCTCCTACTCCTCCTCCTCCTCCCCCGATGGCTACAAGAAACCACAAACCTTTCTCTCCCTGTAGCGCGCCAAGTGTGTGTATCATGTATGTAATGCTATCCTCGTGGATTAAAGCAAAATAAAATCTCACGACTGAAATACAGTATTTTATTAGGTCAATTAAGTCCTAATCTGCAATTTGTGAAACGGCATGAAAAGGACCCCTCCCCCCCACACACACACACACACACACACACTGGCTTTGTGTTTCATAAACAAGTAAAATACGTAAAATAATTATAATGTTTTGGTATACCATACAGCCAGCCAGTTGAAGAAATGACAGATTGAGGCTTTAACCTTCGCTCTTATGAAATATCCTAGATCAATTAGGGTTTTATTATGGAAGACTGAACACATGTATTCTAATCGCTAGCTTGACCACTTCAAATGCTCATTAATCTTTAAATAACTAATGACCGAAAATAGGCAATCTACGAGCTTGTAGATCGCCTATTTTCGGTGAGTGACGCGCTTCTGACTTCAATGGAATCCAAATGACTGAAATCGGTCATGGCAAATCCATGTATGGAACTTGAATCCATGTATCCTGCTGCCCTTTTTGCATTTCACCAACATTTCGCTGCTTGTACCTGTATGATAAGTGAAACCCTCTCAAATCTTGAATCTTTTGAATCCACTACCTACAATTTATTTAACCTGTTTCTCTTCTTACTGCCTAACCTGACCAGCTAAATCAATGGATTATTTGCCTATTATGGCTGCACTTGTTCTGAACACGTTTTCAACTAAATCCCAGAACTAATACAAAAGTTTTATACTTGGTAAGCTTGCTGCAAAATAAGGCCAGTGAACTCCCATTAAAGCCCAGAGAGAGAGTGCTTTTCACTACAATTCCCCACACAACATCCCACAATTACAAGCATCTCATTAAAGCACACAAGCAGCCTATATCAGTTGGAGAACTAATAATAGACTCGATTCGATGCTTTAAGGGTGTAATCAATCATTGGCAGGCAGCTAATCAATGCCTTATTAATGATAGCGGGGCAGAGCCGACAGTTTTATCGATCCAGCATGCAAACACCCTAACCACAGGGCTGGCCCTCAAAACAGGCCAGAAAACCAATAAGGGCTCCTGCAATTCTGAGAATCTCACAAGCCAAACCAGGCTTATGAACGGAGAAAAGTCCCCCATTAATTCTTGGAGGAAATAGACAATGTAAAAGCTTTTTTTTAAATGTTTTTCTAGTTATTATACTGTATACAAGCCAGGGTTTTATTGTTCATCCAACCTCTTCGCCAAGCCCCTATGCATTCTTATCCCTCCCATCATAATCCATTTAATACAATCCACGCCTATTAACCTCAAAAGCTGCCATTTGAGACATCACATATGAAGGAAGTCAGATTATAAAGGACTCAAAGTATCGTTCCTTTAGAAGGGAACTAAAGCCACCCTACAGCTAAAATATGACTTACTAACCCTTAATTATTAGGCCCGGGCTGTGCGTTTTGTTAAATATATTAGTCTTGTTTGGTAACTTGGCTGCCTTACCTTCTATTAAACTGCTATTAGATTCCATCAGATGGTTGCAGTGATTTACATAATTGCTACAGTAGAAGTTATCCATCAAGAGATAAAGGCCCAGTGGTCAAAACAATCCCACCAGCTGAGGGGGAAAAGTCCATTTGTTTGAGGCACACACACACATACGCGCGCGTTGACAGATATGTGGCTTTAAGATACTGCACAAACACACCACAGAGTGCCTGCACATGCAATTTTTCCCTCAGCACACTTATCTCCCCTCCCCAGGCGGTCTTATCATAAAGGGTCGTCTGTGTGAGTGTAATGGCATTCACGCGCACACGCGCACACACACACACACACACACACACACACACACACACACACACACACACACACACACACACACACACACACACACACACACACACACACACACACACACACACACAATGCTGCACAATTTATTTGCCGTTCGCAATCTGTTATCAGTTCCATACAGATAGAAACTACTAAGAGAAGGACAGCATTATGCTTAATTTATTTATTATTACTTCATTTAGGTTGCAAAACGGTGTCGCTCGCTGAAAATAGCAGAGCTGCAAGCTCAATATTCGGCACGCCCCCAGGTATAAATCAGGCTTTAGAAATCCCTATACTTTCTTAACATCACCGCCTAAACTTTTATTTGGAAGGCTTATCTTTTCAAAATGCAGAATATTCAGAAACATGTCAACCATGCTTTCTTCTCTCCTAATAACAGCTGGTCATGAGAGTAGGGTTATTGTGTCTATGGTCAGTAGAGGTGTGCATTGGCACTGCCCTCAGGATTCAATTTGATTACGATTCACCAGGTAACGATCCGATTAGATTACGATTAACCTTGTAATAATTCCATTCGATTCAACGATGCATCGCGATGCATCACACTTTTCTATATTACTGCACAACATGGCATGATTTCATCTGTCAATACAAGCAGTCAGATATACTGAACAACATAAATCTGGCTGCTGCTCTGTGCAATTAGCAATATGATAATAAATAATAAAAAAAAAAAAAGTGTGAATCGATTCATAATCGTCCATGTCGCATCATGATTAATCTATAATCGATTATTGTTGACACCACGGCAATAATGGTCAGGTGGAATGTCCATGACAAACAATAGGAAGATCTGCTCTAATGTTGTCAAAATACCAAAATGTCCACAGTCCACACTTTGCTCTCGCATGCTGACAGCAATATTCTTATTTTATGGTTATACACACTGTTGAGTCTGAAGTACTATAAGAATTGCACTGCCTATAATGCTGCTTTGTTGTATGTGTATGTGACAATAAACACCTTGAACCAAAGGTGAAATGTATGTGAATCTTCATCTAAAGTGAAAATAAATTTAGATGTACAGTATTATTGTGAAATTGCAAGATTGCAATAGTAAATACACTACTGCCAAACAATATAACATTTGTTCTGCCTACACAAACACTATCAATAACTGAGGTTGCAAACACAGAAGTGATACAGTAGGTGAGAACAATGATAATTCCCAAATCCACCACACTCTCATAACTCCTACGTTTAAAAACAACAACAACAACAACAACAAAAGAGCGTGACTAATCATACTAATCTGTTTGGAAAAACTTGAGTTTGTGTTGCAACCACGTTTGTGCCTCTTTAGCAGCTTGCATTTCACCACAGTTGGTTTGGCGCAGTTTCAGGTCCATTGTTTTGGTTGACGCCTGCTAGCCAGCCACCCAGCCAAATTGTACGGGCGTAAAGTAATACTGAGAAAGACCAAACAGTCGGTCTCTTTAGTAACCGCCACTGCCTTCTGTCTGTTTCTGTGGGCTGTTAGAGGTCTGCTTTTCTTTTACTCGGAGAGGGAAAAAAACATGACAGCGCTGGCATTTCAAAGACACTGATGTCGTTCTATTCTTTGCTTTTCTTCCACTCTGTCAGTGTTTTAGCCTGCAGAGAGCAAAGAGCGACGCTATTTTATCAGACCTGAAACGCAGCCAAGGAGCTCAGAGGTTGCAGGCAGCCTGAAGAAGAATGTCTTGCCTGCTCTGTTATTTTCCTCTGCTCACTGTGTCTATACCTTTCCTGTTCCATTTGCCTCATATACACTCGTGCCTCATACACAGCTTATACTTACTGTACTTTCTCTGACGTGTGTAAAAATAGGTTTGCATGAGGAATTAAACTCTCAGGACAGCAGCCGCCTTTTTCATCAATGCTGTCAAAGATACTACATGTGAAACAATCGTTGTTTCATATGAAACAACAATTGTAACAATATAGAAAGGAGAAAGGGAGAGATGAGGTGGAGAAGAGCCTGCTGGCATCTGTGTCTTTAAAAACAAAAAAGGAGAGTCAGTCACGAAGAGAGATAGATAGAGAGAGAGAGAGAGAGTGGAAAAATACCTGAGGAGACTTGCACCAGTAGCATCCCGAGACAGGTTGAACGTGATTTATACCTAGTTGCCGGCGTTGCGTGCCTAAAATAGCCAAAAATAGCCGATCTACAAGCTGGAGAGCTAGTTGATCTGCTATTTTCGGTGCGTGAACTAATCACGCAACTAATCATAATCATTAGGCTTCACCTCGTTCAGCATTAGGATGGGGAACAGCTGCCTCCCTCCTTTCAATATGTCTGCTGCTGCAACACAGCACAAACACTGCAAAGACGCTGCTCCTGCTGCTGCTGGCTGGCAAGGCTATACCTATGTAGCTCAACCAGTGCTTACACGTGTGCCCATTATGCACTATATGCTGTATGAGCACATGGATATGCTTCTGCAAGTGTGTGTGCCGTGCCATGTGCATGACGTGTCTGTATTTATTTAGTTGTCTGCGTGTGCAGGTATGTGAGGGAAATACATTCACCATGTTCAAGGTCTGTCTGATTTGAGGCGTAGAAACATGGGCATGTGTGTGTGTGTGTGTGTGTGTGTGTGTGTGTGTGTGTGTGTGTGTGTGTGTGTGTGTGTGTGTGTGTGTGAGAGTGCGTGCGTGCGTGTGTGCACACGCGTATGTATGTATGCGGGGGGGTGAAGTGAAGCGAGCTGAGCATGAAAAGCGGATAAAAGGGGACAATTATTTCCAGGCTTTGTTTGCAATCGTGCATCAATAACATGGTGCCGCTTTCATTGTGGCTGCAACTAGGAGGGCAGTCTCTGATTGTGCTTCACGAATGAATAGAGAAGAAATAAAAACAATAGGGGCCTCTATAGCTCCTTATGCTGCCTCTGCCAAGATGAAACAAGACGGCTTCATTTGTTTGTGTGTGTGCGGGTGCGTGTGCGTGTGTGTGTGTGTGTCTCTACGCAAACGAGTGAAGGCAAGCAATCTGAAAACATCCCTACATACAGTAGCCACGAAATAACAGCAAATGTTCCTCCGGTGTCTCGTACGGCAACGCTGCTTGTGCTAAAATATTTAATTAATTAAAAGCTAAACGTAAACGACAACAGGGGAAACTTTGTGATGGTGACATCATCGGCATCGAAGCTAAGGGAGGGGGGGACTGGGAAAAGAGAGAGAGAGAGAGAGAGAGAGAGAGAGAGAGAGAGAGAGAGAGAGAATGTGTGGACTAAGAGAGGTTTTGCCGCAATAAATGGACCCACTGTTTTGGGAGTGTGAGTCATAGCTTTAAGCCGGTGACATTCTAGGCTCTGAACTGGACGCAGCCTGTCGCTCCTCTATTCAACTGTGTGACATTCAAGCCCAGACTCTGGGCATACGTAACGCCACAACGTTTAGTAACCTCATCATCGCCTCTCCAGCTCGCTTTCAGGAGACTTCCGCTCCCCCCACTTGGATCAGAAACGGCACGTTGTTTATCCGGATGCTGAGACAGAAAGAAAGGGTGAGAGCAAACGGTCATGGGAGGGTTTTAGAAAACCTCATCCTTCATGTCTGTTTACCTCCGCTGAGAGGAGAGAATAGAAAGAGAGAGCGAGAGAGAGAGAGAGAGAGAGAGAGAGAGAGAGAGAGAGAGAGACCATGGTGGCTTCTCTGGTTTCCCTGGAAAAGCTTGGACTAATGAAGCCACTAGGGGGTTCTCTCACTGTGTGCTGAGTGCTCGCGGTGTGTGTGTGTGTGTGTGTGTGTGTGTGTGTGTGTGTGTGTGTGTGTGTGTGTGTGTGTGTGTGTGTGTGTGTGTGTGTGTGTGTGTGTGTGAGAGAGAGAGAGAGAGAGCGAGAGAGATGCACATCCTCTGCACTGATGGGGCAACCTTTATCAGTCTCCAAAAATACATGTCTGGCATCATTAAGGCTCACTAGTGTGGTGGTGAAGATCTAAACAGAACAAATAACATTCATCTGGAGGCTCGGCTTGAGCTTTCATCTCAAAGCGTAACCGCTTTTAGCCTGTGGATGTACTCTTTAAAAACATATATACTTCACAGAAAACCCTCATGCAAGCAGGATGCATTTCTGCAACGTCTACCACAGTATATTGCCTCCCATCGCCACCAGTCGTCTCACGCAACGCATTAACTTTTAATTACAAAAGAAAGCCTTTTTTCTTTTCTTTTTTTACATTAAGACTAGAGGCCAACCAGTGATGCATTTGTTACACACCACCCCTTTACCTACAAATCAAAAGAGCCTAAATGAAAGGGTCCAGTGTGTGTTAACAGCACCCTGCAGCATGCCTTCTGGCTACGACGCAGCAAACAGCTGTTGGACTGCCGTTCCCACAGTCTGCTCGTCTTAAGACAGACCCCCACTCTAGCACCTGCTCCCAGGGACCCAGCCTGGATGGCTCGCTGACTGGCTGGAAGGCAGCCCTCAATGGTCCCTAGTCAGCTGCGGAGGTGGGGGAGGATTGGGGGATTGGGGGGGTCTCTGTCTGGAGTTTGGGGGACATTATAAAGGGTTGGGGAGAGACACAATTGTGCATAAGTGGTGTGAATGCACTTGAGTCTGGCTGGCTGGGGGAGATGCCTTAAATTAAGACCATGGAGCTTTTTGGGGGGTGGTTGTGGTGCGTGCAATGTGTGTGCAAACCCCATTGTAATGCTAGATTTGTGCACTGTTTGCATAAATCTAATGTTACCATGTTCTGTTCCACTATAAACATCAGTATGATTCTTTTTGATCCAAATAAAGGCTGCTAAGCAACGCCAAATTATGGCTGGGTAAAAATATTAATTTTATTCCTGGCAGCAGGAATGAAACAATATAAAGCGGGGGTCTGGTTAACCCATTAAGACCGGGAATGCATCTGTGTGTCATTTTTAGATTATTTTGGCTATTCAAAAATAGCAGATATACAAGCTTGTATCGGCTATTTTTGAAAAATCGTGAAAATGTGTGCAAATCATTGAATACATATATTTTTTAAAGCGGACATTTTTTACTAAAATCTTTGCTTCTGGGGGGTCCTTGGAACAAAATATTGTTCCGCGAATCCGCGGCCAAATACATATAATTTTGGGGGTCCTTGACATGAAAAAAGTTTGAGAACCACTGATATTATAGCAACATAAGTTTTTTCAAAAAAATGGATTTTAGAAGACATTTGTAGAATCACCCAGTAGCAAAGATCTGAGTTACAAATGTTAACTCACCATGTTCAAGGTCTGTCTGATTTGAGGCGTAGACCTTGAACAGCTTGTAGATCTCACAGCGCGGCACTCGGTGCCACGAGTGGCTATTTTTGAATAGCCAAAAAGAAAGAGAAAATAACACAGATGCGTTCCCGGTCTTAATGGGTTAAGAGTGCATGTGGTGTGTGCATGATGATGTTCGTTGTTCCTCTAACAAAACTCTCAGCCAGCTGGCCTGCAGTATAGACACTACTCTGAGAGGACACATCTAGGTCAGAGCACTGTGCTGTGGTTGCTGCACATTCACTGTGTGTGCATGCATGTGTGTGTCCACAATCATGCACGTGTACTGTATGTTTCTGTGCTTAAGCTGAGGGGATCCAGAAGAGTGTGTTTGTGTGTCCTCACAAGCCTCATGCCCGATTTGTACCTGGTTGCACACCATGTCGTGCACCGAAAATAGCATATTATCTACAAATTGCATCGTGAATTTCGATGAATTGAAGTACAAACGTGCCATAGTAGTGCTTTCTTGGGTTTAAAATCCTCTTCTTAACGGACCTTGTATTGAACTGTACTTCCCTGTGCTTGTCTGTCTTTGCAAACTGTTAATAAAGTATTCAATCAATCAAAAAAATCACACGCTGTGAGCTTGTAGATCTGCAATGTTTGGTGTGCGAAATCTGTGATCAACGAAGTACAGTATAAATCACCCTTTAGATCAGTGGTTTTCAACCAGTGGTCCGGGGACCACCAGTGGTCCTTGAGGGGGTACCAGGGGGCCCCCAGCTAAATGAGTATAGAATCATCTTAACCACTTAGCTTTGGCTATCCAAAAATAGCAGATATACAAGCTCATAGCGCGGCACCGAGTGCCGTGCTATGAGCTTGTATATCTCCTATATGAGCTTGTATATCTGCTATTTTTGGAAAAAAAAACGTGAACATGTGTGCACATTTTTGAATATATACTGTATATATATATATATATATATATATACATATATACATTTTAACTCAAATCTTTGCTTCTGAGGGTCCCTAGCACAAAACATTTTCAGATGGGGGTCCGTGGCCAAATGTATATCAATGTAGTGGTCCTTGGCATGAAAAGGGTTGAAAACCACTGCTTTAGATCAAGCTTACTAGAGGTCAAAAAGCATCTCAAGATTACCTCCTCTCTCTCCCTGCAATCTCAACTAATCAGAGAACTACGTCACGCATGCCATACAAGTTGCAAGTTCAGTTTGGTGTTGTTGAGATCTGTCAAAAATGTTTCAATTTCTCTCACCACTGTCATAAAGGAAACTGTATTCTCTGATAAAAAATTAAGCTGAGATTTACCCCGTTTTTGACAGCTCAGCATTGATTTAAACTAGAATGTCCTCTCCATGAATAATATATGTCACTGGTATTACAACAAGACGGCCAGCAGTAGCCCAGGGCTATTGTCTGAGCAAACAGGGAGAGAACAGGCGGTGAATGGGAAGCCCCAGGGACATGGAAGGAGGGGTGGTGTGTGTGGGGAGCAGTGGGTTGGTCTGTACCCAGCTCGGGGCTTTACTGCTACAGGCAATGTTGTCCCGAGAAGCCCTTGAGAGAGTGGAGGGCTAAATGGACAGCGGTGAGATCCCCATACGGATATGTAATAGGCTAAAACCACTGATCTAATAAACAACGGGGTATTTGCCGGTTAAATCAATAATATCTATAACTTATTTTTAAATGATCTAATTCAGATAATCAATTGAATTAACTAAACAGCTGTTAACTTGCTAGCTAACCTGGATTGTTTAGGTACTGGTGAATCAGTTAGATGGCAAAGCAATACCCAGTGGTGGGTAGAGTACTAGACTTCTGTGCTCAAGAAAAAGTACAATTACTCCCATTGAAAAAAACTACTTTGAGTACTAAAATAAAAAATATTAAAATAAATGAATACCTGGTTAATAATTTACTCAAAGTACAAGTTACTTCCCCTTCGAATATTTAAATGACCTTTGTAGGCATTTTAATTAACCCACAATGTATATCATTTAATATCAAATTAAAACTTTTTGTGTGTAGAAGAGATGCTGCTCCAGCCCTGTCCGCTCTGTCCGTGCATGTGAAACCACAGTGCTACTGCTAATCACAAACATGGATACATGCTAATAATGCCCACTTGTTATTAACAGACAACCATCCTAAATATTGTCATGTGATAAATGTATGATAAAGCACACGTTGCCTTCATTGTATTATGTTTTACCAAATCCATTTCATAAAGGTCTCATAATCGGATGCTACTCATCTAGCTTCAGTCCGTTACCAATATGGCTGTCAAGTGGTTTCAACCTCAGTGGATGTTCTATTATTATGCTAGCCATCCAGAGTTTATTATAGATTAGAGGTTAAAACATACCACCAGCAGTCCTGGAGGCAAATGAGAAGCGTAGTCTCTTATAGTTATATGGGATCAGATACTTTACGAGTTATCGTGTGGGGAATTCATTAAATATAACTTTGGATAAGGACCCATCATTTGAGGGTCAAACTGAGAAGGGACATGACATCACAAAAGGAAATAAAAGTGCTATAGTGCATTTTGCCATAAAATGCTAGATAAGACAATTGACTGCAATAATCAAAACAATTCATATAAAGCTTTTAGAGGCTAAGGCAAAATGGTGCCATGGGAATTGCTTTTTCAATTCCATGGTATAATTTAACAAAGGACGTGTTAATATAAAAAAATCACCGTGAAACTTTGTCTAACGCTCTCCCTCAAGTTGTCAATAGAATCTACAGTAACAGATTTATACCGGTATATCCAATGTACTTCATGCAGTGCCTAGTGAAGCACCACTAGATATGTTAACAATAGGAATGCAGTAGAGATCAAAGTTCTAGGGAAAGCTAGACTGACTCTAACTCGTCCTACACCTTTTTTCTTTACCACCTATCCATCAAAAACTGCATAAAATTATGCCAAGTGTGTCAGAAATCAATATAACAATCATTGCACTGGATCTTTAGACTCAATACTCTTGAATAACAATACATTCAGAGGCCAATATGTGAATGTGAATAAAAAATGTTCCCCACAGAAACTTGTAAGAAGACTTTCAAATAGCAGGCCTTCAGCTGAATCCAAGAGAAGGTTAAGGCTAAGGTTACACAGTGAATTGAAGTATAAAAGCAACGACCACGGCCGAGACAGACAGAATGTAAACTAGACATGGATCATTTGGTTCTGCAATGCCCGGTGCTGAACCAAGGCTCTTGCTAGCCAACTAGTTAGCCTTCGCACCACAGCTGCTACAGATTTGTTTACTGAATGACTGATGCTCTCCAAGCAAACATGTGAGTCAGTAATGAAAGGCAGCACAGAGCAAAAGGACGAACGGGACAGATGAAAAGACGGAGCAAGAAGAGAGAAGCGAAGAGCGATGCCAACAGATGCTCATGATATGCTTTGCTCGCATCTCTGTCTTCAAAGTTACAGTAGCCTATGTTATGTTTGTAACTTTGTATATGCACGGTCTTTCTTTTTGTCTTCTAAATGATTAACCCATTAAGGCCTGAATCCGATTCTTAAAATGTTTTCTAAATCCATTTTTGAAAAAAATATAAAAAATATTTTTTCACGATTTTTCAAAAATAGCAGAGCTACAAGCTCATAGCGCGGCACTCGGTGTCGCGCTATGAGCTTGTAGATCTGCTATTTTTGAATAGCCGAAGAAATCTAAAGTGACACAGATGCGTTCCAGGTCTTAATGGGTTAAGCAAACACAATGCCGATCTGACAGAATCGTATGAAAAAGACCCTTTGGAAGGATGGAAAGATGTGAGGTAGACAGAAAAACAAAAATATGCATCGTGGTCCGAAAACTAATCCTGATGATCTTTTTTTTTTTGAAGAATTACATTCCTGAGGAATGGAGGCATTGGAGATCGTGGTTAGCTACCAGAATAAAGCTATCAAGAACAAAGACACTCTGAACATGATGCATGAAACTACTAATAGAGGTACAGAAGTGGAGCTTATCGCAGTTAAGGGAAAATAAATATAGCCTTAGCAACAGCATATTTACTAACGGCCACGCTTTATCCATAGCAACGTGTGTGCATAGTACACACACAGACAGACAGACAGACAGACAGACAGACACACACAGTCAATGAGTGCCTGCAGGCAGTGTAAGTGGACTGCTGGTGGTGAGTTCATTAAAAAGATACCGCAGGCTGTACAGAGCAGAAAGGTGTGTGTGTGTGTGTGTGTGTGTGTGTGTGTGTGTGTGTGTGTGTGTGTGTGTGTCTGAAAAAAGGTATGGTGTATCAATGTGCTCTGAGGGATTTCCAACATTTGTTTGTCCTCGTCTTAGTAGCTTCTATTTGCATGGAACTGTAAAAAAGCAAAAACACTTTGACGAGGGGTTTCCCAGTGCTTGGGTGCCAGCATTGCCTCAGCCTGTATGGTTAAGCTTTATGAGCGGACTGCAGGTTGGTACGCTCTATGAAAGCATTCCACAACATTCACAATAGCCTCTGGAGACATCTGACCCTCAATCCTGTTTCATGTAGACATCTGCCTTTATCTCCAAACTCAGTCCAATGATCACATCAACTATGCATGTGAGGCAGGGTTATTGTAATTAAAAAGGGAAAACAAATGCACTTTAAGACTGGGAATGCATCTGTGTCATCTTTTAGATTTGAGCTAAAAAAGCATTATTTTACACTTTGGCTATTCAAAAATAGCAGATATACAAGCTCATAGCGCGGCACCGAGTGCCGCGCTACGAGCTTGTATATCTGCTATTTTTTGGGAAATAGTGAAAATGTGTGCAAATCTTTGAAAGTATATTTTTTTAAAGCGAACATTTGTAACTCAAATCTTTGCTTCTGGGGGTCCCTGGGACAACATATTTTGAGATGGGGGTCTGCGGCCAAATACATATAATTTTGGGGTCCTTGACATGAAAACGTTTGAGAATCACTGATATAGAAACATGAGTTTTTTTTCCTCAAAAAACTGGAACTAGAAGATAGTTGTAGAATCGGCTTCATGTCTTAATGGGTTAAAAACTAAAAGTAAAAAGTAAAAAGTCAAAGTAATTACAAAAAAAAGCATGAGGGTGGGGTGGACGGTGGACGGTGGATTTACAGCACTGACCTGAGTGGCGTTTGCCTGCAGAGGATGTGGTGGAGTTAGTGACCACGCTGCTGGTGGTGGTAGTAGTGGTAGAAGATGCTGATGATGATGGGGACGACGAGGTCAAAGAGGAGGGGAGGATGAGAGCGCTGAGGGCTCCCGCGGGCAGCGGCTGGCCTCTCTTCAGTAGCTGCTTTTGCTCCTGCTGGCGGAAGCGGGGAGGCACCTCTCTGGGCGGGTAGCGGGCGCTGGCAGAGGACGGCTGGCACGGCTGTTGTTGTTGCTGTTGTTGAAGGGGCGTCGGAGTCGAGGGCTGGCCGCCGGACGAGGCACGCTTGCCATTGCCGGAGGACGAGGACAGGGACAGAGTGGGGTTGGCGGGGGGGTGCAGGTGGAGGTGGTGGTAGTGGTGTGGACCGGGACTGGGCTTAATGGGAGCAGGCTCTGGCACTGGAACCGACGTGATGCCATCGGGACGAACACACACACACACACACACACACACACACACACACACACACGCACGCACGCACACACACACACACACAAAGGAAGCAAGGCGTTAATCTCTGGAACTTTATTCACTCATCGGAACTTTTCTCTTCATGTGTCATGATAATACATTGGTTCTCAAAGTGGAGTCCGGGGACCCCCAGGGGTACTTGAGGGGG
The DNA here is from genome assembly GCF_963454915.1 of Gymnoscopelus microlampas. Taxonomy (NCBI): domain Eukaryota; kingdom Metazoa; phylum Chordata; class Actinopteri; order Myctophiformes; family Myctophidae; genus Gymnoscopelus; species Gymnoscopelus microlampas. The sequence continues at coordinate 43,868,237 of NC_139939.1, forward strand.
TTCCAGGGGGTCCCCAGCTAAATGATAGATTAGGCACCAAATGGACCCTTATGGGTCTGTAACTCTGAGAGTGTACAAATGGAACCAAATGAACCCTAACGGGTCCATTTGGTTCCATTTGTACACTCTCAGAGTTAAATTGACATTGATTTTACAATATAAATTGCGGTACAAGTGATAGAAATGCCATTACATAGGGGTCTGTAGCCCTAATGCATGTCAAGCTGGGGGTCCTTGAAATTAAAATGGTTGAGAATCACTGCTAGAGCCGTAAAAAATCTTCTCTTATGGGGGTCCCTGGCATATCTTTTGAAATGGGGGTCCGCGGGCTAATAAGTGTCAATTTGGGGGTCCTTGACATGAAAAAGTTTGAGAACCACTGTGATAATAGACCAACGTGAAAAGCTTTATTTATACATCACACACCCCTTCAAATAAATGTCACTCGACAAAAGTGACGTTAATCTCAACTGGAAAGTATGTTGAAAATACGCCACTTTGGGGAACGATGATGACATGACATTTGGATCCTGTGGTTTGGTAGGACCACTAGTGGTTGACATGAGGTCAACCAGTAGTGCATCTCCCATGCCCAGAGACAGGCTTTCCGTCTTTGCTCTGAAGTAGAAATGAGCTGTCGCTCGTGCAGGAGACCCACATTCAAATAGTAGGATATATATATCCACGTTGCAGCTTTAAATTTCCATTCAAGATTTTGAAGTGTACCCACTTGAATGTTTGCATGTTGATCAATGATATTTGGATTTTTTAAAATCGTTTTTTATCCTCTTTCTAGCCTTCTGTTGAACATTAATGCCAACAGCCAAGTCATACAACGTATAAAAAGGGCAGGTTTGCGCGGACACGCACCATCGACTCTGCAACACACACACACACACACACACACACACACACACACAGACAGACACACACACACACACACACCAACTCTTATGCACTCTCTCCCCCTCCAACATAACACATGCCAAACATGGATGTTTGTATACACACACACACACACACATTGCTTTCCCCTGCTGGTTTTGGACCAGCCCCCTTGCCCGACCCTTCCCTGTGTTTCAGTGACCAGCCAGCCGTTTAATGGAGCGTTAGCATCAAAGCTGTTATTATTAGCGAGACCCGGCCAACTAGTACTGCTGTACCCAAGCAGATTAGCTTAGCTGCTCTGTTGAGCTGGGAGGTTAAGGCTGCACTATAGGCTAAGAGCTGCCCCAGGCCAACATACTGAATAAGGCTTACTCAGGAGATCAGGTTAGAGTGTGTGTGTGTGTGTGTGTGTGTGCGTGCGTGCGTTTTCACATGTGTTCACGTGTGTTTGTGTGTACATGTGTGTGTGTGTGTGTGTGTGTGTGTGCGTGTGCGTGTGTGTGTGTGTGTGTGTAAAATAGTGCACAGTATAGCATATAGATGGAAACAGCATCAGCTCTGTATGTGACCACGTGATACTGAGACTCAAGGTTTGTGTGTGTGCGAGTGTGTGTGTGTGTGTGTGTGTGTGTGTGTGTTTATGTGCACAGGGGAGTTGTGCACGGTTCAGTATGGTTCTCTTTGTTCTTGTGTGTCTTGGAGGAAAGCCCTGCAGCCCAGGAACAGCTGCGTCGTCCATACATTCAATAGCTGATGACCCATACACGTTTCAAGCGAATTGCAGTTCATTGCTCCACAGGCAAAAACACGGGAATAATCGGATGTTTTCCTCGCCAGTCCCTAGGTAGATGCGACGGTTCTAAACAACACCTGAGACAGCCGGTACTCCAGGGAGAGGAGGGGAGGGGGTGAACGAGAGGAGGAGAGGGATATTTATACCAAGACCAAGTGCAAGAGAATATGGAGAGAGACAGAGAGAGGATAAACAGACTGCCAGGCTCTCTCTCAGTCTCTTCCTGCATCGATCTATTGTGATTTTGGAGATCATACAGTCCTAAGCTCCACGTTGAGGGTTAAATTGAGAGCACTGAGGTTTTTCTACCGTGCCTGCCAACAGATTTTCCCAATAGCATTGCTAAAAACAGACACTCTAAATGAACGCTGTACAGGACCCCCCTCCCCCCCGCCGCCCCCTCCAGCAGTTCCTGACTGGCGGTTGGCTCGGAGCTGCAGCCCTGTGTGTGACGCACATTTGATTAAATTCAGCTCGGCCCGCCTGACGCCTCCCTCGGCCAATCGGGTGGCAGGACAGCGAGTACACGGTGCCCTGCCCCCCTCTGCTCTGCTCCTCTCGCTCTCTCTCTCTCTCTCATATTCCACCCATCCCTCCCTCCCCCTCTCTTTCTATCTATCTATCTCTGGGCTGTTCCTTTAACCCCGTAGCTCTCTCTCTCTCTCTCTCTCTCTCTCTCTCCTCATTCTCTCGCCTTGTTTTTTTCTGCCTCCGAGTGTTTCACTCTCTCCGTGTTGTTATTCTCTTTTTTCTTAAGAAAAAAGACGAAACCGTCCAGGTCGGTCGGTTGCTGTGCATCTTCCATCCCTCTCTCTGCTGTCAGTGTGTGTTACAGACAGGAAGCAGATGGCTGTGCATACCGTACAGCACACCCACACACACAGCTCTGCTTTGACACGAGCCTACGTCACAGAGGCTCTGATTCAGACAGCTAGCCCGTTTGTGATGCGTGTAATTATTGTTGTGGTGGTGGTAGCACAAGTGCATCTTACAGTATACTATCTACCACTCCCTAATGTTGGGAGAAAAGAGAGAAAAGAACATCCCCTGCACCGAAAATGACATCCTCCTGTATTAAAATTGCCTTCTGGGTTCACGGGTGGATGTTGGACGGTGTGCGTCACAAACTTAACATGCCCATATATGGAGTCTATTCTGGAACAAGGGCAGTTATGTAAACGTGCTGGTTGTCACTGATGATGTCACGCTCTGACATCGCACTGTGATGTGTGCATGTGTGCATGCTTATCTGTCTTTTCTAGAGAACCGTTTGACTGACCGACTTAAAAAACCCAAGTGAGTATGGTGCCCAGCATGAAGTCGGTCAGACAGGCGGGTTGTTCCAGAAGAACCCATATATGGGCATATACTGATGACATCGGGGATCTCCATACATGGGCATAAAAGGGCCAAGGAGAGACAAATACATAGGTCTCCATATATGGGCATAAAAGGGACCCAGACAGACAGGCGGGCGGGTATCGCATAAACGGATGGGGGATGTGTGCATTCCATACTTGCATCGCTCCCGGGTAGGCCGGTGCCCTTTATAAATAACCCATTGATTGCAATATCCAACGTTATTAGTGCTGGTACCGCACATGGTACTCGGGTACAGCGAGTACTCTTCGACGACAGGTACAACGGGTATTGCATACAGTAGTTGGGTGGGGCATGCATTCCCAGATTGCATCATTCCCTATTTATATCATTCCCAGCTTGCATGGTCCCCCGAGTAGGCAGGTGCCCTGAGGGCACCCGGTCTAGTTTCTTCAAAATAGACACACTTGTCACAAGAGGAATAGAGGATTGCTTTGTTTATCGGACTTATTGTTTCCAAAAAGCTCTGTTCCTCCATTATGTTTTAGTGCTGTATATTAAAATGCTGTCACAATGTTACAGTACTGTATGTCCATCTATGATTGAATCTGTACTTGATATGTGCATCAGTCGGTGGTGGAAAAAGTACTCAAATGTTTTACTTAAGTAAAAGCATCAATACTGCAATGTAGAAGTTCTCTGTTACAAGTAAAATTCCCGAATTCAAAATTTACTTGAGTAAAAGTACAAAAGTATTGGTATCAAAATGCACTTTAAGTACCAAAAGTAAAAGTACTAAAATGTTTGAAAATAGCCTAGGTATAAAATAGGGCTAAAGTGGTTAATGTATGTTTTATAATGTAATCATTTATATCTGAAAAGTCACTAGTAACTAAAGTTTTCAAATAATTGTAGTGGAGTAAAAGTACAGAATTTGCTTCGGAGATGTAGTGGAGTAGAACTAAAACTATAGACAATTGGAAATACTCCTGTAAAGTAAAGGTACTGTACCAGTCAAAACTGTACTTTGAGTACATCTACTTGAGTAAATGTACTTAATTATTTTACACCACTGGCATCAGTGAAAATGTGGAAGAGAACAGGAGAACAGTACAAATGCCACAGTTCTTCTGTGAGAGTGAGAAAGAGAAAAAGGGCTGGAGGAAAAAAAGTGGGGAATCCCAAAAATGAGAGAGAGCTACTAGCTCCAATAAAATATTAAATGACTTGAGTCACACAAAATATTCTGGTTTCGCTCACTGCCACTGAAAGGGAAAGAAATCTAAACAGTAGATTAGTGAGGTGGCAGGCGTATTGCCTCTCAACATAATGGGTTGCCTAGCAGCCTGGCAGAATAAACGGACTTTTTCCCTGCCTATAAAACTCTAAGGCGGCTCACCTATTTATTCATTTTCTGAACACTTAATAGGCCGTGTCAAATATTAAACATATTTTGCACAGGACTATTTTCCTTGAGGGAAGACTTTGAACAAATATGAATACCAACTCGTCCTCGCTTGGGGCTTTCTTTTTTTTTTTTAAGATTCCGCTTTCAGAACTATCAAGTGGTATTAGCACCTTGAACTCTCTAAAATCCAGGAAATCCCTGAAAAATGTTTGACCAGGTCCCGGATTATAGCTTTAATTCATGCTTTACCTTTCACGACTCACACTTTGGCATTAGAAAGAGAGAGAGAGAGAGAGAGAGCACACAATGTGTATGAAGTCTGATCTTATCACTCATTTCACCTGTATAATCTGATGAAGGAGCGAGAGCTCTTGACCCGAGCGACACCTCGACACTTCAAAGGCAGATTTGACAGATAACAGGGGGAGAAAATTAAGTAATTGAAGGGCCGGTGAAAGGATGTCCGTATACATTGGAGTGGACAGATGTTTAGAGTGTGAAGACAACAATAGAGCTAGGATCATAGATACTGCTTGTGGCAGAATAGCGCTGGGCAATATTGATATTACTGTATATTTACATCATGATGTGAGACCAGATATGGTCTGGGATTTTGTAACGTAATATGGCATAAGCGGCATCTTTAACTGGTTTTAATCGCTAAAAATGTATGAATGCCTTCAGAAATGGTCAATTATAGCAACAATTGCCTATTTACATATAAGCTCATAACACGTCGAGTTGTAGATCGTATTTTCATTACTTTTTTTTTTATACAAGAAAATGTACAATATCCTATCCTCACAATGAGTATTGATAGAGGTATTTACTATTTACTTTAAAATATTGTGATATTTGATCCTTCAGCCCCATGGCAGAATATAGCCACACAAATGTGCATTAGGCTGAGGAGGCACCAGAGAGAGTTGGTTTTAGGAAGTGACCACAAATCCTTATTATGGCAGTGGTCTTAAAACCCCTAATTGAAGTTGAAAGGGGGAGCCAATTAAATAAGCATTTGTAACGGGTGCACTGCAAATTCCATTAAACCCTCCGACTGAGGCGCTCTCTGCAGCCATCCGCCAAACTTATAATTACAGCCCTTCCTCATACTCAATGCTTAATTACGCACAACCAGAGAGAGAGAGAGAGAGAAAGAGAGAGAGAGAGAGAGAGAGAGAGAGAGAGAGAGAGAGAGAGAGAGAGAGAGAGAAATTATAACTTGGGATTTTCGAGAACAAGGGCATAAAAGAAAATTAGACAAAACTGAAATATAGAAAGAGGCTTTAGAAAGTTTTGAAAAACATTGTGCGAATTGAACATTTCTAGAGTGAGGCATGATGTTGGAAGTGGGGCAACCATGATTTTTTTGGGGGGTCCCCAGATGACGTGACAATCTAAGGACTTTTAAGACCTTTTTCATAAAAAGATCATTACTACATCAAAAGTAATCAACAAACTTACTATAAAAACTGGTGAAACATTGGCCAAATTGTCAAATAATATAAGAAAGAGGCTAAATTTGTGAAAATAGCCGATCTACAAGCTCGCAAACGCGAGGCGTTGAGAGCTTGTAGATCTGCTATTTTCACAATATTTATCTGTGGAACCGAGTCAAACAAAATGTAATGCCTCCTAACTCCTACAATTCCAAGTGCCTGTCAGGGTGGGGGGGTTCCCAGTTCAAATATGATTATTCTGGGGGGTCCCCAGTTCAAATCTGATTATTTTGGGGGGGTCACGGCCTGAAAAGGTTGAGAACCACCGTAGTAAGGAGCCACTGTGACTGGTCCGGCCTGCCTTGTAGTGCCAGGCGGTGCAGGTTGGTTCACACAACTCCCATGTCCATTGTCTGCAGAGCCACTTTAATATGCAGCTACTATTTATAGTGGGGGAGGATGGACACAATAGCCTTGTGCTTTATAGTCACTTCTAGACCCTTATGCTACCACACCAGAGTCCCTTTATTAATCCACTAAAAGCTCAGAGGAATAGCCAGGATATAAACCCTGCCTTTAAAGTGGTTTTATATTGATGTACAGTAATTTTATATACGCCATTCACGTTACGTTGTGTGGTCCAATACTTTTATATTGTATGCTTGCAATAGTGAGGTTCACCGTTTTCCCTTTTCTCGTGTAAACAGTGCCAAGAGGTCAGCAGTAAAAAAAAAATGGGGAAATATGTGTCCACATCGTAAAGTTCATTTCATACAGCAGTGCTGACTGTATGAGATTCACTCTGTCAAGTCTACTCAATTCTGTCTTCCAGGTAATGGGATGTGTATACAGTGCTTTCTGGCATGCTAAGCATCATAACACAAACTATATAAAAATATAATACTATTTAACATCTCTGTCCAATGAAGTTAAATCATGGTGGTGAGATGCTTTAATAGTAGGAAAGGGGAGACTGATTCTGAGGTGGATGTTGATTGACACAGAGTTCATGCCTGTTTCGGAGGGGTAGCAAGGAGAGGCCCTAGCGAGAGAGTGTGTGTGTGTGTGTGTGTGTGTGTGTGTGTGTGTGTGTGTGTGTGTGTGTGTGTGTGTGTGTGTGTGTGTGTGTGTGTGTGTGTGTAAGACAGGGTCAAGTGGGTGCATCTCTATAAGGTCCCATCTGTCAGTAGTAGTCCAGACAAACAGATCTCTCTCACACTCACTCATACTCTCTCTCTCTCATACACACACACAATAAAGGCATGGTTTCTCACCCCTCACCCTTCCCAGGGTAAGATGTTGCTATGGAGACTGACAGTTGCCTAACGCACCTCCGTTTGCCTCCTGTGACCCCAGTTCCCCCATGTCGAGCTCCTCACACACACACACACACACACACACACACACACACACACACACACACACACACACACACACACACACACACACACACACACACACACACACACACACACACACACACACACACACACACACACACACTAATGAGTCTCCTTGTTAATCTCAGCTGTGCCTCTTCCCGTCTGTAGGGACTGTGTGAAGGGGGTTGCCCCTAGAAACCCCTTTGCCTTTTTTTAGACCTAATCGTTACTAACCTCTGCTATGGACAATAAAAGGCTCCAACAGGATCACTTTATGTCTCAGACGCACTTTGATGCCTGAGGGCGACAAGTGCCGGAGGATATGATCAAGATCATATAACACGGAAAAGGATTCTTAAAACTTGATAAGCCCGTGTGAAACCAAACGAGAAGAATTACGTCACCCCGATCCCCGAGCTCCTGAACCTCTTTCAACCTGCCATCCCTATTTTGGGTGTGTCATTAAAGGTGAAAATGTTCAAATTGTTGATAGCAGATCTACAAGCTCATAGCGCGGCACTCGGTGCCGCGCTATGAGCTTGTATATCTGCTATCAAATACTTTCACAAATGAAAAGAAATGTTAACATTTTCCAAATCTAAAACAAATAAATAAATGAAAACAGCCGATCTACTAGCTCACAACGTGATGCGATGCATTGTGCGCTTGTACTGTAGATCGGCTATTTTCAGAATTCTTATATATATAGGGCTTAAGTGGCAAAAGCACAACTCTTTGTCACGTGAGGGGAGGGCCACAGTGGGACCGCAAACAATGTAATGTGTCTCACAAGGCAGGTTATAGGGGATAAACGTAACTCAAATGAAGAGATTAAAACGATATCATCTCATTAAAACAACACCGCCGCAAATCATATCTAATTCCTGAATAATGATGGTGTGTGGATACCGTTTTCTTCTCAATGTTTTACTGCTGCTTGACAATGGCCTGAGGCCAGTTAGAAGAGCCTCTTGGTTTAGGCATACTGACATACTAGCATACGCACACGCACACACACACACACACACACACACACACACACACACACACACACACACCATCAACTAAAACGTCAATTCATATCTGCTGTGCTGCATCCTATTAATTAGTAGGATATTTGACATGCTGCAGTTCAATGGTAGTGGAGGTGGTATTGAATGGGTTCTCATGTCAACAGTGTGTGAGTGATCATAAAACATGAACACATGCAGTGAGGCGAGCATTGTTTAAATTCAGGGGACCCCCCACTCCCCCTTTTCTTCCTTTTTACTCTCTACCCCCCCCGCCCTCTCTCTCTCTCTCGCACACTATCTCTCTTTCTCTTCCGCCACTTGACATGCACGTAGGATGAACAGAGAGGGGGTCGAGGAAAAACAATTACACACGGCAGTCATAAATCCACAGGACGTAATTCAGAGCCCATTCACTGTTAATTCATTGAGTATTTATAAAATGTGGTTAACAGCAGAGAGAAGCCGCCCCAGCTCCAAAAGTAAATTAGCCTCTAATTAGATTGCGATTCATGAGAATTCCTTTTCAAAAAAAGTGTTGACGCAATTAATTGCATGTGAAATTGCAAATTAATACAATACAGATTTATACAGTGCACTGGTGCGGGTATGTGTCACATCAAAAAACCCTCGAGGGGAAAGAAAAATAACCCAAAACAAAAATGTGAAATAAAATGCCTACAGACTTGGTGACACTGTGTGGCGGCCATATTTGATGCGAAAAAGAAACAAGAGGGAATGGAAATTGCGTGGGTAAGGAGAAAACCGAAGGACTGGAGACTGACATGCATTCCATTTGTTCTTTAACCTCTCTCTGCAGAGAAAAAGTGCGTGGGCAGCAGAAACGGAGCGGGATGGCTGATTGTCTGATTATCGGCTTGTGGGAATGTGACAGGCGTATCGTAGCTTTACTGGAGCGTTCTGCCCTCGCCTGCCGCCACCTGTTTCATGAATTGCATTTGCATCACTCCCCACTTGGGACGTGCTTTCTCATAACTTCATGGAGCTCTTTTTTTTCTTCACCTGTGGTCCGTGTGACACTGTAGTTAGTGTTTGTGAGTGTGAGTGTGTGTGTGTGTGTGTGTGTGTGTGTGTGTGTGTGTGTGTGTGTGTGTGTGTGTGTGTGTGTGTGTGTGTAAGTGCGCTTGTGTGTGTATGTGTATGTGCATGTGAGTATTTATTGTGTGTGTGTGTGTGTGTGAGAGCGCGTGCGTGACTGTGCCATCGCGCGCGCTTGTGTGTAAACAGCAATCATAGCTAGCGTATTATTGCCACTGCTGTTTTGCAATTCCATGATGTAAGCATTTGCTTCACTCACAGTGAGAATGGACTGAAAGCCTGCAGGTCCCCCCAAGGGGACACTGTTTGTGTGTGTGTGTGTGTGTGTGTGTGTGTGTGTGTGTGTATGTGTGTGTGTGTGTGTGTGTGTGTGTGTGTGTGTGTGTGTGTGTGTGTGTGTGTGTGTGTGTGTGTGTGTGTGTGTGTGTGTGTGCACGCGCACGTGTGTGAATGAATATTACTGGGCGAACTACGCATATATATGCATCTTGTCCAATAAGTATTTTTCTGAAGGAGTGTGTGCATATGTGTGTGCATTGTGAGTGTGCATGCATGCATGCACTGTATATATAGTATGGAGATTGGTTGGTGCGTGCGTATGAGTGTGTGTGTGTGTGTGTGTGTGTGTGTGTGTGTGTGTGTGTGTGCAGCAGTCCAACCGGCTCACTGTGAAAGCGGTGGATGGAGAGACGGGGTGGGGAATAATCAACGACTCCCTGCCCTCTGTGGTAATGGGGATCAGGGACGGAGAGTGGGAGGCATGGGGCAGGGAGGGGGGGGCTAGGCTGTTCACTCTCTCTAAGGTCCAGCTTGTGTGTGTGTGTGTGTGTGTGTGTATGGGGGGGTCCGTGTGGTCGCACCGGGCTCTCGAGAACCCCGTGTCTCTCTGGATCTCCAGGCCTAATGGGGGGCAGAGAAGTTAATTCCACAGCGACGGCGCTTTATCTCATTTTCATACATATGAACGCGCCGGGCGAAGATCGATTACCGCAAACAAATTGAAATGCTGGGGACCGAGGCGGGCCTGCTGCAACAGGGGGAGAGAAATGGTGTGGGTGATGATGGCCGTGGTCTGTGACTGTGTGGCCGTGTGTGTGTGTGTGTGTGTGTGTGTGTGTGTGTGTGTGTGTGTGTGTGTGTGTGTGTGTGTGTGTGTGTGTGTGTGTGTGTGTGTGTGTGTGTGTGTGCCTGTGAGTGCATAAAGAAGGCGAAATGGAGAGACACCATCATCATATGGAAGGAAACGCACAATTCACAGCTGCATGTCGTTTTGCATGGAGAGCGTTTTGCGTCTTCTCCTTTTTTTTAGTGTCATGGATGCGAGCTCAACTCATTCCACTTTAGAATATGTGTTAGAGAGACTTAGAGAGATGCTGAATGTGTGAGGTCATAGGCAGGGTTGCCAGGTCTGCTTATTATAATTTCCCCGCAATATTTTGTTTGAAAATAGCCGATCGCGACGCGTTGTGAGCTTGTAGATCTGCTATTTTCAAATAGCTGATGTATATGTTAAAGTGCTCATGTGGCCCAGTGTCGCTTCTTTTGAGCTGGTTTTCCTAGACCTGGTTGCTTGTTTCTCTCACAGAATCTGGCAACACGGGTTGCACAGGGCAAGCTGAGAAACACACAGCCCATCTCTGCTGCCCTGTCCCATCTCTCTCATTACAACATATCGTAAATAATATCCATGTCATTAGTCCTGCACTGTCTATAATGGCACTGTCATTGACTCCAACTGTCATTTTTGGCACTCATCTAAGTGATCATTGCTTCATTACCTTCTTTCCTTCCTTTCATTTCTTCCCTCTTTTGTGTCTCGCACATTACAGTCTCTCTCTCTCTTTTCTTCACTCACAGTTTGTTGTCAACATCTTCCTCCTCCTAAACCGCCTACTTTCCCCCATTGTGCAAGGCCCACACACATGAAAGGTGACAGATGCATATGTATGCATATGTATGTCCATGCATACAATATAAATTATGCATATAGTTGCCGCCGGACAAAAACCTTGTTTTTGCTCCATATTTTTACTTTGTATGTTTTCTTTCATAAATGAATGCCCTACTTTATCATACTACAGTGTCACGCAAAAGTAGCCAAAAGATCTACAAGCTCACACCGGGCCACATCGCGACACTTTGTGAGCTAGGAGATATTTTCTTTTTCTTTTTTTCTTTATGTGTCAGCAGTGTGTCTCTGTGGGTTATAGATACTGTATATTGACCCAATACAAAGTATTAACAATAGCTTGTGACAAAATAATAACTACATTGGATCCATTGGAACACCATTTCCATTTTCTGAAAAGTAACAGTTTTGGACATACAAGGTTTCCACCCGACAGCCATCGATATGCATATTATTGTTGTATGTGGCACAACAAACACCACACAGTTGTAGTATAATAGCGGCGCATGTTTACATGCAGCAGCATTCAGGGTGTTAATTTAACGCTGACAGTGTAATTAACACAGGATGTTACTGCGTAGGACAGCAGGCAGAGACTCTTTATTGGGCCAGACGTGTAGACATGCTCGAGGATTACCTCCTGCACCCAGCTTTAAAGAACAAAACAGCTGGCTTTTCCAAGTTTTATGTGTTAAAACTGCTTGTTCACTTTGGTTCTTATTTGCCTCAGTTTCTCATTGAAAACACATTGCGATGAATCTTTTGTTGCTGCAAGTGCTTGGTTGCGAAAGGGTTTGAAACTTCTTTCTCTGGGTATCAGCATTTTCAAGCCGTTTCCCCCTGGACAGAGTGACATGTTAGGAGCTAATTAAAATGAAGATCGCTAAACTAACACCCACACAAAGTGACACATTTCTCAAGAGCAACCCTAAGCGGCTAACGCCGTACACAGCCTTCAAAACCGGGCTAATAGGCACGGCTCACAGACAGGCCGGTGAAACGGAGAGCGCCTAATTAAAAACGGCTAGGTCAAAGGTCTAGGAAACCCTTGGTGACCTTAGTTAAAGCCCCAACGGTCACACCCAGATGGTCAGGTTGGCGCTCAGACTGGAGGAAACACGCATCCACACACACACACAAACAGAAAAATCTCTCTCTACACATACTCTCCATGGAGAAGTGCTGACTAGTATTTGCAGAAGCCTGGATGGGCTGTAGACTGACCCAAACCCCCCCCGAGTCCATCTGCTGCACCCTCGTCTCATGTAGCTTCCGCCTACCAGTACGTTTGGTGAAACGTACGTTCAATGTAGTGGCTAGAACTGGGTGGAAGCAATAAAAAACAACTACGGTGCATGAAGTACCAAGTTACTCGTTCATCCCCTGGATCACGGAAGTAATTTATCTATGGAGAATAACATTGGGTCATCTTAAAATCGTCTCATATAAGAATTGTGGTCCAAAAATGAACAAAATGGTCCCGGCCAAAAGCCACCCAGGGCCACTCAGGGAGGTGGCTCTGTATCGTTTACGATAGTCAGTCACTCGTTTTTGATACAGTCTGTTTCTGTTTTTTTTTTTTTATATTAATTCGCCACCGATAACGTTTTCTCGCCATCAGTTGATGCTTGAAACCGCCGCGCTCATCTGTTTATTTTTGGAGCACAGTTTTTATATGACGCGATATCAAACGCGTCTATGGGAGAAAAAAAACGTGACCCAGGTTGGAATGCGTAAATTACATCAGACTTCAGTGCTCTATTGCAGAACCAATGCAAAGACTTTAGGGCGGTCCTTCACATTTGGACGGCGTCGTCTAGATTGGTTTTAGTAGTCATTAGGAGATTTATTATCGGCCGTTTTCTCCACTGTCCTAGACAGTCTTAGATTTCCCCAGACATATCGGTATGTGGAGAGCTCCGGGTCGTCTGGCGGCTACGCGAGAGTAGCTGCACCCAGGTACTATACAGTAGGGTGAATGGAGGGTTAACGCCAAGACTGGCACACGTGGACACATTATGGATTCCTCAACAAGCCACTACATTCCTGATACTGCTTGGAATTACAGGTGTCAGAATCACAGAGGTCAGCAGCACACTCACATCAACCCACACTCTATCTCTAACACACACACACACACACACACACACACACACACACACACACACACACACACACACACACACACACACACACACACACACACACACACACACACACACACACACACACACACACACACACACACACACACACACACACACACACACACAATGAGGACCAACTATTGCACCTCATCAACTTAATGTCAGCTGGAAAAAGTCTGAAAGCAATCTGGAACAAATTCAAGCACAATTGGATAATAGGGGCAATGTTGTACCAGAGGTGTGTGTGTGTGTGTGTGTGTGTGTGTGTGTGTGTGTGTGTGTGTGTGTGTGTGTGTGTGTGTGTGTGTGTGGAGGGAGTACCATATTCTGTCCAAACTAATTTCACAGCCAATACCATGGGCACCACTGCATGTAGCACCTCTTCTGAAGTCCAAGGGCACGTGAGGACACTTTACTTCTAGCCACACTCCACCGTGCATTTAAAACTGAACTCTACAACCTCCTTTATCCTGCCACTCTCCCCTCCAACCCCCCCCCCCCCCCCCCCCTCTCTCAGCTCCTCTCTCCACCCCCAGATCGTGCCAGTGGTGTTTCATTGCTGTAGCTGTCAGGTGCCTTCATGCT
>NC_139939.1:43887176-43904676 GCF_963454915.1 Gymnoscopelus microlampas
TGAAAGCCTCTCCAAAGTGACCCCCCACTCACACCCTCGGGTGCCTCGTGTCCTGGGTATCAGTGACAGGATTCCCGTGCCGGATGGCAGCGCAATACTGCAATCAGGCAAAGTGTTGGCCTGTTTTTAGCCACTGACCTACAAGTGCTTTACTCCCTCACTTGCACTTGCATCAGCCTACATTACACACTGCTGCTGGGACACCAGGGGATGCTCTGGGGGCGACCGAACCAAACCACAGCTAGTAGCTATACGGAAGATGCAGATTCCCCTTTTAATAACAGGGGGAGCCCACATCACCTCTGGGGGCTGCACAACTCCTGATCCAGCTTTTTATAATAAATAACACGACTAAGGCTTGATTTATGCTGCAGAACAGGCTTGAGGCTTCAGATGTGTGTCTCAAGTTTGGAATGATCACATTTTCATCCCCCCTCAGATGACTATTATCACTTGATAAGTGAAAGTTTCCATCATCAGTTACCAAGTAAACTCGTGTCCATCAAAGCCTTCAACAGTCAAGGCTTTTGCAGACAGGGTGCGTTTTTTCGCACGGAAAAAACGGACAATATCATTTTTATATATAGATATAACGGACACACACATGGTTCTCTATGACCTCATGCACACCGGCTCCGAATTTGCCGTGCGGCAAGTGGCTGCGGCGGTGCATTATTTTTTTTTTCAATCGAACCCAATTTGATGTGTGAGTCTTTTTGCATGCGGTTAAAACTGCTGGTTAAATCATATCCTGTCTGCAAAGGCCTTTACGCGCAACTTTACCTATATGTACCGTGGACTATTTATTGTTTCCCCCCTGTGATTGTGTTCTGAAGAACCATAAAAAATCAGAGATTTTAGAAGTTCAGATCGGACTGGTTTCAGTCTAGTATATACTGTACATTGGGGCCTTCAGAGTCTAACACCCCCCACTGGCGGCCACCAGCACAAGAGGCTGTGTTGCTCCTTAACACCCTTATGTGACCAAAAGTGGGTTTTGAACCGACCGACCGAGCCATCACCGGCAGCGGCCCGGGCCTTGGAGCTTGGCGGTAGGAACGCAGCTGGAGCGGATGAGCTGTGGAGTACATGACTGAATAGGAGAAGATGACTCAGTCAGCGGGAAGCTGGAACCACTGGGGAGATTGTGCAGAAATCCAACATCGTACAGAGGAAGAAAGAGCTCGGCAACCAGAGGGGAGACGAAGGCTGAGCGGCTGAGCCATTATGGAAGGAACATGCTGTACAGGAATGAAGAGGCTGGGAGCGTGCACACACACACACACACACAGGTTTGATGTGCACGGGCGAGAGAGTGAGTCCGTCTGATGCCTGTCGTTTTCCACCGGGGACGCGGGCTAGGGGGTTCGGGAGGAGGAGACTGGAGGCGCGAGAGTGAAGGGGGAGAGTGAAAAAAAACACGGAGCAGAGGATGAAAGGAGAGGCAGAGCAACACCAATTAGAAACGACAGCAGCCAGAGAGGCAGACAGTGTGAGAAGAGAGAGAGGAGAGAGAGAGAGAGAGAGAGAGAGAGAGAGAGAGAGAGAGAGAGAGAGAGAGAGAGAGAGAAAGAGAGAGAGAGAGAGAGAGAGAGAATCACCCACTGGAGAACGAAAGAGAGAAAAAAAAAAAGAGCCACAATGAAGGGAGGCCTACGGAAGCTGCCAGACTGAGGAAGAGGAGGTGGAAGACGAAGAAGCAGTATGGGGGAGGAGGAGAGGAAGCACAGGGAATAGAGGATAGAAGAATACCAGGACGACAGAATGACACGGCAACACTAGGGCTAATGCTAAGGGAAGTGTGCAGAGCAGAGCACACAACATAATAAAGCAGGCCAGAGAGAGAGAGAGAGAGAGAGAGGGGGGGAGAGAGAGAGAGAGAGAGAGAGGGGGGGAGAGAGTTGAAGGGGAAGGGAGTGAGAGAAAGAGATTTCCTGGCGCGCGTCCAAAGCAGCCATGGCCGCGAGGAAAACACACTGCCTCGGCTGTTCTGCATGACCGACACAGACCACAGACACAACGGCAAACACAGCAGAGGAGACGAGAGCAGAGGAATGAGGACTGACTTCCATGTCTCCGAGGGGGGCCGATGCGGTCAAGCCCCTTAGCACAGAGTGTGGTAAACCTACTGCCCTCCACCATTACCAAACACCCACCCACCCGATCCATCCAGTCCTTCCCTCTCCACCCACCCACCCATCTCCCTCCGTCTGCCCCTCCCTGCAGCAGTATCCAAGCCACAGGTCTCACCTAAAGCATAATCACTGTCCTGTATGGCCCATAAATTGAGAGTAGGGGTGCAACAATTAATCAAACTAAAAATGATTTAACTGATTGTAAAAAATAATCGATAATTTAATAAGATAATCGATTATTAATCGAACCCTATTTTGGGCACGTCATTATAGGCAAAGTTTGAAACAATAGCGAAAATATCGTGTTGTGGCGATGTGACGCATTGTGAGCTTGTAGATTTGTTTCACTTTGTGTTCACTTTTCACAAAAATTGCACAATGCTGTTAAGCCGCTAAACTGTTAAGTGTTTAATCAATTTGTTGATATATAAAAACATTACTGAATACAAAAAATATATAAAACAGGCTTTCCGATTCAATTAATCCAAAAAGTTATCACAAGAGTAATCGCTGAGAAAATAATAGATAGTAGTTGCAACTCTAATTGAGAGTAATTCTGGGAATACCTGCCACTAAAGAGTGTATGGGTGAACATGTGCAAAAAATAAATAAAACAGGCTTTCCGATTATTCAATAAATCCAAAACGTTATCACTTGAGTAATCACTAAGAAAATAATAGATAGTAGTTGCAAGTCTAAGTGAGAGTAATTCAGGAATACCTGCCACTAAAGAGTGTGTGGGTGAACATGTTTATTTTAACCAGATCTGCTTGGGGGAAAGAAGCCTGTAAATTCCATAGCTGATAAGCGGTAATAACAAGTGTTGCGTGTCTCTCTCACGTGTGCAGACATACAAACACAAGCTGGTTGCTTTGTGAGCATTCTGTTCATACCATTATCCAAGTTCAGCAGGTGCAGATTCAAAGAAGACGTAGGAGCAGAAGTCACATAATTACACTCTGTTGTACGCCAGAGTCCCGTGTTGAAAATAGCACATCTATGAGCTCACTATGGGGATGTGTTGCGAGTTTGTAGTTGGCTATTTTTGCCGTGGGACATCATTGTACAACTAATTATAAATCAGGCTTTAGTTTGGCTGGCTAAACTCGGCTGCGTAGGATCAGGAACTCCTCAATGAATGCAATAAACAGTTGCTCCATCCTGTATTGTATTTCTCATATTCTTGACTGTGAGAGTTGCGGAGAGTGAGATATTGCTCTTGTCTTTATGTTTTTATGTATGCAATTTTTGTTTTGTTTTCTGTGTTATATCAAATGTGTGTTTATGCGTACAAGGCTGCTGGGTCACAAGCCAAATTTCAGTGTGAGCTGACAATAGGCTCTATGCACAGCAGCCATATTGGAAATAAATTGGGTCTTAACAATTATACTAATGAATGGGGTGTAACGATATGTTTTAACAACGATTCGATACGTATCACGATACTTGGTTGTCGATACGATACATGAACGATACAGGTTAATTTAGAACGATACGATACGTTTCGATTCAGTGGTCCATTTGGTTCCATTTGTACACTCTCAGAGTTATGATGGTCCTTGAAATTAAAACGTTTCAGAACCACTGTGCTACTGGAACAGAGCCTTCGTTAGAATCATTGGTAACACCTGTGAAGGAAGTAGCCTAAGGAAGGGGCCCAAATTATTTCCAATATGGCTGCTGTGCATAGAGCCTATTAAGTATTATCGTACTGTATCGTAGATAGATGGAGACAGACAGACAGACAGACAGAGAGAGAGAGAGAGAGAGAGAGAGAGAGAGAGAGAGAGAAAGAATGAGAGAATGAGAGTGAAAAGAGAATGAAAGTGAGAGTGAAAGGGTGAAAGGAGTGTGGCTATAAATAACATCTTTGAAGTTTGCCTGTAGAAAATTAGCCCTCAGTGTACTGGCTGCTTCCTCCGCCAAGTCGATATGAAACTTTTTACGTGCTGGCAGCTCATTAAATAGGAAAGCAAAGCAACACAATGCACAAGGCCACACCACGGCCCTGAACTCAGCCAGCCAATAGAGATAAAGATAGCTGAACACAAGAAGCTGTGTTGTTGTGGGTGTGTGTGTATATCTGGAGTATGTGCTATTGTTCATCATGACTGCCTTGTGTTTATGAGTGCATTTATCTAGGCTACATACGTTGGCGTCATGTCATTTAATGTTTTTACATATGAAATAAATAAAGCTATGAGATACAATTAGCATGCAGTGATATACCGCTAACCACCATTAATTGAACATTAGCCATTGAATAATTGCCTAATAATGCTGAAAGGGAATTCTGAGTTGGAGACCAAAATTAAGTAAATTCTCCTTGGGTTTCAGGCTCATTAAGACTTAATACTACACTTATTACTATATTATGTGTGGCTCTACCAGTAGCAGTTTACATAACCAGAGGTTTAACAAAGATCTCATGAATTGATCATCCCAAAGCATCTCTTTGTTTTGTTGTACGCATTTTCCGTGTTTTGTTCACTGTCAAAAATAATTGTATTGAGGCTTCTTTGTTTTCTACATAAATAGTACACTGAAAGTAGACCAGCCTGTTGGGACACACAATTCCAATAACAGTGTACTATGAATCACATTCTGAACCCATGCAATCACGGTAAGTGGTCTCAGAATTAGCTCCGTTTTTTGTGTTCATCTATTTACGGATCGATGAGGAGACTGACTCGATGTAATGTAAGCAGGGCATGTAAGTGACGTTCAAGTCCACACACAATAGCAGCCAATAGGCCTGAGTGGTCCACTCTCCACCCGATGCAACTGTCACAAGACATAAAGTCGAGACGAACAAAAATGACAGCAGAAAGGGATGCACACACACACACACACACACACACACAAACACACACAGTGCAATAGACACGATCGACTGGACTTCACAACCTCAAGGTTGCTTTGACATTGAAGGCTTTACATTGTAGAGAGTGACCCCCCCACACTCTTTCTCACACACACACACACACACACACACACACACACACACACACACACACACACACACACGCACGCACGCACGCACGCACGCACGCACGCACGCACGCACGCACGCACGCACGCACGCACGCAACAGGAGGATATCAGTCAACAATTCCCAGGCTGTCAAAGAGCCCAAGCAACAACACATGCCCTGAGATAGCAAGTGAGAGAGAGAATAAATGCTGTGTTTAGTTGAGGGAACAAAGGATGCTCTGATGTAATAAAGACAGAGAAGAGAGCAAGAAGACAGTCAAGAGAGAATAAACAAACAAAACAAAGCAACAACATGCACGCCCTGAGAGAGATATGGAGAGAAAGAGAGAGAGAGAGAGAGAGAGAGAGCGATAGAGAGAGATATGGAAGTGATTGGCTGCTTTCCTGTGCAGCTGTAGAGAGGAGGGTGGGTAAAAGATGGCTCCTTAAAAAACTGGAGACAAAGAAGAAAGAGACAGAGAGAGTGGATTTAAGATGCAGTGAAACAGACAATTTAGTTTAAAGCAGTCTCCTGGTATTCCAGTAACACGGATGTGTTTTTGTTAGCATACGAGTATTAGCAAGAGAGAGAGGCGTTTTTGCATGCTGTTGTTCTGAATGTAGATCTAAATATTTATTATCAGACAGAGAAGCCAAAAATGCTTTAAGAGCCGGCCTTGCTTTTAAGTCACAAAACTCACTGCACAGTGCATGAGACACTTACATTTAGATATAACATTAGCTAACGGAATGCTTTTAACATGTTGCATAATGTGCGCTAACCTCCTTGACATTACATTTGTGTAAATCTCTTGGCATACTGAGCGTGAGACACACTCGGGACGGTTTGCACAGTATTTAATCTAGGCTGCATAATGCATAAAGATCAGGATACCATTTCTGTGCCTTTTAGACGAATCCTTCCGGAGGATCAGTCGGCGCCGATACAACACAGAGTAAAACCCTAAACACTTGAACTCTGTTGATTGTTTGTTAGCCGACTTGAGCAGATATTAATTGGATAACAGAGCCGGGGAAAACAAACAACAGACGTTCCGACTCGGCTTACTACTCGCTTAAGCAGCGGCCTCAATACGGGGGCCAGAGAGGGAATGCTAATGCTATTTACATAGCCTTAACCAAGAGCTTGGAAAGACCTAAAGGACCCATGACATGTCCCATTACATAATCAGTAAGACCGTCTAATGTTGGTCTGGAATTAGGGAAAGGGCACAGTGTGTGTGTGTGTGTGTGTGTGTGTGTGTGTGTGTGTGTGTGTGTGTGTGTGTGTGTGTGTGTGTGTGTGTGTGTGTGTGTGTGTGTGTGTGTGTGTCACTGTCTCTGTCAGCTTCCATGCCATGCCTTTCCTCTCCCTTTTCACATCTCCTCAATTAGCCAACATGGAAGGGGGAGTTTACTGAGACTGAGCACAGTGGACATTCCCCTGGACCACTGCCAACACACACACACACACACACACACACACACACACACACACACACCTCTCTCTCTTCCCTTTGCTCACATCCCAGCCTGGTTCGCCCCTGCTGGGGCCTCCTAGCCCCTCCCCCGGCCTCATCCACCCCTCCTCTTGGCACCGTGGCCAGGAGAGGCCAGGAGCAAGGGGAGCACTGGTTTAGCTGCACCGCCACCACACACACACTTCTGTTCCGTTACAGAACCCTTACATCAGAAAGGCCCTGACCCAATGACAAACTTCAGCCACACACACACACACACACACACACACACACACACACACACACACACACACACACACACACACACACACACACACACACACACACACACACACACACACACACACACACACACACACACACACACACACACACACACCACATCACAGAAAGCGACATGGCTGTCACACTCCCATCGAGCACTTGGGAGGGTTAATGATATATTGATTCTGTTTGTTTTCAGGGCGATGTCTGTCCAACAGCCGAAGTGGCTGACAAGTGTTGTGGCCGGGCTGCCGTTACCACCAGCAGTAACAGAGTAAAAACTGTTTACAACATGCATTGTACATGCACACATGTTGATTATGTCATGTTTGTTATTGCATATTATTGTATGTCTTTAAATGTCTTAATGAATTGAATACACTCGAACACAAGGTAAACAAGCGCCTACGGCTATTTTATTATTGAAATTCTTTATTAGGAATAGCCCCTTGAGATGTATGTTTTTGTGTCATCCTTTTAACAATCATTGAAAATCGTGCCTCTGTACTGAATGCAAACTAAACTGTTAATAAAGTATTCAATCAATCAAAACACACAACTTCTATAACAACACACAACTTCTAGTGGAGTATATAGCCAGTGGAGCTATACTCCACTGGCTAGCCAGCACAGCTTTGGCAGTGCATAGCTGTTAGCCCTCACCAGACACAACAGCTGTCCGCATGTCTTTGCTCCCCCACTTGAAAATAGCCCTCCATATAGATGAAGGAGGATAATGGCTTTTGACAGAAAGCCCCCCATCGAATCCAGTTGATTCCCCCCCTGCTGGAGCAGTACCCTGTAGGGGTGTTAACCACTTAAGCCTTATATTTGTCATAGGACAAACTACATGGGGCTTAAGCATCGATGTGATGCGTTGTGAGGTTGTAGTTCTACTATTTCTGCCTTTTTTTAATATTAAAATAGACGTGCATTTGAAATTCTTTGATCATTTGCCTAAAATAGGGAGGCCAGGGTTAATGTTCTCAGTAAGAGAATAATACCAGCACTCACGGAACAGTCCTTTTAAGGCACTTTTATTTATTTATATATTTTAAGCATGGTAGTATGCTGCAGAGTGGTCAAGGATATCTATTAGCACTAGGGGTGAGCGATATGGCAAAAAATATCTTATTTTTTCTGGCAGGATCACTATCATCACAATTCTTTTTCATGTTGGTTTTTAAGACTATTTACAATTTTACTGAACGGTACAACCAAACACATTCTCCTATTTAAAACACTATATCCTACAAGGTAAAAAAAACAAAAAGGGGGGGGGGGGGGGTCTCCAGCTAAATGAGGGTTAGGAACCATTATTTTGTTCACTCTCAGGGTTGAAATAACTATGAGGATTTTACTGTGAAAATTGGGGTCCCAGAGGAAAAAATCGAATCAAATGGGGGTCCGTGCATGGCCTCATCATGCATATCAAACTGGGGGTCCTTAAAATTGAAAAGGTTGAGAATAACTGAACTAATGCCTTCATTAGACCTGTTTGTTTTGGTCATGTAGCAGCTAGCTGCATAGCTGCAGCTAGCTGCACTCACTGGGAATTCCTTTGACTGTGGTTTGTTTTGAGGTGGTTCGTCGTGCCTTGCAAATAATACTTAATTTCAGTCTCACGTAGAAAGTAGTCAATCTATCGGGCTATTTTCGGCACGTGATACCGGCGTATGACAACGTATGTATATCAGGCTTAACTGTTTTGGAAACCAGAAAATTTGCACCAGTTTCAAAACCAGAAAATCTGCACCAGTTTCATATTACCGATGTTGAATTCTTTTTAGGGACCAACTTGTGTCTCATCCGGGTTGTGATTTGTCACCCATTGCTGCTACACTGCCGGTGCAAATAAAAACATGGGAGGGAACATTGCATGCGTCTGTGAGCAAAAAGAACAGATCTACAAGCTAACGTATAGTATCACACACATGGTGGTACTAGTCTTTTTTGCAAGCAACACCGTTGTACTAGGGAGTAAAAAATAAGGTATAGAACTCCAACTGACAGAATGTGCACTGCAGCATGAATCACGATAGTAACGATCTGTCTGTAAAGGCAGATCGTGTTGGACATTTTAATCGTTCATGATATAATATCTTCATATCACACCAAATCAGGACTGCGGCAGTTGTTTCCTAAAAAGTCTCATCATAATTAATCACAGGCTGAGTAACCACCACAGCCAGGGCCGGCCTAAGGTCAATGGCTGGGGAGCGGGATGGATGACTCAAGTTACTCGAGTTACATTGAAATTCAAGAAATGTTTAGGCTATTTCTTCAGCCCAATGAGTAAAATAGGAATGTATACAGCAGTATACAGCAACAATATAGAAAATAAACTAACAGAATCTCAGGGATGTTTTGAAGGAAACCGATTGAGAAGGTCCAGGTCAGGAGTCATGTTTGACGCTCAGGTTCAAGCCGAGCAAACAACAGCAACCTGAGAATTAGAATATAACTCATGTTTTGCCTTGTATTGGATATTGTGGGAGTCAGACAAGTGGAGGCAGCCTTGGCTTTGCTTTCAAACAAATGATGCTGAGCCATTTACTGATAAGCAACGGCAGATAGGGTTACTGGCCGGGTTTCGTCTCGTGGCTTTGTTTGCAGGGCACTCTAATCAAAACAAATGTGTGGTCGACCCCGCCAGCGGCCTGGTTTCTAAAACCGTTGTTTTGGCACCAAACGGGATGGATCAGAGCACACAGGTCCATTTCGCTGGTGCACTGTCAACATGGCTAAACATATTACCATGGTTTAATGAGTCTGGTCCCAAAAGAGGCTATATTTCTCTTTTCAGTACCTTCATGTAAAACCTGTAGAGATGAAGCTAGTTGACAAAATATATCATTTAAGTTTATTCAGTAGCCTGAGGGTTTTCCCCACTCTATGAGACACCACACACACACACTTCAATTTATCCTCTTGCAATGTCCACAATGGCATAGTAGACTTCTATTTATTTGCTTTATATAACTTTCTTCTTTATCCATTGACAATATCAATGCAACATATTTTTTTCCTGACATTTAAACTACTGTTATATTTCCATGATAACAACAGTTGACCATCACAGCAATCCTTGAGCGAAAACGTATTTTCTACACTGAAAAACAAAATAAAATACAAGTTCCACGTCTCCATTTGCAATGTCATGCCTAGCCTTCAAGTCAGCGCCCAACCCCAATGACCTAATGTCCAATTGCACAAACACCAGAACACCCAGTACTGATGCCCCATTGTCCCCAATCTGTCCAGCTGGTGAAGGCGGTGGGACAGTGCCTGATGCAGTGTCTCCGGGAAGGGAAAGTCTCTAACCTTTTTATGACACACAAGCTACTAACCAGCTGTATCTTTGTCCACTAACCTTATAGTGGACAAAGATACAGCTGAAGATACAAAGATACATAAAGCTTTCCTCTCACCCCGTTCATGTTACTACAGTACGTATGCATGGACACAAACAAGAGGGCCGCAGCCAACATCATGGCTGGCTCTGGCTGCTGCACCCCCTCAGTGGAAGATGGATGCATATATGCTAGGCAGGACCCTTGACCCGCTTGGCAAGAACAGGGCAACTCTGTGTGGGTATATGTTTGTGTCAGCTGGGCGTCAGGGGCCAGGCAGGGGGCGTGTCCTGACCTGATTAACAACTGCAGCGCATTAACCAACTGCCAGGGCCTTGAGCTTGACATTAATGGTCACACACACTCCCACAGCGGGCCTGTTAAAAGAAGCGCTCTCATCCTCTGTGGATTCACCGGGCCGCCCACTCTCACAACACAGGCACACATATAAACATGCATGCATGCATACTGATACATAAAGTCACACGCACGGAGCAGACACACACATTCCCCAACCTCCAGTCCACAGTGTGTGTGTGTGTGTGTGTGTGTGTGTGTGTGTGTGTGTGTGTGTGTGTGTGTGTGTGTGTGTGTCGTGTGTCGTGTGTGTGTGTGTGTGTGTTGCATGGTGCATTTTTCATTTCATCACCGCACTGGTGTGTGACGATGGAGATAAGACTACGGTGACAGAGATGTCAGAGAGGGGAAGGAAAAGGAGGGGAATAAATTGAACGAGGAAATTATGTACTTCAATTAAGACACGCTGAGGAGATATTAAAAGCTATACTCCACTGGCTAGGGATAGGACGCAGGGAAGGGAGAAGCAATGGAAGACGACAGTTCAATCAGAATCGCCGGCTTCCTAGCTGAGCAGGGGGGGGGGGGGGGTGGGGGTGAGGAGGGAGGGAGGGAGAGACACAGCGTAGATGCCTAATAATGGATTTGATAGTAGTGTAGTGGTATGCTCTCGTTGCTCTGTACTGGGTTTTGGAACAACAACAGTCTGGGCTCTGCCACACTAAAGGCGTTGAAATAGAGCAATAAAGCCAACCATAACCAACAACTGTACACCAAACAGGGCTCACAAGATAATGATGTGGGATCTGATGTGATCACTGTCACTTTAACAAGAAAATGGTGTGGGCATAGTGTGGCAAAGTGTTGGCTTGAAGCCAAACATTTAGCAAAACTAAGCAACGCATTCCTAATGGCGGAATAGCCCACAATACCACTGTGTTGACTGACTGAAGTATGTATAATCAATGTTACCACTGTGTAATAGCAAGGCTAACTCTGTTTGTTACCAGAATTAACTCAAATCAAAACACAATCCTGCTCTTATCTCAGCAGTATGCTCACATTACACACATGCCTTGGACCTCATCCAGTCCAACTAAGCCAATCATAAAGAAGCTATAACTAACTCTTGCCTGTCTGATGCGTAGACTATTCTAATGGGAGGCAAGGGGGAATGGTATTTACAGAATAAGATTTAAAATCACAAATTACTGAATATTTTAAAGCCATTACTAAACTTTTCCTAGCAACTACATAAAGAATAATTATGATGATTTTCCCTGTACGTTATAATGTGGAAACGAGGTTATGCCAAGATTAGGAAATTGATAATAACATAATAACACTGCTGATAAACAGGACCTCAGGACCCCAATGGAAACAAGCCATAGTGATTTATTGGGTTTATCCTTTTAGCATCCTTTTTGTAGGAACTGTACCTCTGCGCTTTTTTTGCAAACTCTTAAAGTATTCAATCAATCAATCAAAAACAATATTAGTTGTACAAGATAGTAGTTACAGCAGTAAATGACCTCCTGAATCCATTACCCTTCATTCTACACATGTATAGGCAAGTCTCCTCCGTCAGTCAGTCAGCAAGCAGACACTCCTCTAAATAAGAAAAATGACAAACGCTATTTAATCAAACTTACCTGGCGTAATAACCACAGCTTTGGCAGCTTTCAGTGAAGAGTTGGTGCATGGCAGAAAAATATGCAGAAAAGCATTCTGGATTATGTCTTCTTTTCTTTAAAGTACCCGTAAAGAAATGGATCAGATATTTCAGTCGCAGTTAGAAGAGCCAGACTTGGTGCTGCTGGAGCAGCTTAGGTGACAAAATACCGAGGTAAACAATGGCCAGTCAGCCAGATATATACACACAGCAATGTATAGATATAGAGTCAAATAACACTCGTTTGAAAACAGTTCGTTAAACGTCACGATATAATAGGGGAGGAAAAAAAAAGAAGCACTGCTAACCAAAAACAAAAAATGCACAGGAATAAATGTACTCTTAAAAAGCAGCTAAAATCGTGTTAGTTTGCAGGTTGGCATCGATCAGTCATTAGACTGTAGCAAAGGTTTTTGCAAACGTAATTATAATTAGGCAGTTTTTTCAATTACAATAAAAAAAGAAAATGCCGATGATGAGTTTCGCATAGGAACAGTGTAGCCCGATGTCGCTACACTGTAGCACCCAGCCAGCCAACTTGTTTTTAAAGTGCAAAAGAAACAATGTTTCCGTTGGGGTCTCTGGTCGCCGGCGGGCAGCAGCTGGCAGCGGTACGGCTGCAGGTTAAAACCCACAAGAATGCGACGTGAAAAACCGATCCGGCAAAATACATTCTCTCTGAATCCAAATGGAGGAGAGGAGGAGGACAGTCATAATACGCGTTCAGTCAGTGAGCTCTAGTTGACAGTGATCCTGCAGCCATTTTGTTCAAACTAACAACACTGAGCTCTCTCTCTCTCTCTCTCTCTCTCTCTCTCTCTCTGTCGCTCCCTCCCTCTCTTGCTCGCTCTCTCTCTCTCTCTCTGTCGCTCCCTCCCTCTCTTGCTCGCTCGCTCTCTCTCTCTCTATCCCTCCCACCCTTGCTATCTCTTGCTCTCTCTCTCTCTCTCTATCCCTCCCTCCCTTGCTCGCTCTCGCTCGCTCTCTCTCTCTCTCTCTCTCTCTCTCTCTCACTCAGAGAGAGGTGGGTGGGTGGTGGTATGCCTGATGATTTATGCTTGGTCGTACGACGGTGTAAATAGCCCGATCTATAAGCCCACAAAGTGCAGCAGAAGCGACGCATTGTGGGCTTGTAGATCGGGGCTATGTTTGGCGCGCGGCACCGTCATACGGCGTAGTATAAACCGGGCTGTAGCAGCCCCCCCTCTCTCATCCCATCGCCCCCGTTGAGCCATCCATCCAACCAACCAACAAAAACATCCTTAGCTCCGCCCCCTCCGCCTCCTCCTACCCTTGACAACCAGGGCAGGCAGAGGCAGGCCAGGCAGTCACATCCAGCCTGGGAGAAATGATGGACAGGCAGATCATATTTCTAAAGTAATTGCTGAGGCAGGGAGCTAATAGTGCTTTGCTGATATGAGCAGCTTTGTGATGTTATAAGACTAATTTGTTGGGCCACAAAAGGCGCTCTGCCGCTCTCTCTCTCTCTCTCTCTCTCTCTCTCTCCATCACACACAGCCCCCCCCCTCCACCCTATATATCCGTTTGTTTGTGACTGGTACAATTTATGAACGTCTAAATTAAATGCTTAATGTGACCGAATTAACACCAACCGCCCACATGTTCATAAAAGTTGCCTAGAGAGCACGGTCATGTGAATGAAATAAAGCATTGTTTGAAAGCAGCAGTTTTATCACTGCATGGCAAAGTTCAATTTAATACATTTATACAAGTAATGGGTCCCACACATGGGTGGCAAGAGCGAGTTGACTTTTTTATTATTTCTTACATGTCTCTAAAATGAACAAACGTTTCGGCTAGCCAGCCTTCCTCAGTGTGCAGAACTACGGGTGTCTGCTTCCTTTTGAGGAAGTTCAATTTACTCAAACCAGAATGAATATTCCTTAAAAGGGGGAGTCGCCAAGTTCTGGTACCTAAGATAACCTTCCTAAAAGAAATATCTTGATCACATGATGTCCAGAGACATGGGGGTGATAGTTCCAGGGTATTCAATGAAATGATGGATGAGGTCGCCCCGGTGCCCCCTGAACCGCGTCTGCAGCCGTCTCAGAGAAAGAAAATGTGGCCCCTGTCCATTCTCTGCGCTCTTTTCTCATGGAAATGACCAGCCGCGAACACACACACACACGCGAACACACACATGCACATTCTGCGGTGGGAACAGGTCAAGGCTGTGGCCCACAAAGGGGATGGCTGACCAGTAAGAATACTTTGAGCCGAGCTGTGGGCTACCATACATCACAGGCGGAGACTGTTAATGAGAAAGCCAGGGGCCGCGGCCAAACGTTTTTTTCTTCCTATTCAAGGCGAGGTGCCCAGAGCTATTAAAACGGCTAGCTCCGACTGAATGGAGAAAGCAGATGTTCCGCATTCGGGGGTTAAGAGAGGTGAGAGCGTGGGGGAATGCCTTCAGAAGTGCCTTGAGGGAAATGTTGTTCAGAGTGAAGAGGGTCCACAGGCCTCAACATCAAAGTCTCCAGGAGGATATTCATGTAGGAATTTAAAGTTTGATTATTGCTCAAAATATTTGTGTTCGTACAGTATTTGGTGCAGTAATGGTGCAAATGGCGCCAAAGAGCTTAACAAATGTGCATTACAATACATTAACCCATTCACGACACGCACCAACGGGGGAGCAAACAAAGCAAGGCACAACCTGCTCATCCATTCGGAAGCAGTTCAGTGTCTTGCTCAAGGACACTTCGACACTAACCCAGGAGGAGCCGTGCATTGAGCCCGGGATCGAACCAAGAACCTTCTGATTCCCAAGAGGCTGCTCTACCACCTGAGACACTGCCGCCCCATGTTATTAACATGTTACATGCATGACATGTTAATGTAAAAACGAAGTACCCGACATACCGTATGTACTGTAGGTAGATTCTCTCATTGCTAATGTATAGAGAACATATATAGTCAAGGATATGAGACGGAAGTGATAATGCTAATACATAATCTTAGAAAAGGAATGAATAACTGAGTGCATGCGTGAGTGCGTACTGTATGTGTGCATACATAAGTGTGTGTGTCTGTCCACACATTCTCTCCCCCTAACCTCGCGTCAACAGGCTTTTCCGCACGGCAGAGACACTCTCCCGCAACTCATCACTAGCCTGGCATGGCCAGACTAATAGCACTGCGTAAATATCAGTCTGGAATCTCTGTGTGGAACTTGCATTTCCAAGGGGAGAATTAAAAAAATGCCTCAGGTGATAAACCCGCCCCATATTTGTATACCGGGCCCTGATTGGTCCCTCACTACTTTGGAGGGAGTGAAATCCAATCACAACTGAGGGGTGCCAGACCAAATCTGCTAGGGATTTTTTGTGTGTTTGTTGCAATGGCAGATTCGTCTGATTTCCAGGCTAACTACTCACAGCTACGGGGGTAGCCTATGACGTAAGAACCCTCCCCAGTATGACGTAAGAGCAAAATGGCCACCGTGTGAAGAATATCATCAATTCTTTTAGGTGTCTCAGGGATGTTTCTTTGCCTCTGCCAATTTCCCTAATTGCTTTCACATTTTAAGTAGACTGCTGACAGGCAGCCGATAGGAGAGGTCTGCCTGCCATTCTGATATGAACCAGCCCAGATACAAGCTCCAGGACTGCAGCAGAGGCATTCGCAATACACAACACACTTATCTTCCTTCCTTCCTTCCTTCTCCTTGCCTCTCTCCTTTATTGTGTTTTTTCTTCTTCCTTCCCCATCTTTTGCCTTTCCTCTCTCCTTTACTGTGTTTTCTCTTCTTCACGCACACTCTTCTGCCTTTTCTTTTAATTCCAGTTCAATAATGAGCAGCGTTCCGCATAAGGTTTTAATTTCAAGCCTGTCGCTTGAGTCTGCCAAACACACATGCACCTACACACACACACACTTGTGTAGTCTACAGTACACACACACACACACGCACACGCACACACACACACACACACACACACACACACACACACACACACACACACACACACACACACACTTACATACATCCCCGCAAAACCCACGGTCTCAGACACGCATGTTATGTGATGATGTGGCTACATGTATATTTATGTGCGAGTGGCTACATCTTATATTTAAACACATGGCTCCCTTGGGAGAAAGTATCTCTGTCCGGGAGTATTAATAATATCACACAGTCATATCTGAAAACAAATCTCTTCATTGTTGCCGCAACAGTCAGAAATATATTCGAGATCATGTTCAGCAGTTTATTAACACACCTACCTCCAGTGGTGGAAAAAGTACTCACGTTTTTTACTTGAAGTATCAATACCTCAATACAGAAATACTCTGTTACAAGTAAAAGGCCTGCGTTCAAAATGTTACTTGAGTAAAAGTACAAAAGTATTGGCATCAAAATATACTTCAAGCACCAAAAGCAAAAGTACTAAAATGTTGGAAAATAGCAGATCTACAAGCTCACAACGTGTCGCGATGCGACGCGTTGTGAGCTTGTAGATCGGCTATTTTCAAATAGCCTATGTATAAAATAGGGCTAAAGTGGTTAATGTATGTTTTATAATATAAAAAAATGTATCTGCAAAGTAACCAATAACTAAAGTTAAATCAAATAATTGTAGAGGAGTAAAAGTACAATATTGTCCTCAGAGATGTAGTGGAGTAAGTAAAAGTATTGAAAATTGGCAATACTCCACAAAGTAAAAATACCGCAAAATTGTACTTAAGTACAGTACTTGAGTAAATGTACTTAGTTACTTTACACCACTGCCTACCTCTTTCTGTACAACGATCAAAACTGAATACTCAAAGCCACAGTCTCTGACTTTGGTTTGCTTATTGCATCTCATCACAATATCTCAGGTAATTAACCACTTAAACCCCTACAGTATATACAGTACTTGGCCGTTCCACGAATAGAGAAAATAGCCAATCTTTAAGCTTGCGTTGTGTGAGCTTGTAGATCTGCTATTGAGAATCAGAGTTAATGTGGTTGAGCAAACATACATAATCTGAGGAGTGGCCAAACACAGCAGCTGTGAGCATGCAAGATGCAGATGTCATAAAGACCTCCCTCCTCACATCGCTCTTGGATATTTGCAGTGGTGTAAAGTAACTAAGTACATTTACTCATTTACAAATTGTTTTGAGGTATTTGTACTTTACTTAGAGTATTCCCAATTTCCAATACTTTTACTTCTACTTTTACACTACATCTCGGATCCAAATATTGTACTTTTACTCCACTACAATTATTTGAAAACTTTAGTTACCAGTTACTTTGTAGATTTTTATTATTATTACAAAACAGTAACCACTTCAGCTCTATATACCGTACATTAC
>NC_139939.1:43909676-43929676 GCF_963454915.1 Gymnoscopelus microlampas
ACAGAGGCCTGGCACCAGATGTTATTTTTCTTCATTTCATTTCTCACATATACCCACATTATGTACGACACTACACTGTATATATATTCACAAATATCCATAATCGACTCCCCATGAAACATTTCCATAAAATATACACCAATGCGTACAGCAAAACAAGCAAATCAATAGCTACATGTCTGAGACCAGCCAGAAGGCATCTAACTCATTCTCTGTTCCATGTAAATGATGGTGGCATATCCACGGGCTACGGATGATATTTAGGAGTCCATTAACACAGGGCGGAGATGGGTTAATTCACTGTTTGTAGCCAGAGATCCAGGGAGGGTTCAGGGCATATAGAGAGAGAGAGAGAGGAAAAAGAGAGACAGGGAGAGGTGGAGTGAGTGAGAGAGAGAGAGAGAGAGAGAGAGAGAGAGAGAGAGAGAAAGGTGGAGCGGCATGGATACAGAAAGATGCAGACACGAAGATAGCAAGAAAGCAAATTAAAACAAACAAAACAACAAGAACAAAGGAGGGGAGGGGGGGAACGATAAAATAAGAGTGAGAGGACAAGCGATGAAAGGCAAGGGAGACGACAGAACAAGGGACGTGATTGAACCAGAGAGAGAGAGGGAGGAAGAATGCAAATCAAAAAGAGGAAAGGAAGAGGGTGGTGGTAAATACATGCACAGGAAAATCCTCAGTGTTCATATCAACTCTGAGACCCGTAAAGGGTTCATTTTTTACACTCACAGAGTTAAATGAACACTGAGGATAGTGTTGGTGGTGGTCTGGGGTGGGGGTAGGGGGTTGGTTGGTTTGTTGTGAGCGTTGCTGCTGCCTGCTATCATCCGCCTCAGCCCGGGCGTCAGTTTGATTAATGCTGCTTTCCTTCCACTGACCTCCAAGGTCAGTGGAATAGTGGGAACTCAGCCTCTCCCATTCGCCGCTGCTCCAGAGGGGGGTAACGGCCGTATAATACACTCTCCCCTGGAGGAAAAGCATCTCTCGCTCTCTCTCTCTCTCTCTCTCTCTCTCCTGTCTGTCTTTCTCTCTCACTGTCTGCCTTTGTCTGTCTCTTGCTCTTATTTCAACTCTCTCACGATCCTTGTATCTTATACTGTATAATTATGTCTATCGGTGTCGAAGGTTTCTCCACTTTCATCTGAACTATGTTTTGTTTTTTGTTTTTCCCACCATTGCATTCTCTCTCTCCCTCCCTCTCTCTCCCTGATCTGAAATACAATCACAAGTGTCCGTAATGCAATGTGCTTCAAGATACAAGAATGACGGATGCCAGAAGGGGTTTTAGAACACACACTGATGCTAAGTTAAACCACACACACACACACACACACACACACACACACACACACACACACACACACACACACACACACACACACACACACACACACACACACACACACACACACACACACACACACACACACACACACACACACACACGCACACACGCACACACACGTTTTAGCTTCTACCTTCTTATCTGGCAAGCGGTTCCACATCTTCAAGACCAGTAGGCTCAGAGACAGGCAATAAATAGGCCTTTAGTGTGAGTCATTCATAAACCTACTAGTCTGGGGCAGTAGCTGTCTGCCTACTATACATAACCACACACTATAAATTTCATTAATTCATTGCGCAGGAAATAAAGAACGGATTACAATAATTTAACATTCTCTATAGTCAGTAACGTTTGTAATGTTGGTGATCAAATATGGTTTTGTTGAAAGGCAATCAAAGGCTAGAGCTTATGAAGCAATCATCGGACATTACATATTGGAGCGCCTCAGTGCGGCTGCAGAGGCAGAGCTAAACAGTGGCACGTCTGAATTAAGTGATTGTGATTGTCATTACAATTTTACCGTAATCCACAGAAGTGAGTGTCAATTCCTTGTGTCAATTGTGTTTATGTAAGACGTTAGTCTATTCAAACACAATCGTTTGTGCAGCGCAATGCCATTCACTTCCAACCACACTATAAATTTCATTAACTCATTGCACAGGAATACATACAAAACGGATTTCAATAATTTAACATTCTCTATGAGCAGTAACAAGTTGGTGATACATCAAATACGGTTTTGTTGAAAGGCAATCAAAGGTTAGAGCATAATATGATGCAAGCGTTGGGTAATGTCCATATTGGAGCGCCAACATGGCCTCATCATCCGCTGCAGAGGCGCAGCTAAACAGCGGCACTTCTGAATGAAGTGATTGTGGGCTCTTAAAGGCATTTATTTCATAGGATAATAAAATATTTTGTATCCAAAGAATGATACTTGGCTTTTTGATGGGCCCTAGTAAAAAATATGTATATATTATTCTTTAAAAAAAAAGAATATCGTGAAATACCATATACTGTGGTATTTTGTTTGATACCGTACCGTACTGTAAAATGTCATACCGTTACATGCCTACATCCAACAGACACGCACAATATTATTTAAACACATCTCACACAGGCTCCAGCCATGTTATATATAAAGACATGCGTACATACTGTATAAATACTGTATACATATGTGTATAATATTTTTAAGTAGGACCCATGCACACAGCACCTTCAAAGCACCTCAAAGTGTTCTATGGTTAATGTGTGCAATGGTTAAACATGCTACTTCTTTACCGTAATTCATTTGACAGAGGCCTTACCTTGTTGTTTATTCTTAATTCTTTCTTTTGTTATTATTATTTTTGTTGCTACAGTGCTGAGGAACGGAAACCAAAGAATTTGACTCATCTCTCTCTGAGATGTAACAAATACAATTGTAGGTCTTGAAGTGAAACATTACACACAGCACATAACAGGCGGCAACACTTCACACAATATCTCAGCGATAACGTCCAGCACATCATTGTTCATTTTTCAGACAAATTATAGTCTACGATGTACTCCTGTTCGGCTTAGACACTATTTCATCATTACATTTTCAAGGAAACCACCACTCCACAGTAAAATCCTCAGTGTTAAAGCTAGGTATACTCTCTGTTAATGCGCTTAAGACTTCTGGTGATTAGTAGTTTTCTTACCTACCTAAGTTGAATGCACTTGTAATTCGCTTTGGATAAAAGTGTCTGCTAAATGACTGTAATGTAATGTAATGTGTTAAAGCGGCACTATGTAATCTTTTTTATGAATAAAATGTAATTTTGTCCAATCTGTATGGTAGAGTATTTTAATACAATATAACTTATACAATTGGGGTGGTTGTATTTTGTCTCCCTGCTCTTCTATTGAGACATTTAGATTGTGTCAAAGGTCATGTCTCACCTACAGACATAGGATCTGACATGAATTTTAACCTGATGGTCAAGATTCAATTTATCCCCCGAGCAAGCAGGCAGGCTCTATTAGCTCAATGGTAAGAATTTCAGCACTTGCGCAGGAAACCGGGTTCGAATCAAATCCGGGGTAAAAGAGGAAAGTTACATACTGTAGTGCAGCAGCAGCTTTAATTCAACTCTTTGCAACTCTACGCTCCTTACACACCGGGGCGATTTTTTTCATGCGAATAATACGTTTTTTTTTAAAACCTTATGAAGTCAATGCAAGCTTACATGGAGCGAAAAAGCAAAAAAGCGAAGCGAAAAAGCGTCTTTTAATTATTCGGAACAAGTCGGAATTTTGCGAATATTCGCATAATCGCCGGTGTGTAACGACCCTTAGTGTGTGCAAATGTAACCAAATGGACCTGTAAACATTTAAACGTGTCCCGTATCACGCTGTGATGTGTCGTGAGATTTATATATCTGCTTTCTTCGCCCATAATGATGTTGGAAATGTTTCTGTGTACAAACACACCCACACCCTCCCCTCTATGTAAGTGAGTCACTCAAAGGACACACTGCCAAGGTGAAGGCTCATGAATAGAGTCATCCTGCAGGATAGACGCTTGGCACCCGCTCACTTCCTCTCACCACAGAGGCTCTTAGCAACTGCTGCCCCTCTTAATGTGCTTGTCTGCTCCTGCCTGGCATGGGTCTGGCATGGAACATAGACTGTGGGGTTGGGGAGGGCGTGTGTGCATATGAGAGAGAGAGAGATATGAGAGAGAGAGAGAGAGAGAGAGAGAGAGAGAGAGAGAGAGAGAGAGAGAGAGAGAGAGAGAGAGAGAGAGAGAGAGGGTAGGGTAGCATGTGCCAACCTGATGCCACATGCTGGTATATTACCCCCTGTTCTTCCTGGGAGCTGGAACATAGCCAGCGTACTGTATGTTCCCAGACATGGTCCTGTGTGTGTGTGTGTGTGTGTGTGTGTGTGTGTGTGTGTGTGTGTGTGTGTGTGTGTGTGTGTGTGTGTGTGTCAGCTCTTTAGCTGTAGTCTGACTCTGGACCAAAGCAGGCAGGCCATAAAAAGAAAAGACAGAATGAATAGTAAAACATGAGAACACAAGAAATGACACAGTCATATATAGGCCTATCATCTCGCAGTGAGCTAAACCCCTTGAAAAGTGTACTGTCAACCACACTGTTTCAGAGACATAGCAAATGTCATCCTTTTTAAGCTATTAATGTTTATGTAATATATATAATATAATAACCGTTTAGTCCGGGTTTAGATCCTGCCTACTGTATCCGATCATTTCCACTCACACATACATGAACACAAACAGCTGTTTCCATGTCCGCTCTAGACCATATATATATATATACATATATATAAGACGCATTGTGAGCTTGTAGAGTAGATCTGCTATTTTCAAATGGCCAATGCATGTAGGTTTAAAACGCGGCCTAGTAGCTTCTTTTGGGCTTGTTTTCATAGGCCTGGTTGCTTGTTTCTCTCGCTAAACCTGGCAACAATGATCAGATACTTTGGTTGTTCTGTTGTTCCCTTCAAATACAAACTGAAAACGTCAGACATTCAAACAGACTCAGCAAACTATAGTCTAGATATTATTCACTCTGAGTAGCCTACTGTAGACTGTATCTACTGCTGCAATAGTTCCCCGACGCTTGTTTCTATCAGGGTTGCCATGTTCGCTTATTATAAGCAACTTTGGGCTTGTTTTTCTGTAGTTGCGGGTTGCGTTTTTTTGGGCTTGCTTATTTAGGCTTGTTTCCACATTTTTGAATTATTATTCAAACCAGTGTTCTCAAATATTTCCATGAATTGTTAGCATGTTTCAAAAAATATTCCAAATATTACACATTTTATGAAAGTAGCAGATCTACAATCTCAATGGAAGCCATTGTTCTCGCGTTAATAACAATCTCAGTACAACATTTTAAATCTCGTTAATCTGCCTAACGATGACGTCACTGGTAGGCGGGTTTCTGACACGTCCACATCCCTCCTATGAGACGTAGTAGAAAACAACATTAATGAACCGAAAACCAATTATATGAAGATAGGTTGAAAACGGCTGAAGTCGTCCTTTAAGTACGTTTAATGTGCTTTATTTTCTTATGGGTGACTTTAACTTTCACTGGAGTGACTTTCAAGTAAGATATCTTTACTTGTTACACAAGCTTTCAAGTACTGTATGTACACCACAGTATGGCTCTCTGGCTAACGGTTTGCAAACAATATATATATCTATATTATGGACAGACACCTGCCATATTTCAGCCAGCAGGCCCAGCCAAGATGGTGTCTGACACTGGGTGCATTGGCTACTGCAGGCAGAAAGAAGCAAGCAGTATAATGGCAGCAGGGAGAGTGTGCGCTGCTGTGCACCATCAATTTGTCTCACACTCTGCACCCCCCCCTTTATTCTCTCTCTCTCTCTCTCTGCTCCTTTTTTCCAGTCAGCGCCTGAGAGTAAGGGGCACACATGAACACGCACAGACACATGTGCGTGTGCACACACACACACAGTCAGTCACACACACATTTGCGTACACACACACACACACAGTCCTGAGCATCATGAATCTTTCATGCGGGTGTGCTGTATAATCCCTGAGGCGTGCTCCCCCGAGAGAGAGAGAGAGACACACACACACACACACACACACACACACACACACACACACACACACACACACACACACACACACACACACACACACACACACACACACACACACACACCTCCATCACCTTACACTAGGAGTGGGGGGGGAGAGAGAGAGAGAGAGAAGCAGAGAGATGGGGAGACATAGAGGGCGAGTGACAGAGAGAGACAGAAAGATAGATGAAGAGAAGGTGATATGCCGAGAGAGGGGAGAGAGAGAGAGAGAGAGAGAGAGAAGCCGAGAGCAGAAAGCAGAGGAGGAAAAGGATGGCAGGCGGCAAAAGACAAATTGAAGGTGTAAAGCGGGGACCGGGCCTCACTGACTTGGAATTACCTCCAGTCCTTTGACTCGAGAGCAATGGATGAAAGGGGCGTAGGAGGAGATAACAAAGGAGAGCTTTGCTCCCTTTCCTCTCGGCCACTGAAGGCAGTGATGGAAAGTCAATTGGCTTCTCATTACCGGGGGGGGGGGGGGGGGGGGGGGGGGGGGAGCGCTATGAAGGAAGCCACTGGCTGAGATATCGATCCCCAATGATTACTGATGCAGGGGGAGAATGTGGTGAATCAACCGCCTCCAACAACTGCCCTCAATGCATAAACACACACAGATACACCTTTGGATGAAAAAAAGAAAAGGAACACTTTGACGGGGGGGCGTCTGGCTGGCATAGAAGTAAAAGACCCCACCGCAGAGACCCAGACTTGATAAACAGCAGCGGTACCTCCGGTTTGGCCAGACACTCCAATGAACATATTGGCAACATGTTGGTGGGGAGCCGGTGAGGGACCGTGGCCTTGTCAATGCACTGGCAACTCCTACTAGTTAATCGGGGTGTCTCTTCAGCAGAGAGGGAATCTGAGGGTGAACCTCCAAGTATGTTATGCTCTCA
The DNA here is from genome assembly GCF_963454915.1 of Gymnoscopelus microlampas. Taxonomy (NCBI): domain Eukaryota; kingdom Metazoa; phylum Chordata; class Actinopteri; order Myctophiformes; family Myctophidae; genus Gymnoscopelus; species Gymnoscopelus microlampas. Next base: position 43,916,536 of record NC_139939.1, read on the forward strand.
CAGTGAAACTCCTCGCTGTCAAGTGAAAAGAAGTGGCTGGTGACTCTATGTATTTATCGGAGGAGGCATGTGGTTGTTTACACCAATGGTTCCCAAACTTTTCAGGCCGCAACCCCCCAAAATAATCAGCGTTAGGCGTTGTGAGCTTCTAGATTGGCTATTTTCACAATGTTTGCCTCTCTTTCTTGCGTAATATTTGACAATTGGGACAATTTGGTATTAAATGTCATTACATTGTAACTTTAGAAATGTGCAGATGCCCTGTATACACTTTACTGTATGTTGTTTTTGTTTTTTTTACTGTTGAGTGAGAAAACAATGTTGCACATTAAGCTAATCATCTGGGGTCCCCCCAAAATAATTTGGGGACCCCCCAAAACCAGTTTGGGAACCACTGGTTTACACTCTCCCTAGACCATACATGGGCAACTGGCGGCCCGGGGGCCACATGCGGCCCCCACCTTCACTCAATGCGGCCCGCAGGTTAATATCGGAATACTGATATATTATTGATTTCAGCTGTTACAATTCCAAACATGCAAACATAACCCGCTTCAATTACTTCAGTATATTATGTAGCTTAATGACTAGTATAAAAATTCTATTGTCTTTTTTATTTTCCAATGTATTTGTATTTAAGTTCATAAAGTTAACATAAGTATAACTAAATGCATTTGAAATAAAAAAAAAGTAACTTTTCAGGATTCCAATTCAAGCCAAAAAAAAAATCAGGATTCCAATTCTAAAAATAGCAAACAATTGCAGATCTACACGTTCAAAACGCGTCCGCTCCGATACGTTTTGAGCTTGTAGATCGGCTATTTTTGCTACTTTTGTGTGACATAGAATGGCGAAGTACGGCATTAATTTACGAAAAAAGTTAAAATACAGAGATAAGAGGTGTCTGCCCGACAGTAATATGCAATGTGGCCCTCTGGAGTGAGTGTGGAAATATAGTGGCCCTCTACACCACCAAAGTTGCCCACCCTTGCCCTAGACCAACAGTGGGAGTTTTAGCAGCAACAAGGACTACAATACACAGGGGAAATTGGTAAATGTATTGTTGGCATGAGAGTAAAGAATATACTAAATATATGAGTCATCTTAAAGGCCCTGCCACACCAAGCCAACGTTGGCCGAAAAGCCTTGAGCATCCTTGAGCATCTGTGGCCGACGATCCCGTTGCTTTTGCAGTGTGTCCTGTGTCGTTAGTCGGCCATGTAAGTTAGTCTGCCATTGGCGGTCGCCATTCACTGGACTTAGCGTGACCATTCCCCATGGCGGAGGGAGTCAGTAAGGATTTAGCTCTATGTTTGGCTGTTCAGCCTGAGAAAATCATAACACGAATAGGGAAACGGAAGTGAGCAGCAAGGCCAACGACAATTAATAAGATGGCACACACGCAATAGTGACGTCAACAACGTTCTCCAATTCTTAAGCAAAAGGCTTAGAGCAGACAAATATATACATAAGGCATTCAGAGTATAACAAGTACAGTATTAACAGGATTGAACTTTGACAAGATATCAGTACATTTTATTACAACACCGTTGAAAGATCATAATGCACAGGCTCCATTTCTATTCCTTTACACTCTGCCAATACTAAGCAGGAGGGCTTACTGGAAGCTTAATAGTTCACTGTTACAGCACAAGATAGTTAAATTAGATATTGAAAAACTAATAAGCAATTCTGGAACAAAGTGAAATCTTTAAATTCATTTTGTAGTAGTGGGCAATTATACAAATTCTAAGCCAACCAATACTTAAAAAATAAATTATTGTACTGTCATAGCAACAAACAAACAAAAACATAATTTAGAAGAAGAAAGGGTGGTTACTTTTTGGAAAGACATTCGATAGTGTTGACAACGTTTCTCTTCACAGGGAAAATGTATCGTTTGGAACCTACAATATCTATTGTAATAAACTTATTATACAAAAATATTTATATAAATAAAGTATTGATTATTTTAGCAAAAGATATCCAAATGTATCCATTCTAAACCTAAATTTATAGAATTTCACTGATGACCTGATTCTCCCCTTGTTTTGTTTCTATTGTCAATACAAATGCTAGATGCTTTTCTATTGTCAATACAAATGCTAGATGCTTTTCTATTGTCAATACAAATGCTAGATTCTTTTCTCTTCGGATTATGAATACAGACTTTCATGGTGTAGTCCCTTTAATGTGCACCTATACTACCAGTAGGTCATTGTTTTTAAAGCAAACACGATGAACAGTGGGCAGGCAAATTAGAGATTTACCTCTCATTTTCCCATATAAACGTAACCACTATTTTATACTTAGACCACAGAGTAGTCGGAAACGATGCAAGTTGTGAATGCAAGCCCCACTCGGTTATGCAATAACCGCCTATGCAAAAGACTCGACGCAGCGCACTGACCTCCCATGAGTCCTTGCCAATGTGTGCGGCGAGTTTAAAGTCAGTCGGTCCCATATGCGCATGACCATATAAAGGTATGGGAATATCTGCAAGTCGGATCTGCAATTATGGACAACCGGATATCCATATGCCTACATATGGGCGTATCGGTCAGATCGGTGGTTCTGGACAGCTGCCTATCCAACCGATTTGAAGCTGGGCACGGCACTCCCTCGGGTCGTCGGCGACGTGCGCGCCGAGTTTGAAGTCGGTCGGTCGGACAGACAGATGGTTCTCGAGATACGTGAACCACAGACGGACGTACAGACGTGTACAGACAGACGCACAGAGATTTCACGCATTTATTTAAACATACAGTAATGGTGTCACACGATCTCCAAACTCACAATGCCTTGCATCGCGATGCGTTGTGAGCTTGCGGTGTACTATGTTCACTATGTTTGAAGGTCTTCACCTCAAAGTTTTCAGTTCAGAAAACAAAAGCAGCCACGGAAAAGGTTGAATAATAAGTAGACGATCTATAATATAATAAGCTGAGACATCTCAGTGTTTGTGTAATGTGTGTGTAAACAAATATGCGACTGAGTGAGTGCCTGTGCGTTTGTGCACGCACGTGTAGTCATAGACATGCACATGTGCCTATGTGTGTGTGTGTGTGTGTGTGTGTGTGTGTGTGTGTGCGTGTGTGCACATGCATATCTGTCCAACCTCTAATGCCTGATGTGTGTTCTTAGAGGGCCAGGAGGTCAGTGAACCGCCCTGCCCCCAATACCCCCCCTCTATACCCTCAGTCCCTGTGTGTCTGCTCCATGAGCAGCAGCACCCAGTCTCATCAGCGGCTACACCTCTGAGCACCACCTACCAAACACAATTAGGTTGAGATATGGCCACTCCACAGAGAGGCGGAGGCAGGATGGAGAGGGTGGGGGGGACGGGGTCTAGTCGGAGAGAGATAAGGGTGGGTGGAAGATATGGGGGTGGTGTTGGGGCGGGGGGGGGAAGGAAAATGCATCACCTTGGCAAATATAACCACTGAGAGTCACACACGGCAGACTGCCGTTACAAATGCACACACGTGTGCGCACACACCCCCACACACACACACACACACCCACACCCACACACACACACACACACACACACACACACACACACACACACACAGACGCGCCGCCTCTGCTCGCGGACAGTGCAAGATATGGCTTCTTCCTCGCTGGAGTGAAACGGAGGGGGCGATCCGGGAGGTTGGTTATAGGGGGGGGTGGGTTCGGTGGGAGGGTGGGGGAGGGAACGGGGGGGATGGTTGCAGTGCCAATTTCACGCCTCCACTGCTCCCTGCCTCATCCAGCTGCACACTGCCCTGTCTCCTCCTCCTCCTCCTCTCCCCACCCGAGTCCCATCACCCCACCTCCACTGACTACACCCTCCATCCCTTCCTCTTGCCCTCCCTGCATCCATCTCTGTGCCCGCCCCCCCCCCCCTCCCCTCCCCTCCCTCCCATCCCCCATGCAGCGGGTGGGAGTGTGACAGTGTGTTGGCATGGGGGGGTGGGGGGGGCGGGGTGGGGATGGTATCCATCTCCAAGATAACAACCCGTAGTGCATAATAAACCATGCTGGAACTGCCACGGAAAAGAATAAAAATGAAAAATAATAATAAATAATAATAAAACAACGACTCAGCAGCAGCAGCAGCAGCAGCAGCATGAGAGAAGAAACTGTGCCCCCCCTTCCTTTCCTTTCCGTTTCGTTCCTTTCCTTTATTTCCTTCCTCTTCCCGCAGCCGCCTCCAAGATGGATGCCTCAGCACACTCGCTCGCTCGCTACACACGCACTACAAGGACAAAAAGAGGGCACGAGAAAGAGAGAGAGAGAGAGAGAGAGAGAGAGGGGTGAAAAAAAATAAAAGAAATAAAAAAATACTCTGTCTCGATTTGCATTTGTAAAGGTAACATTTGTTTGTCGCGCGCGGGACAACCTCTCTTTAACGACCCCGCGCGCTGATTGAAGCAGGCTTTCTCCTAATTAAGCATTAATTACACAACAATAGGCGCGGCAATTAGGCGGGCGAAGACGCATGGCTGACATATTCCCACCTGGGCTAATGTCAACACGGCATTATTACCATCACCGCCTGCTGTGGTTATGGCTATCTAAACAGTCATAAACATGAGCATGGACATATTGTACCACTATGTCTTTAACGCCCTACAATATGTTGTCTCTCTCTCTCTCTCACTCTGTCTCTCTCGCTCTCTCTCTGTCTTTTTTGCTGGTGAAGACCAGCATATGGCACACGGGTTGTTCCCAGGCATTAATTGGTGGTGCCGGTGGTATTTTCAAAGGGGTGTGTGGGGGGGTGTGGGGGGTAGGGGGGGCTACTGCCTTTGTAATGGCATGGTGTTTACAGCCCTGCTGCTACGCGGGCTGGGGCTACATGGGTGCTGCTTTTGTTCATACTGCACCACACAGAGACAGGAGATAGACTCTGCTACACACAGTTACACACACACACACACACACACACACACACACACACACACACACACACACACACACACACACACACACACACACACACGTGTGCGTGCACGTACATGTAAATATACGGAGGTGGGGCAGGTGTGTTTGTTTGTGTCTGTGCCCCCCATCCTCACACAACACGTACCAATACCACCACACACACACACACACACACACACACACACACACACACACACACACACACACACACACACACACACACACACACACACACACACACACACACACACACACACACACACACACACACACACACACACACACACACACACAGTGGCTTCTATCTGTGTATGTGCCTGTGTGATGGGTGGAGGGGTGGCTGTACTATGGAGGATGTTGTTCAGCCAGACATGAGATGAACTCAGTCTTGTGTACAAACTGTACCTCATTTGGTGAAAATGTATCTGTAAGGAGCAACCATGGTCAGACAAGAAGGTGGTCAGCTGAAGTGTTGTTGTGAACCGTGCATCAATGCATTCCAACTCCCAACTCGTCATATTTCGAAGGTTGATCAGGTAGCTTTTGCGATCCGATGCTGACACCGAAGATGCCCTTTGGCGAGGCATGTTGACAACAACGGATCATAACCGATTCCCACCCTATCGACATGCAAATCAGACGCCGTTGAGTTAGCAGCAGTGGTCTCCGCACTGATCACTTCAACATTCCGTCCAGACATTTTTTACTTAGTGTAAGTAAAAGTATCAGACTGCAATGTAGAAAAGTAAAAGTACAAAAGTATTGATATCAACATGTACTTGGAAGTACCAAAAGTAGAAAGTACTCATTAGGCAGAATGTCCCATTTCACACGTTTTCAAATGTATAAAATGTACATTAAACAAATCTTTTGAAAATAGCAGATCTACAAGCTCAACACATTGTGAGCTTGTAGATCGGCTATTTTCAAATGGCCTAAATGTATACAGGGCTGAAGTGGGTAATGTATGTTTTGTAATAATAATCAAAATCTACAAAGTAACTAGTAACTAAAGTATTCAAATGATTGAAGTGGAGTGAACATATAGTAGGCCTATTGGCCTCTGAGATGTAGTGGAGTAGAAGAAAAATAACTGAAAATTGGAAATACTCCAGTAAAGTAAAAAATACCTCAAAATTGTACTTAAGTACAGTACTTGAGTAAATGTACTTAGTTACTTTACACCACTAGTCATGAGACAAACTTCCACATTCGTCAGTCAAATGATGACACAGTCTATCCTGCATGTTGCAAAATAACGCTAAAAGGGTTCCGCTGCGTCAAAACATGAGAGAGAGGAAGAGAGAAAGAGAGAGAGAGAGAAAAAGAGACAGAGAGAGAGAGAGTAGGCATTGTGTAATGGGAAGAGAGTGGGCTGCTGAGGAAGATGGGAAAGCAGGTGGACTATACTTAACTACAGTGAAGTGGTGTACTGCTGAGGGAGCTACCTCTCTACCTCTCTGTTATAGTGTGTCTCTAATGGAGACTGAGTCACTGCTGCCCCATCATAACAAATGGCTGAACACCGTCATCATCATCCTGTCCTGATTGCTGCACTACTGCACTGCTGAGGTTCAGACATGTGACAGAAGCAAGGTGACAGAATATATATATATATATATATACACACACACACACACACACACACACATAAATATATAATGGGAGGGCCGGCGGGCCTGCCAGGCACAAGCGGACCACCGGATATATAGGCATAATATGGAGATCCGATTGTTTGTTTGAAAAATCTTGAAAATTTGTGCAAATCTTTGAATATATATATTTTTAAAGCGAACATTTGTCACTCAAATCTTTGCTTCTTCTGGGGTGTCCCTGGAACTAAATATTTTGAGATGGGGGTCTGTTCTTCCTCGCTGGATACATATCATTTTGGGGGTCCTTGATATGAAAAGGTTTGAGAACCAATGGTCTAGGTTGGATCTAGAGCCACAGATCCGACCGTTATGGCCATACAGCGCCGATCCGACTGATATGTCCATATATGGGCATGCCAAGATATGGGCATATACTGATGACATCATGGAGCTCCATATATGGGCATAAAAGGGACACAGGTGCAGAAATGTCACATCTCCATATTTCAACTTTCTATGTTTTTGTTCACAAGCTCATTTTGAAAATGTTTACAGTAAAAGTGAAAGTGGTTGAGAGTGTCTGTGGGTTTTATAAATATTGAGCCAAAAGTTAACAATCTCTGATACTCTGTAATACCAAACCAGAAAAGTGTTAACCTCATACCTAAAGTAAAGTAACCATCTTTAATGTAATGCCAAAACACAACCGTTTTAACATTATTATGCTGTACCTGCGGCTCCGTTCACCTCTGGCCGTTTGCACAATGCCCTGTGGGTATGATTCCTCCAGTCCAGGAGCTATGCTACCGAAGAAATAATTAAACACATTCCTTTGAACCTGTATAGACTACTACCAACTGAACCTGAACTTTCCATATCACTTCCTTGAAGAGCATCGCAGAACAAGGATTTCACACATGACCAAACTTTGAGCTCAGCGTCTGCCCGTGCCTCCCAAAAGGCTCCGGCGCGTGTCTATGGGTTAACTAACCAATAGGAGAGTCATGCGGCACATGACCCGCCAGCTCCGCGGCCTATTCTCACCCAAATTAGTGGAATTTTCACAAAGCGGGGGAATACATTAGGGAGGGATTGGGGCAAATGGCACATTATGAGTTCCGCCAGAAGTGGCCTATTAAGAGAGGAGTCAGACATTATCGACGCCTACGTATCTGGAGAACAATCCCGGTTAACTTAATAATGTGCAATTAATCATAGGTCACTTAGCGCAGGATGGGAGATAGAGCAGCATGCCGAGAGATCTGCTGTCCATCCGTCGACGGTAAGATGGATGGAGTATGATGGAATATATATATATATATATATATATATATATATATATATATATATATATGTATATATATACTATACATAAATTGTATATTCAAATTGGCTTAAGGGAGCGGGCCGGCGGACGGGCGCACGGACCTCTCACGCTCATGTCACGGGCGAACCTCTGACGTCACGCACATGTCACCATGACTCTGCCATAACCATACGAAACGTTGAGTTAACCTCAACGTGTCGTCATGGCATCGGGCGCAAACAAATCAGTCAGCTCCATACATGGGCACAAAAGGGGGCATGCCCATATATGGGCATATACTGATGACGTCAGGGATCTCCATATATGGGCATAAAAGAGACAAGGACTGACAGATACTCCAGGGCCATGCAGTGGCCCAAACTCTAGATGTGAGGGCCGCAAAGCTCTAGTATAAATGCAATATAAATGCAAACCATGTCCCCTTAGTTGTCTGGCATTATATATCATATATAATGCCAGACATTATATATTATATATATATATGATACCAGACAACTAAGGGGACATGGTTTGCATTTCTCAATTTAAAACATTTTCATACACTTGGACTTCAAGTCAAAAACATGAACAAAATGTTCTCATAAAAGCTAAAGCTAGTAAACTGACACGCTGGACACATGGACAATACACCTGAACCACCATGACCTTGTTTGATTCAGTGAGGCACCACCGAGCTATGTCTTATCTGTGTCTGTGCCTTTATAGGATGGCAGGACCTTTTTTTTTTGGGGGGGGGGGGGGCGGGGGGTGCTCATCACCGAACAAAGCATTAAGCCCATGTATGGAAGTAAGAGGAATTGGGCGACAATGGAGGCACACGCAGATACAAAGAGACAGACAGGTACCATGGATGGAGGATAAGGAAGAATAATTTGATATCACACAAGCATGGAGAAAGAAATGGGAATGTAATCCATTGTTCACTGACAGGTAGGAGACAGCAGGAGTGATGTGGAGAGAGAGAGAGAGAGAGAGAGAGAGAGAGAGAGAGAGAGAGGAAAAAGAAGAGGGGTAGTGAGGGAAGACAAGCTAGGGAAAAATTCACTTCCACAGTTGGCTGATCCAGGAAATCCTGAAATCTCTCAGCGGCCAGAAACCAGAAGCAGATGAGCCGTGTCTCTCCATCTCTCATTCTCTCCATTCACCTCTTCCTCCTCTTCCTCTCCCTCATCCTCACAGACTGAGTCTCACCCTCTCTCTCTCTCTCTACCCCCCCCCCCCCTTCACACACACCCTTACCATTCCCTCATTCTCCCTCCTATCATGGCGTAAGTATATGATCCTTTCTATTTCTTCTTTCCATCCCTTTCAGGGCATCACCCTCTCTCTCTCTCTCTCTCTCTCTCTCTCTCTCTCTCTCTCTCTCTCTCTCTCTCTCTCTCTCTCTCTCTCTCTCTCTCTCTCTCTCTCTCTCTCTCTCTCTCTCTCTCTCTCTCTCTCTCTCTCTCTCTCTCTCTGTGTGTCTGTGTCTGTGTCTCTGTGTGTCTCTCTGTGTGTCTCTCTGTGTGTCTGTGTGTCTGTGTGTCTGTGTGTGTGTGTGTGTGTGTGTGTGTGTGTGTGTGTGTGTGTGTGTGTGTGTGTGTGTGTTCTGGGCTGATTGACCAGTGCCCCAGCCAGACAATAACCCCCAGTGGACTCATTGTACTCCAGGCCTGATGCCAGCCAGCCAGCCTGCAATATTACAGCTCACAGACAGACAGCTTTCAGCAGTCCACTGGCCCTCATTAGAACACACACACTGGACCAGAGGGGAGGGAGGGAGGGAGGGAGGGAGGGAGGAAGGGAGGAAGGAAGGGAGGAAGGAAGGAGAGGTTTATGGACTGCATTACTGTACTTCTATATGAGTGGGAATGATTGCAGAAATTAGGGTGCTGTGTGTGTGTGTGTGTGTGTGTGTGTGTGTGTGTGTGTGTGTGTTTGCATCTGCAAATGCACCAAATCTGTGTGTGCGTGCGCGCATGCGTGCGTGCGTGCGTGCGTGCGTGCGTGCGTGCGTGCGTGCGTGCGTGCGTGCGTGCGTGCGTGTGTGTGTGTGAGCGTGCGTACAGTACGTGTGCATCTGTCCTTCATGACAAGAGAACCATCCAACCGATCGACTTCAAACTTGACGTGTGTATCGCCAAGGACACGCTGGAGTGTGGTGCCTAGTGTGAAGTAAGTCGGATTGGCGGTTCTCCCACAAATGTAAAAATCCACAAATCACCTTCAAATACTGTATGGTTGTATCTCCATATATGAATCTCCATATATAGGCATGAAAGAACCACAGTCAGACAGATACATCGATCTCCATATATGGGCATAAAAGGGACACAGACAGGTACAATGGATATTGCATAAGCGGAGGGGCATGCATTCCCAACGTGGGCATCGTGCGTGCGTGCGTGCATGATTGGCTGTGCATTAGTATTGTGTGCACTAGGAGGATGCACACATACAATACCGTTAAGTTCTCTCAACAGTATTTCACAGCAGGTCTCACATGACCCGCCATACACACACAATGAAGATGTGTCTCTCTGCTTACACACAATAATAACTGAAGGAGGAGGTGTCAAATATTACATAGTAGGTCAAGAGTGGATGAGCATTGTGCATTGTATAATGCCTAGCGTAAACGATGCACAAGGACAAATTGAGCCACTTTAACAAAGCAATTACATCTTCTAATAAAGCTGTAATTGTGTTTCATTATGGCGAGGCGACATCTATTTGCATCGTCTTTTATTCCGGCGCTCATCGAGTGGCGCCTGCCCGCTAACCTCAAAGTGGCTCAAACAATGCTTATTATGCCTACACCGGTGATCACGCTAACACACACACATGCACGCACACACACACACACACACGCATACACGCACACACACACACACACACACGCTTACACACAAAGCCATGGCGAAGCTCCCAGCGACACGGCAAAGATCTCTCCATTGAGAACCTGTAATTATAGACCCTCTCTCAAGATAAATCAATTAACGCCAACATATAGCTTTTAATTTAATCCACAGCTAATTAAAGTGGGAGGGGAGGCGAGTGTGGAAGGGAGGGAGCGGGTAGGGAATGAGAGCAGAGACAGCCAGATACAGGAGGTGGCGTCTATCGGTGCACCAAGGGGGAAGCTGGGGGATTGAGGCTCCCACGTCTCTCCATAGAAGAACCACTCTCACGTTAAGAGGTTGATTGCGGTGAATTCCACTGGTAGTTGGATTTTTTGGTTCGACTTCGTTGTTGAAACATCACCTGGAGCTGTTTGACTGACAGGTGACCGTTTAATTGAAATAATTGAGTTGCTCATCAAAGGTGGAGGACTAAAAATACACCTTGATGGAGGGAACATGCACGCGTTTATGTGTGAAATCAAATCACTTAAGGCATTGGTTCTCAAAGTGGGGTCCGGGGACCCCCAGGGGTACTTGAGGCGGTTCCAGGGGGTCCCCAGCTAAATGATAGATTAGGCACCAAATGGACCCTTATGGGTCTGTAACTCTGAGAGACATTGATTTTACAATATAAATTGGGGTCCCAGAGATATAAATGCCATTAAATGGGGGCCCGTGGCCTAATGCATGTCAAACTGGGGGGGTCCTTGAAATTAAAATGGTTGAGAATCACTGCTAGAAAGCCGTATAATCTTCTCTTATGGGGGTCCCTGGCATATCTTTTCAAATGGGGGTCCGCGGGCTAATAAGTGTCAATTTGGGGGTCCTTGACATGAAAAAGTTTGAGAACCACTGACTTAGGGCATACAGACTAAGTTAAACCTTGTGGAGTAATTTGCAGGGAAGGAGGCCTTCCTCTGCCCTGCAGACGTTAGTAACAGTGGAACGCTGTAACACTGAAAAGTCCCAGCACTGCAGAATCGGTGGAGATGTCTGCAACGGGAGGAAGGTGCTCCCTTCTTCTCCATTCCCATGGTGCATCGGTGACACACCGCTTTATGTGGAACCCACAGACATGCATTTTTAAACAGAGTGTGAAGATAGAATGGATATGTGTGAGACAAGACTGATATAAAAACAGTGTGTGACATGTGTGTATACGCACGTGTGTGTGTGTGTGTGTGTGTGTGTGCACCCCCTCACACACACACACACACACACACACACACACAATCACGGGTGAAATCTGCATCGGCTGTCGTAAGAGGCCCCGGCGATGATTGCAATCTCACTAGTTTTTCAATTTACACCGGCGCCGCGGTGACAAGACAGAGTTCCAGTCCAGCTGCTTATCTAACTAGTGTACTATCTCCTCCTCCTCTTCCTCCTCCTCCTACACTTCCTCCCTCACCGTCTTAGCCACCCCCCCTCTCCCCCCCCCCTTCCTTTCCCTATCTCTCTGCATCTGCAGCCTTCAACCAGCAGCAAATTGAGAGGAGAGGAAGCAGACACAGCCACTGCAATCTACTCTGACGAAGCTGGACAGTCGAGACCGATCAGGAGGTAAAAGTGTGTTTGCCGTACAACGGTGTAGCGTGGCGAAAATAGCCGATCTATAAGCTCACGGTGCGCCGCGGTGACACATATTGTGAGCTTGTAGATCGGCTCTTTTCGGAGAGAAACTGAAACTGTTTCAAACTATGTTTAAACATTTTTGCCTAAAGTGACATGCCCAAAATAGGAACGCCAGGATGAAAGGGCTTGAAAACGGGTGCTAAAAATTCCCGCCGCCATATCAGAGAGAAGGCGTCTGAAAGGCGGTGACATAGAGTGGAAAATGAACGAGAGAGAGAGAGAGAGAGAGAGAGAGAGTACGAGAAAAGAGAGGAAGAAATAACGAGAAGAAAGTGAGGAGAAAATATTAAGCGACAGAGCAGTGACAGATCCCTCCACACTGTTCTCTCATTATTCTTCCCTGGCATGCATGGTGGTGAGGTGACACACATGCGCGCGCATACACACACACACACACACACACACACACACACACACACACACACACACACCACACACACACACACACACACACACACACACACACACACACACACACACACACACACACACACACACACACACTGCCCCACACTCCACGCATTCATCTTGGTCTGGGTTTACCTTACTTTACACAGTAGGATTTGGGAGAAGTGAGGTGGCATTAATGAGGGCCTGGAAGCACTGATGTGGGATCTGCTCTCTGGTGGAGATCAGGAGGGATTATGATGTTCCAGGTATACTAGAGGTGCAATGACCCCGGGGCAATATTTCGGGGCAAAAGACACACAATGGATGGGGTGAATCTTGTCAAACAGCTGTGGCAAATAATGTTTTTCATTATACTTATG
>NC_139939.1:43934676-43974676 GCF_963454915.1 Gymnoscopelus microlampas
AAATACTGGCGAACAGCTGACATGGCGCTCTGTTGACCCACTTCCAACGATATCATCTTCAAAGACTACAAAGGGCCACTCAGTGGAGCTCAAATCTCCGCCAGGAGGCACGGCCCTCCCTCCATCATATGGTGCACGTGACGACATAGTTTTGTGTGCGTTGTGCACTTATAGGAAAAGGCACAGGGAAATGGGGAAAAGGATATGATAAAGGATGCTGATGGTTAAGGGACTATGTCAATTATATTTGTATTTGTATATTTGGCCAGACTAGGAACACAAACCAGGCTGGGAATTGAACTGACAGCAGCTCCAATGTCTGCACAAACCTCAGCTTTCTACGTTTCTTCATCATAAGCGGAGCTACAATGTGTGCTGTGGGCGTCAGTCAGGCACCAACAACAATCCATACTATCCCCTTGAAGATAACAACACATTAAACTGATATATAAAATGTAAATGTATGTAAAATGTATGCAAAATGTTTTGGTGGCCTCCTGGTGGCGCTATAACAGGCCCATGTGAAAAACAGAGGTTCTGCTCTGGCATCCAGGGAGTGTGTGTGCATAGTTTCGCTGCGTTCAAGCCAACGGCGCCAGAGATTAGCTGTCCACAGACGGAACCATGGACGGACGGACAGGGTGCAAAACATATATTTGCCAGAACAAAGTTAGGCCTACTGAGACATTTGCTAGGATGGATTGTAAAATATGTAGACATTGCCAATTCAATTTTGTTAAGCACCAAACACTCAAATCAACAGATTATTTTTTATTGTAATATCACCATGCTGATATTTACAATTTTACCTAGATTATTTCAGTAGTTTGAATTTCAGTTTGGATATGCTGGAAAGGAAAGCTTTGCCCCTGTTCTGCAATTACACCAAACCCAGGGACGTGCTGGCCACTGGGAAATTTGGGACAATTCCAGAACGGGCCGCACCATTCCAGGCCAACCAGGCCGCCAAGACAGGGCCACCCAAAAAAAATATTTTTTGAAAAATATTTTTATATGACCAAAATGCCAGGGCTGAATTTTGGTCCTGACCAAACCCCCAACGACCCTGTCTGTACAGATACAGACAGGGTCGATGGGGGTTCGGCGGTTCACAGCAGAGCAAAGCGGCTCACACAAATGAAGTTAGGGGAGGTCTTAAAGTCAACTGTACGTACCCCTGAGGTGAACTTTACTTTACAGCTCAGCGGCTATGAGAGATACTGCCACCTACAGCTAATTTACCACGCTCATGCTGTCGGGTAATGAATTCAATTCAGCTCTGCAAAGGGCTAGGAAAACAGAGCGCTCAGCAGACATATACAAAGGTTCCCCCACAACTGCTCTGAAAATACAGTACTTAGACTGAGTGGCAGTCAGTCAAAACAGAGACGTGATCCCCAGATTAAAGTGGAAATTGACATAAAGAATGGAAACAGCCACGTATTTGATGCAACTTTGTATGCGCAAATGGTAAGAATTTGCACATTGGTTCGATCCTTCGTTAGCATAATACTTCATTCATGGTTCTAACCAATACCTGTTTGGTGAGGAGCAGCAATGTGGTATAGCAGCATAGCATGTAAAAGAGGAACTTCAAAAATGGTTAATGGCAGATTCAGATCTCAGTAATGTTACAAATTAAGCGTACATTCTTGGGCATATGTTACTTTAACAGCATAATAAAAATGCATGTGCAATTTGCATGTGTAAAGTAGGTGTGTTTTTAATGCATGTTCAAAACTACATGCACAGTGAAATACTGTGTTAATGATTCCATTTGAAAATGCAAGATTATTCAAATGTAACAAAATAGAAAAAAGAATGTTTACATAAATGTATGCACTCTCAAATTCACACTCAGGACTATACTGTGTGTGTGTGTGTGTGTGTGTGTGTGTGTGTGTGTGTGTGTGTGTGTGTGTGTGTGTGTGTGTGTGTGTGTGTGTGTGTGTGTGTGTGTGTGTGTGTGACTACAGAATGGCAGAATGTGTGTGTGCGTGCGTGCGTGCGTGCGTGCGTGCGTGCGAGTGCATGCACACGCCTGAACGTGTGCCTGTGCCCATGCTAAGGCAGTAAATAAATCATTGAGGCAGAATGTGAGATATTACCTCGGGGCAAAACGAAAGGACAAAGAATGCAAGACGACCAGCGAAAGGTCAAGGGGAAGGAGATGGCAGAGGAAGTGGAGAAAGGTCAACACCTACCAGTAAAAATGAGCTGGATATGAGAAAAAAAAAGAGGAAAACTTTAATGGTGGGGATGGACCAGGCTGGAAGTAGTTATGAACACTGTGTCCAACCATATAGTCTGGCATATGTATGGAAACCAATGATACCTGTTGAAATGTACAAGTGAGTTGATGAGGGCTTATTATACACAGTATGAATATAAAGAGAAGGCGTGAAGCCATCATGTGGTTGTGTGCGTGTGTGTACGTGTGCGTGTGCGTGTGCGTGTGTGTACTACACCACTTCCTGTGAGCATGTGTACGTGGTAGAGAGAGAGTGAAAAAAGACAATAAATCTGCCTCCGAGAATCGACCGTCCGTCCGTCCGTCCATCCACCCGTACTATGTACGTCCCAAACAAGTTAACTGCAAGCTAAATGGATTGCCATGAAACTTGCTGAGTGCATTGGAATTCATTCAATCATTTACTGTAAGCTTTATGTATTCTCGAAATCACACCGATTAATTAAACAAATTTACAGCGTCGTAGAGCAAATACTGTCTACATCATCACTATGTGTTGTTTATTAAAAAGGAATCAAGAACACATAATAATAAAATAAAACATTTTAGATTTGTTTGCATTGGCTATTCAAAAATAGCAGATATACAAGCTCACAGCTGCCAGCTTGTAAATTTTTTTTTTACATTTTTGGAAAAATCTTGAAAGTGTGTGAACCACTGATTTAGAAGGCACTTGTAGAATCGGCCTCAGGTCTTAATGGGTTAAATAATCTAAAAACAATTACACAATTTGTGGCGACCCGTTTGGTCACCAAGGTTCTAAACTGACCTACGGACACTAGTGTCTTAGCACTAGTAATTGAATGTATCCTGCAGGGTATATTCCATGAGAAAGGGGCACAGAAGTCAAATTAACCCTATGCGGTTTATTAGATTATGAGATATCTCGTGTGAAAGGTTGACATTTTGGCCCGAGGGGTAGCACTAAAGCAAAGGTCATGGGATCACTCAAATGGTTAGGTTTCATCCACCAGGGAGCATAGAATGCATGATGATTTACTGTAAGTGTCTCATCAAGCACATCCCTTAGACCAACATTTCCACTTGTTTTTGGTTTTTAAAGTCCATCTGTAGCCTTTTTGCTGCTATAGTTTACAATATGTGTTTATCCTTAAAATCCCCCTCTTTCATTAATTAGCCCCACTAGTGAGAACGTGTGGCTCAGGATGGCAATGTCAATACTTTGGTACCGATGTGTGTATATGTGTGAGAAGTATAGGGATGGGAGGAAATAATATTTTATCGTTCATCACAGTGGTTCTCAATCTTTTCAGGCCGTGACCCCCCAAAATAATATTTTTTGAACTGGGGACCGCCCATTTTGTTTGACTCTGTTCCACAGATAAATATTGTGAAAATAGCCGATCTACAAGCTCACAACGCCTCGCGTTGTGAGACGTTGTGAGCTTGTAGATCGGCTATTTTCAACATTTTTTGTCTCTTTCTTATATTATTTGACAATTTGGCGAAGGTTTTATAGTATAGTTTGTTGATTACTTTTGTTGCAGTAATGGTCCATTTTCTTTTCTTTCGTCTGCATTTCAGGTATTAATTAAAAGGTCTTAAAAGTCACTTAAATTGTCACTTCACTATCATCTGGGGACCCCCCCCAAATCATGTCGGTCCCAAACCACAGGTTGAGAACCACTGATCTATCACAACATAAACATTCAAGAAAAATGTATTGGTGCGAATTTCTATTACTGGGATAATCATGGATAGCCTCACTCACACGTGACTTGAAAAAGCTGTCCAGCTCTATAGACTTTCTCATTCTCACATCTACCAGCACAACTAAAGCCACAGAAAGTGCACATTCTGTCATTTTTGCACTTCAATCCATCTTGAAAAGGACCATGGGTGGTATGGGCACATCTCACTCTCTAGACCACAAAGCTAGCAGCACTGTTTGATGACAGAAAAGTGCCTCATCTTTGTTCAGGTGTTTTTTTCCTTCTTCACTAAAACAGGTTCAAAGTAGGCCAGTTTGACACGTAGGGTGCCTTCGGAAATGCCCCCCGGGAGCACACTCGCCTATTAGTTTATATCGGCCGGTGCGCTCAGTGCTATATTTCCGAACGCACCCATAGTTTGCCTAAATTATGTTATTCAAGATCCATTGATTTTATTTATGTATTCTCTGTCATTAATGTAAATCCGCCAATATGATCTGAAAACAAAACAAGGCATTAATTCACTGTGCTTTTACAACAACTAATTGAACCATGAATGCTTGGATATCAGTTTGATAGGTATATTATTTTTATTAATGGATTTTCTTCTCTAATTGTGACTACATGCTGGGTGTTGGTGACAGTCTGAATCTCAGTCTGAACATATTTAAGTTTTACAAACACAAGATATGATGTTATTACCCAAAGTGCCATGGACTCTGCATGGCAGGGGCGTCCTTCTCCCTGAGCCAAGCTTGCGCCTGACCGCATACCTGAATATGAGTTTTTTTAAGGATATTTTGGTGATAATATCATGATGAATCCCAATTATTTTGGCCTAGATAATCGTAACGTGAATTTTTCATATTGTGTCAATAGTGACAAGGTTAGGTTCATAGGGTTAAATGGTTAGGTTAGGTTAAGGAGAAGAACAGAGTGATTAAGAGATAGCTGACTATATCAAGACGTGAGTCACTAACAACAACTAAACAACGTCACACAAATCAGATGCCAGTGAATCCCCTTGGTGTTCTAATGACATCAATAAACACACTGTCATATTAATCTGGCATATTAATGTTCACACACGTGCGCACACACACACAAACACACACGGTGTCACATGCGCAAAAATTAAAGCTCTAACAGAGGAACATGATTTACAACACGGTGATCACGGGTGTCATAATTATGAGAGCCGTTATCACCGTCATTATTAATAGCAACGACTCTATTATTAGCCAGCATGCTGGTCTGCCAGTTAGTCTGCTAGCTAATTACTGTGTGTGTGTGTGTGTGTGTATGTGTGTGTGTGTGTGCAGGCGTGGTGCTGGTCGTCCCATAGGGCACCGGGGGTCCGAGACCCTCTCATATCCTCTCGTCGACGGGCTCTCACACTTACTTAATTCCACCGCTCTAATAATAATCTCTTTTAATCTCACAAATGATAGCGGGGGAGCTAATTCTCTCCCACAATTTATTAGTTAGCGTGTTTGTGCTACTGAGGCGCAGTAGTGCATGATTACCTACTGTCGCTGCTAATCCAATTAGCTTGGATGTAGTATCTATCTGCCTGGGCCTAGGAGAGATGAGGGCGGGCAGGCGGGGGGGGGCAGGGGAGGGGGGGGACCAGGTACAGTAGGCGTGTAAGATGATGGCGCACCCCGCTGTGGAGAGAGCGCATTAGGGAGACCCCCTCTGTGTGCCTGGTGCCTTTTTATCACTGCCGTGATGGCCTGAAAGCGGTGCGTGATTGCAGGAGAGAGTGGAGACAGGGGAGCTATGAAACACCATTCTATCTCTCTGTGTGTGTGTGTGTGTGTGTGTGTGTGTGTGTGTGTGTGTGTGTGTGTGTGTGTGTGTGTGTGTGTGTGTGTGTGTGTGTGTGTGTGTGTGTGTGTGTGTGTGTTTGTTTACACGGCTGAGCCTGGGTGATCATGAGGACCTCATGAGGCAGCCCAATTTCACAGTCCATAGACCTGAGAAGGCTTTGCTGCTTATATCCTCCAACACCCCCCCTTCCCCGTCCCCGTCCCCCCCACCGCCTCTCCTTCAAACACGCACACTTGTGTTACTATACTTGTGAGGACATAGAAATATACATGTGAGGACGGAATAAATAATGGATAACTTTAAGAGGGCATGGGACTGCTTCTTGCCCATAGTATTGGGGGGGACACTGTGATGATGATGATGATGATGATGATGATGATGATGATGATGATGATGGGGTATTGCTGTGACTATATGTGTTTTGTTATGTTTTATTGTTTCTTGATTGTATGCATTTACCATTGTGCTGTATGTGTTTATGTTTAAAATAAAATAATGTATAAATGGCATTTTCCATGGCATGAATGAGGCATCAACTTTAGATATAGTTTGATATTAAATATTTGGCAATGCATTTTCACTAAGCGTTGCACGCGTGCGGACGTGCGCCCGCGTGCACACGCACACACACACACGCACACACACACACACACACACACACACACACACACACACACACAAAAGAGGGATGTGAGGCACTGAAGGACCAAATGAGAGGAAAGCTACCATTGTTAACACTATGGGCGCTATTTTGTGATGCATGCAAGGCAAGCACATGCTCGTTCAATGCTATTTTCTGCACACTTTTTGCTGAGACACCTAGATAGTAAGTTTCCAAAAACATGCCTGTTTCACTTTGGTATGTATCCCTCAAGCTGGAAACATATATTTTAACATATATTTAAATTCTAACCTACACGTGACCAGAACTTTACTAGTAAAACGTTACTCATATAGGTTAATTACTCACATGTTAAGTATCGATACTACAATGTAGATATACTCTGTTACAAGTAAAGTCCTGTATTCAAAATGTACTTGAGTAAAAGTACAAAAGTATCGGCATCAAAATATACTTAAAGTACCAAAAGTAAAAGTACTCATTGTGCAGAATGTCCCTTTTCACAAGTTCAAAATGTATAAAAAAACTAGAAAATAGACAATCATAGGTATAAACACCTCAAAATTTTACGTACGTAAGTACAGTACTTGAGTACATGTACTTAAAGGTAGGGTAAGTGATTTACTTTTGTCAAAATAAGTGTTAAATAGCTCTATATTCTGATAGTACTCATTACTATTAGAGTGTTTGTTCAGTAAAAGGAGTCTCTATGTCTCCCCAGCTCTTTATTAAACAGAAAATGCATTTTCAGTGCTCTCTCCTGATTGGCTTAAATGTTGTCACCTACCTGAAAATGTATTCTGGAGACCCCTGTGACCGAACAAACACTCTGTAGCAATGATTACTATCAGAATATAGTACTTTAACCTTTTAACAAAACAAAACCAAAAATATATATATATATATTACACCACTGGAATCCACCTTCAACACGTGACACAATATATTCAGGCTAATCAACCCCACCTTGGCACTTCGCTGCTGGTCATTCCTCCCTTCCTTCTCCAGTCCGGAAAATACCAAATGTCTGTTTCCACGCCACTGATTGCGCTTTTTCACAGAGAGGTTTCAATTAGAAACTCCTTCATTAGGTGTCTAGTAGTTTCCAGATAAGTGGCTTTCCTTTTAAATTGGTGAAGGCAATACACAGTCTTTGATCATTGGTTCAAAGCAGTGAAAGCACCATACTGTACGGTGTGCTGGGTGCAACATAAAGCACCGTCGTATATAGGGTGTTCATACCAAAAGGTGGTGCGCACCTTAATTGACTCGAGTTCTGATATATCCACAAACATCAGTTTTAAATGCTTTCATCATGATCATCAGTGGAGACTGAATAATTCAAAGATTTTAACAGCTCCCCAGAGCATTGTATGGTCTTTGCTGTTCCACAGTATCCAACCGTGTTTTGCGCTAATCCAACTTCCACTGATTGCTCACATAAACAGGGGCTGGATGTGGCACTCGAGACACCAATTATAACACAGACACTAATTACAGAAACTCAGGAATCATCCACAGGGGACACAACAACACACTGTCTGACATTAAATATAAAAAGCCAAACATGTCTTTCATGTCGATAATTACCATGACAAGACTGAAAAATGCAATGCTGTGTAAGTATCATTTGGGAGGAAATTAAAATACAGTTTTGATATAAAGGTTGTGGTTATCATAGAGCAACAAGTCGTCTGAGATGGATGAAGTGAACATCTGAGAAGGTACTGTATATTCCATTAGGGTCACACTTACATACAACAAAACACACCTTAATTAGCACTTGCTTGTTAACCATCTCCCGTTTCTCATCGCCTGTGACATCGCTCAGTGGTGTGAGATTAATGTAAACAGACGGAAGCTCTTGAGGTGGAGGCGAAGTAGATGGATGGAGTAAAAGGGTGAAATTAGTACCGAATATACTGTAAGGCTATATTCCGTCTTCTACAGAGAGGCATCCCGTTTTATTAATCAATGCTAAAAGCAAAGCAAAGTTTGTTGTTTACCCAGGGTGTTGGACTAAGTGCGGAACTTATTTACAGCCAGACCAGACGCGTCGCTAGGTCTCTACTAGGTCGGGGGCTTAGCCCCGCAGGCAACGGGCACATGCACGCGCGTGCATGTGCCCCTCCTCCCGCGCGCGCGCGAAGCGCGCGCGCGCGATTTTTTCCGCGGATTTCGCGGATTAGGGTGCTTTTTTCCCCGTTTTTTGTTACTTTATTTCGGTTTTAGGGTTAGGGGTAGGGTTAGGTTAGGGTGATAGATATATAATTCCAAAAAAAAAAAAAAACTTTTAATTTTTTAATTTTTCATTTTTTTTTATTGGTGGCTTTGGACAAAACATTGGTGGCTATAGCCACCGAAGCCCACCCCTAACGACGCCACTGAGCCAGACCCTGCATGGAAGCCTTGCTCAAGGGCTATTCAGCGGTGATACATGATTGATGTGACCTTCCGGTATCAAGGCCGCCCCTCTAACCACTAGGCCACCGCTGCCACTGTTATGCTATTTTGGTTCCACAGTGATCTGTGAATATTGTGTGTGCGTGTGTGCGTGCGTCTGTTTTCTGGACTGACCAAGCGCCCAATTTCTTGTGTACACTGCCAGTGGGCTAACTCACTATACCTTCCCACAATGTTCTGTAGGCCTACAATTTATGTTTTATATATTATATTTATATATATTTTTATATTTTTTAAATGTTCAACTTAAATTTTACAATGGAAGTCAATGGGGAACATTGCTCAAATTCGGGGACAGACAGACAGACAGACAGACAGACAGACAGACAGACAGACATATAGACAGACAGATAGACAGATAGATAGATAGATAGATATCTGACAGATATACTGACAGACAGACAGATGTACAGTATAGATATAAAGACTGAGCATCCAAAACAAAACCTAAAGGAAACCTAAGAACAAAAGCCTTATGTCAGTGCCCTGCCATGCGTGTCTTCACACTGAGAGACAAGGTTGAAAACGCAGTTCAGTAGCTTCTCCTCCGTGTCCACTGTCAGTGAAAAGCGCAACTAAAGTGGAGTCACGCTGTTTCTCTGCAGACAGGAGCAATTTTGAGTGAATAATGCATTAGCGCCTCGAGTCATTATCACCAGCCACTTACAAGCCAAAGTCAACCTTAAAAAAGTCAAAGACAGCATGGCTTTTTGCCTCCTTGGCATTTCCCCCTCAAAAATGAGTAACAAAATGTCAAGGTAAATGGAATAAGGAAGGAAGAAAACAGATTTTAAGTGCAGGGAGAGAAGGTTTGGTATTTAAAAAAAAAACATTTGGTGGTCTCTCCATTAACCCATTTAGACCGGGAAAGAATCGGTGTCATTTTTAGATTTCTTTGGCTATTCAAAAATAGCAGATCTACAAGCTCATAGCGCAGCACCGAGTGCCGCGCTACGAGCTTGTAGATCTGCTATTTTTGGAAAAAAAATCGAGAAAATGTGTGCAAATCTTTCAATATATTTTTTAAAACGAACATTTGTAACTCAAATCGTATTGCTTCTGGGGGAATCTACAAATATCTTCTAAATCCTAACAGTTTAAAAAAACAAAACGTAATATCAGTGGTTCTCAAACTGTTTCATGTTAAGGACCCCCAAAATTATTACGTATTTGGCTGCGGACCCCCCATCTCAAAATATGTTGTTCCAGGGACCCCTAGATGCAAAAATAATTTACAAATTTTCACGATTTTTCAAAAATAGCAGATATACAAGCTCGTAGCGCGGCACTCGGTGCCGCGGTATGAGCTTGTATATCTGCTATTTTTAAATAGTATAAAATATGGATAAAGTGGTTACACAGATGCGTTCCCGGTTTCAATGCGTTAACCGTCAGGTGTTCTTTGTACTCTGAACATATTTTATAGTCTTCCGGTGTTCAGTAATGAGCAGCTAGCAAGCTGTTTGTCCAATGTGTGCCGCAATCAGAGTCATGCAGCGCAGAGGAGTGAAAAGACTGAAAATTGGGGGACCCTAGAAGCCAGCGATTTCAGTCACACAGATATAGTGACTGAATATAGACGGGATAGTAAGTGCCCACACATATATAAAAATACAGTACATGGACAGACAAGTAGGCGTGCACGTGCCCGTACATGCACACAGACGTGCACACAGTTGGAGAATTCCCTGTATATAAATAGTACGATCTTATCAGAGATGTACATGGTTCTCCTGGGCTCCGTCAAATAGGGGTTTTGAGGGGTTAACATGGAATTCACAGGCTTTTTATATCTCAAATACAAAGGCTAAATATGAAAACTGCAAAAGTATGTGTGCACGGGTACACACACACGCGCGCGAGCACACACGCATGGACACGCACACACACAACCTTGTGGCCCTCTCTAATCAAACAGCAGATGTGTATTTTTGTGTATTTATCTCAAAGGGGTTTCCATGCTGGGTCTACAGCTCTGTGTTGGAAGCCAACCTATGGTTTCTGTATGTATGTGTGTGTGTGTGTGTGTGTGTGTGTGTGTGTGTGTGTGTGTGTGTGTGTGTGTGTGTCTCTTGATCATGATCACAACAGCAGGCTGCAACACACAGAGCGAGCGTTGTTGATCAAAAAGCTGCCGTACAGGAGGAGAACAAATTACTCCTGGGCAACGAGGAAGGAAGAGATACGGGGGACAGGCAATGATAAGGAGGTGATATAGGAGACTATGAAAGTGAGTGTGTGTGTGTGTGTGTGTGTGTGTGTGTGTGTGTGTGTGTGAGGGGGAGAGAGAGAGAGAAAGAGTGAGAAAGGGAAAGATGGGAGAGAATGGATAAAGCCTGAGCAAATGGGAACTTTGTTCAGCCTGCAGAAGGAGAAGCAGACAGTCTGAACACCAGCTATACCAAACGCTACACAAACGTCTATCTCGCTGTGAAAGCGGCCAGTGTGCTGATTTTGCCTGGCAGGCTAAAATAAGAGTCTCACAATCATTAGCATATCAATCAGAGCGCACAGATTGGAACTGAGAGAAAATGATGGGGAACAATGAAAGTATTTAAGTAGACAACGTGGCTCAAGAGGAACAATGAATGGTGTATGAATATGAGCGGCCCTGGCCTGAGGACTCGTTCACATGCACGTGTGTGCACACGCTCGCTCGCTCACACACTCACACACACACACACACTATTTTTATTACAGCTCAAACACACACATGCACGGAGACACACACACACACACGCCCCAACAAGCTCATTTCAGCGTCCTGTGAGACTAAATGAGATTTCTGTCTTTGTGTGTGTGTGTGTGTGTGTGTGTGTGTGTGTGTGGGGGGGGTGGTGTCTGAAGGCGTCACACGAGGAGGTGAGGGCTTTATAATCACTGATGCTGTATTGGATGTCAGCCGTGGCCTCAGTGTCTATCTATCATCACCACGCTGTGTGTGAGGAGGCCTTCTTATACACAGTGGAACAGGCCTCCCCCATCACACACACACACACACACACACATACACACACACACACACACACACACACGTTAAACCCTGGCTGTCTGCGTGCATCCCAACTCATCCATCTAGTGGACACGTCACAGGCAAGGCTTTAAGTCTCCTCTCAACACACACACACGCGCGCACGCGCACACACACACACACACACACACACACACACACACACACACACACACACACACACACACACACACACACACACACACACACACACACACACACACACACACACACACACACACACACACACACACAATTTACATCTGCCAATCGTGCCTGTCCAAGATGTCTCCATGGGGGATTTCTCTGGCTAGAAAAAACAAAGTGTATGAAAGTGGAGTATTACATTGCAGCTCACAGCACTGACTGCAAACCATGTTTGTAGTTGAGGTGTTATGGGTGTATTATTACTGAGCTGAGGTGGGTTTATTAAGACCTAAACTGTGTCCTATATTTCGTTTCGATGAATTGATTACAAAGGACCCCAATGGAAACAAGCCATAGTGCTTTCTTGCGTTTAAAAATCCTCTTAACAGACCTTGTCTTGAACTGGACTTCCCTGTGCTTGTCTTTGCAAACTGTTAACAAAATATTCAATCAATCAATCAAACTGTATCATTATTATTATCGCTATTGATATAGCTAATAAGCAGTGGTGTAAAGTAACTAAGTACATTTACTCAAGTACTGTACTTAAGTAGAAGTTTGAGGAACTAGGTCTATACTTTTACTTCTACTCCACTACATCTCAGAGGCAAATATTGTACTTTTACTCCACTACAATTATTTGAAAACTTTAGTTACTAGTTACTTTTCAGATATAAATTATTACATTATAAAACATACATTAACCACTTTAGCCCTATTTTATACCTAGGCTATTTGAAAATAGCGTTGTGAGCTTGTAGATCTGCTATTTTCAAAAATGTTTTGTACAGAGTACTTCTACATTGCAGTATTGATACTTTTAATTAAGTAAAGCATTTGAGTACTTTTTCCAACACTGCTAATAAGTACTGTATAACCCTCAACTAAACTAGAACTAGGTTCCACCATTGAAGCGGTGGATGTAATTGCTTGCCTTGGACTGAAGTCACACACTGCATACAATTCCATACATTCTATAAGAAGTTCTTTATGACGTGGATGGCCATGCATACATTCATGAATGTGGACACAGCAGTTCATTTAAGTGTGGTTTCGTGTCTGTGCGAGTGCAGAGAAGAGAGTTCAAGAGCGAGAGAAGCTGTATAGAGCCAGGCAAAGACAGTACACCATACTTTACTTCCGCGCACAGATCTTGTGCTACAGTATTCATGCATAGCCTCCATTTGTATATGTCCCTTTCCCTTGTGGATTGTACCAGAGAAATGTGGACTATGTGGTTGAACCTGACGATGTGCCGACACTCTTTGCACCTTAATGTCAATCGTGCTGATGCTCTTCATGCACCCAATGTTTTAATATCATGTTTATAAATAGTATATACCCGCTGCTAAGTTCATGCACCTTACTGTATGTCTATCCTCATCTCATACAGTACATACTGTGCCGAAATGGATATGCTATGTGTACTAGTGTATATAGATATATATTTAGGCTTGATTTCCTATTTTCCCCCCTCTCATTGCTCTCCCCTCCAATTATTTTCTTTCTCTTTATGGAAAGAACGAAAAACTGTGGAGCAAAAACGAATTTCACCTGTGATGTGATAATAACATGTATTCTAATTCATATACTCTGTAAGTGTACGTTTTGCTGAATGTGTACTGTATGTTATATTTAAGCGTTTCTATGTGTGTGTGTGTGTGTGTGTGTGTGTGTGTGTGTGTGTGTGTGTGTGTGTGTGTGTGTGTGTGTGTGTGTGTGTGTGTGTGTGTGTGTGTGTGTGTGTGTGTTTCCTCTCTGCCATCAGTGCTGTCAGTGGTACTGTAGACGCTAATCTGTGCTGAGAATCATTAGCAGTGTTTCCTGGCCCATTAGCCTAATGCAAAAGGATAACACTGAGCAGAGAATGAGTGTCTTCGCTAACAGGGCCTAATCATCAGGATCACCTCTCACTGTGAGTCCAGCGACAACATTAAATAACATTCAGAGGCATGAAGCACAACATCAATTCAGCCCGATGTTGAAAACACAATTAATATATAATAAAATAATGGTCAAATAAGGCAGTGTTTCTCA
This sequence comes from Gymnoscopelus microlampas, assembly GCF_963454915.1. NCBI lineage: Eukaryota > Metazoa > Chordata > Actinopteri > Myctophiformes > Myctophidae > Gymnoscopelus > Gymnoscopelus microlampas. Next base: position 43,948,713 of record NC_139939.1, read on the forward strand.
AACCTTTTCACCTCAAGGACCCCCAAATTGATAGATATTTGTCCGCGGACCGCCATCTGAAAATATGTTGTGCCAGGGACCCCCAGAAGCAAAGATTTGTGTTAAAAATGTTCACTAATGTTCAAGATTTTTGAAAAAATAGCAGATCTGCAAGCTCATAGCGCGGCACTCGGTGCCGCGCTATAAGCTTGTATATCTGCTATTTTTGAATAGCAAAACATATAAAAGGTTAAAGTGGTTAAAATGATTGTGACGCTATGTTAACTACTTTAGCTGGGGACCCCCCTGGAACCCCCCCTCCCCCAAGGACCCCTGGGGGTCCACTTTGAGAACCAATAAAATAAGGAACTACTCCAGGTGTGTGATTCTAAAGTGTATATAGTATAATAATGCAGATTTGACAGCAATATTTTAAATCCTTCTAGCGGCTGGGCTGTCAGGATGTCACTGCCTGTCAGTGAGTCCTGACAGTTTGGTCGCAGGAGGATATAATTACTTTTTACAGAAGATATCTAAAAATATAAATGGGCACAGTGCCATGAAATGTGTGAAATGAGCATAAAGTCACGCTCCCAAGAGATTGAACCCTATAACCGTTTTGAGTGACCCCTATGACCTTTACTCTAGCACCACCCTCAGGCCTCAGGGTGAAACTTGTCCATTGAACACTTTGGTTTCAAACACAGATACAGCATATATATAAAGTTACACACACAGCTATATATCTATAGCATTGGTTCTCAAAGTGGGGTCCGGGGACCCCCAGGGGTCCTTGAGGGAGTTCCAGGGGGTCCCCAGCTAAATGATAGATTAGGCACCAAATGGACCCTTATGGGTCTGTAACTCCGAGAGTGTACAAATGGAACCAAATGGACCCTAACGGGTCCATTTGGTTCCATTTGTACACTCTCAGAGTTAAATTGACATAGATTTTACAATATAAATTGCGGTCCAAGTGATAGAAATGCCATTAAATGGGGGTCTGTAGCCCTAATGCATGTCAAACTGGGGGTCCTTGAAATTAAAATGGTTGAGAATCACTGCTAGAGCTGTAAAAAAAATCTTCTCTAATGGGGGTTCCTGGCATATCTTTTGAAATGGGGGTCCGCGGGCTAATAAGTGTCAATTTGGGGGTCCTTGACATGAAAAGGTTTGAGAACCACTGATCTATAGGTTACAGTTACTCTGTGTAGCATTCATAGATGGTGGAATAGTTGTCAGACGTGAATAAAGTGAATGAGAGGACCTTTTACATGGCAACCGGTCAGAACAACTGTTGTGGTTGTGTAAGCTTGTTGACATGTGGCCAAGAACAGGACTGTCTATATTGTCTTCCCAGACATATTGCAACAGTTTGGACAGTGGTGGAAAGTAACTAAGTACATGTACTCAATACTGTACTTAAATACATTGTTTTGGTATTTTTACTTTACTGGAGTATTTCCAATTTTGAATACTTTTACTTCTAATCCACTACATCTCAGAGGGAAATATTGTACTTTTACTCCACTACAAAGATTTTGAGATGGAGAGAGAGAGGGAAAGAGAAACAAAGTGAGGTCTCAACCTACAGCACATACACTAAAGCTTCAGTGAAGTGTCAGGCGACATATTTTCATCTAAAATCGTCTTTATAAATAATTCTTAAAGCTCTCTTTTGTAACATAACCAAAGGAATGATTTGCATGCATATGTATATATAAGCTGTTGTGCAAATCAAATAAACACATCAAAGGAATAGTGAAAATGGACGATCTACTGCTGCGAAGCAACGCGTTATGTAAAGCTTGTAGATTTCTCTACTTTCTATTCTCTGTTTTTCAAAAGGTTTGAAAATGGTCACTTATAATGAAATGCCCCAAAAATAGAAATGCTAGGGGTAATGTGGTTAAACTCTTTGTCTTTTATCTCCCTAGCAACACAGTATCCCCAGCACACTGCCATGCATGCTGTTCTGGTGCTTTTCCGTTTTACTAGCTGCTGGCACAGTGTGGCAGTCAGATCTAATCTGCATATCACCGGCATATCTGACCAATGAATTGCATTGCTCTTAATTATTCTATTTGACATAGCAACCGGAACACACCCAATGAGCTTTTGACTGGCAAAACGTAAAACAGAATTCATCCACTTATCCCCGGGACCTGAGCAGATCAAATGTTGGAGAAAGCGCTAACGAGGCAGGTTTCCCCAGGTTTTTCTTATTATTTTCTTATATTTCCTTCTCTTTTTTTTACTTTTTAATGAGCTGCTACCCAGCTAGGGTGACCCTGCTGCTCCTCAATGCACCGGGGCTATTGAACACACGCCTCCAAGGATTCATCAAGGCTATAACTCAATATTAAACAGCCACAGATACATATTTACCTCAGGTTAAGACTGGCTCCCATGAGGGATAAACTATACTGTAGAGTAAAATACACAGAGAGAGAGAGAGAGAGAGAGAGAGAGAGAGGGGGGGGGGGTTGAGGATGTCTGAATCAGCCACCTTCCACTTCAAGCACCTTATCTTTCATAGAAGGAACAAACCCATCTTTTTGTCGGCCCACTGCGGCAGGCTCTGGCTGTATTTCAAAGCCAAGATGCTGACTGAGGACCAGCCGCAGAGAAGCCAAAAAGGAGGGCTTGTTTGAGGGGAGGCTCAGGAAATACATGCACATCCTCACACACACACACACACATGCGCACGCACGCACGCACGCACGCACACACACACACACACACACACACACACACACACACACACACACACACACACACACACACACACACACACACACACACACACACACACACACACACACACACACACACACACACACACACACACACACACACACACACCAAAATCCTCAATTTGTAACTCTGAGAGTGTACAAATGGAACCAAATGGATCCTTTGGGGTGAATTTGGTTGTATTGTTGTACACTCTCAGAGTTACAAACGATGGGGGGGGGGGAAACATCAAACGGCGACCTGGATGAAAAGACAGCGTTAGCTGAAGGAAATGCAGAGGTGGAGGCCACGCCCCCTATTATCATATCAGCCTCTTGATTATAGGACCTCAACTGAGAGGTCTCTGCCTCTGAGGATGAGAGAGGGATGGATGGATGGATGGATGGATGGATGGATGGCTGGATGGATGGATGGATGGATGGATGGCTTGCTAGCCTGCTGGATGGATGGATTAATGGCTAGCTGGCTGACTGGCTGGCTTATGGCTGGAAGTCTGTCTGTCTGCCTGGATGAGAGGCTGGCTACCTGGATGAGTGTCTGTCTGTCTGTGTGTCTGTCTGTCTGTCTGTCTGTCTGAGCAGCTGTCTGTCTGTCTGTCTGTCTGTCTGTCTGTCTGTATGAGTGAGCGTCTGTCTGTCTGTCTGTCTGAGTGAGCGTCTGTCTGTCTGTCTGTCTGTCTGTCTGTCTGTATGAGTGAGCGTCTGTCTGTCTGTCTGTCTGTCTGTCTGTCTGTCTGTCTGTCTGTCTGTCTGTCTGGATCAAAGTCAGTAAAGCCAGAGTGTTGGTTATAAATGGATAGATTAACACTGAGGATTTTACTGTGTATATGGTAGAAAGATAGGATGGATGGAGGAAGGGAAGAAGAAAGGGGGAAAAGGTGGTGGTAGAGGTGGAGGGACCCCTTCCCCATTAGTGGGGGTCCTTCACCTCTTTGGCCTGCCTCTATGCCTCCTCATCTCCATAATAGGCTGACCCCCCCCCGTGTTTCCAGCCCTCATTAGAGAGGCAGACAGCTGACCAGGCAGACACACGCCTGTCACCTCTGTACTCCCACTGGAGACCACCAAGACACACAGATGAAAGGAGGATGAATGGAGGGAGGTATAAGGGATGGCTGGATGGATGGATGGATGTGATGTGTGTGTGTGTTGGGTTTGATATGGAGAAGGGAAGCAATCGAAGAGGGGCTGACCCCCCCCCCCCCCCACCCTTTGGTGGCAAAGATTGAGGGGAGACGCACTGAGAATGGAAAGTAAAACAGGAGCTTGTTTTATGAGGAGAGGAGATAGATCTGCCTGGAGACAGCGATTTGATAGGAGCAAGGGGCGTGTGCACACACACAGTCCTGTGTTGGGGTTGTGATTTATCATGACAAACCACCATGCTAGCCTTTCTGTCACCGGATCAGCATTCATGTTTATTATCCCTGGCTTAACACAGCCTGGGGTCTTGCAACGTTTTTTTCAGCCCAAGGACCCCATATAGCTGAGAGAGAGAGAGATGAAGCAGGGACCCCCATTATGTACTGTATGAAATCGTGTTGCAGATTAAACGTTAACATAGATTTCATACATAGTTTCATATAGACTTGTTTGACAGCACTATCCTGTTGTATTCATGTTAAATGTGTATTTTCAGCTATTTAACCACTTTTAACCATTTAACCGTCAATACTTAGTAAACTTGACCTTTACTTAGCCTGCTCTTTTCCTCCTCTACACCAAACCTCTTTGCCGAAAATAGACGATCTACAAGCTCACAACGCCTTGCGTGGCGAGGTGTTAAATGTGATGCGAGGTGTTAAATGTTAAATGTGGTTAAATGTCTGATCTACAAGCTCACAACGCCTTGCGTCACGAGGCGTTGTGAGCAAAAATCTAAAATGACACAGATGCTTTCCCGGTTTAAATGGGATGAAGCACAAATGACAAAAAAACATATCTTAATCAATTAAGCCCTACAGTATATATACTCTGTTGTTTGGACGAATAGCTAAAATAGCTGATCCACAAGCTCAGAACACGTCACGATTTTTGAACATGTAAATAGCAGATATACAAGCTCATAGCGCGGCACTGAGTGCTGCGCTATGAGCTTGTAGATCTGCTATTTTTTTTAAATCTTGACCATTAAGTGCAAATATTTGAATATATTTTTTAAAGGGAACACTCAAATCTTTGCTTCTGGGGGGTCCCTGGAACTAAATATTTTGAGATGGGGGTCGGCGGCCAAATCCATAGACTTTTGGGTGGTCCTTGACATGAAAAGGGTTTGAGAACCACCGTAGAATCCCCAGAAGCAAAGATTTGAGTTAAAAATGTTTGCTTTAAAAAATATATATATTCAAAGATTTGCTCAAATGTTCAAGATTTAAAAAAAAATAGAGAATAATGGTCAAAGTGGTTACAAAGATGCGTTCCTGGTTTTAATGGGTTAAACAAAATACACAACTGAAATTCAATAAATTGTACTTCAAATCAGCATCTGAATGATTTAAGTCCAAATTACAATCCTTTATTTTCCATGTATGTATCCTGTCTCCACACGGTGCAACAACACACATGAAACTGTAAAAAAAAAAAACACATTGACTGACATGCTGTCTGGCACACGACTGTCTGATAGTCCTTTGGAGCCCTCCTTGGGGAGCGCTTGTTTTATTAGAGGTGGTCCCCCCAGTATTGATTTAACCCAGCGTCCCCTAACCCAGACTCCCATCGGACTAGACCCCGAGGTCAGGGTTGAGAGGTCAAGGGTGAAATGGTCTGCAACCCCCCGTCTGGCCTTGTTTTGCTACCGGGGTTGTGATCACTTCACCTCGGACTGATTGATTGGTCCATAGGCTGTTAGGTCGACCGCAGGGTAATCACGACCCATGATGCCACAGCTGACCGCAATGTAGTCAAATAAAATGAAAACCAGTAGGATGGATTTTTCACATAAATAGGGCTATAGTCCTCCTTCTAGCGCAGTGGTTCTCAACCAGTGGTCCGGGGACCACCAGTGGTCCTTGAGGAGGTTCCAGGTGGTCCCCAGCTAAATGATGGAATGAGTTGGTAACCAAATGGACCCCTGTAGATCTTTAACTCTTGAGAGCGTAACATTTTACGCTCTCAAGAGTTAAATTATTGTTAAACATCTGCATTACTTAATTAAAGAATTGTTATTTTGATCAACGTTGGCCTGTTATCTCTCCTGCGGACTGATTGATTGAAACTACTTCAAAATTTCACTTCAATGCAACAATGGATTTTTTTTTTCAACATATACACATATTCCTCGATCATCCTATTAACAAAAAAAACATAAAAGCATTACCATAAATTGAGCTACTATAAGAACTCTCTAACTTTCATAAAATTGAGTAAAGAAGTAAGACACCGAGGCAACCACGTATGCAATGTGGGAAAAGACTTCTCTTCTGTGTCATATGGCTGGTAAGAAAGATCATGTAACATCTATGGAGCTTCTAGAGGAAATCTACAGTAGATTTCCTACAGCAAGGTTTTTTCACTATAACAGAAACTCACTCCCCTCTTACTTCACTCCGACCCAAATGTTTCTGTGAGCTAGCAAGCTCAACAACTCTCTTCCAGACAGAGAGGGGAACTCATTAGATAGACAGAGCAGCACAGAAACAATGTCTCGATTTGGCCAAAGGAACACTGAACAAGCGAGGTGTGTGTGTGTGTGTGTGTGTGTGTGTGTGTGTGTGTGTGTGTGTGTGTGTGTGTGTGTGTGTGTGTGTGTGTGTGTGTGTGTGTGTGTGTGTGTGTGTGTGTGTGTGTGTGTGTGTGTGTGTGTGTGTGTGTGTGTGTGTGTGTGTGTGTGTGTGTGTGTGTGTGTGTGTGTGTGCGTGCGCGCGCGTGTGTATTTCCTGAGCCTCCCCTCAAACAAACCCTCCTTTTTGGCTTCTGTGTGACTAACACAGAATGAGACAATGTTTGTGGAGGAAGACGGGTGATATTAGAATTTTCATGTCTGTAGAAAACTGTGTGAATCATGACAGTATGATTGAGTATTTGTGCATGTGTCTTCCTGTTAAGGCAAGAGAAACTCTCTGTCTGTCTTTCTATCTCTCTCTCTCTCTCTCTCTCTCTCTCTCTCTCTCTCTCTCTCTCTCTCTCTCTCTCTCTCTCTCTCTCTCTCTCTCTCTCTCTCTCTCTCTCTCTCTCTCTCTCTCTCTCTCTCTCTCTCTCTCTCTCTCTCTCTCTCTCTCTCTCTCTCTCTCTCTGTGTCTCTCTCAGAAGTCCTACATAAAGACATACAGTACAAAGATATGAAACCGCACACACAACACATAACGTGACATGTGATTATATTATCTCTTTCCCTCTTTACACACACACACACACACACACACACACACACACACACACACACACACACACACACACACACACACACACACACACACACTACACACACTTACTTCCAAGGCTTAATTGAGTGGATTTAAGATATACCACTCCCTCAAACTGATACCTGAGAGATCCCTAAACAAATTTGTCCAGCTTACACAAAGCTCTCCCCAACCTCTTTAGATCCAACGCCCCCCCCCCGCCCCCCCCAACTCCCCTCCTCCTAACTCCCCCTCTTTCTCTTGCACTCTCTTGCTCGTTAAAAGCCCGGGCGCTCCCGGGGACCTGGCCATTTACTCTTGCTAGCCCCACCTGTCAGGCAGCTTCTGACGGAGATGGAGGGAGGAGAGAGAGAGAGAGAGGAGGGAGAGAACTGAGGGGAGAGCATAGTAGATGTGAGTCTGGGTGTGTGTGTGTGGCTGAGCATACGTATGTGCAGTACGTGTGTGTTTGTATTACTATACTTGCGAGGACCAAGTATAGTAGAATTTGAAGAAATATACATTGTGAGGACTGTTTTCCAGGTCCTCACAAGACAAATGGTGGTTTTATAGTTAAAAAAAAACTTTTTTAGACATACTTTTACAATTAGAAACACATTCAGGTTAGGATTAGACATTTAGAGGTTAGGTTTAGGGATTGGAATTATAGTTAAACATGATTTTAAACTTAATTGCGCGCCAGTGTCATGCACCGAAAAACAGCCGATCTATAAGCTCACAACGCGTCGCAGCGCGACGCGTTGTGGGCTTATAGATCTGCTGTTTTTCGGCTTTATGCTTACGGTTAAAAATGGCAAAATATATATTTAAATGACATTCATAAAATTGCTGTCCTAAAGCGCTGACGTCCTCACGAGTATAGTAAAACAAACCTGTGTGTGTGTGTGTGTGTGTGTGTGTGTGTGTGTGTGTGTGTGTGTGTGTGTGTGTGTGTGTGTGTGTGTGTGTGTGTGTGTGTGTGTGTGTGTGTGTGTGTGTGTGCGTGTGTGTGGATGCCCATGTTTATGTACGCGTGTGTGTGCGTGTGTGGGAAGCTGTTTGCTTTAATTTGCTCTTCCTGGCCATGGCCCTGGGCTCTTAGTTTATTTTGATAAATTGAAGGGGAAGCCCCACTAATAAATCAGCGGCCATGATGAAGAAAAGCCTTAAATAGGATATTAAGATTTATATCAGAGACTCTGGTTATACGCTGACAAGTACACAATTGCCCCCTCTTCTCCCTGTCTCTCTCTCTCTCTCTCTCTCTCTCTGAGCTCCTTCTGACTCTTTCTCTCTCTCCTTCTGCCCCTCTCTCTCTCTCCTTCTCTCTCTCTCCTCCGCCTCTCTCTCTCTCTTTGGCGGTACCCTTCTCCTTCTCTCTATTGAAATGGGTCTGTGTGTTCTCTGACGCTGCCATAAGGGCTTTTTTTCTTATCAGGATTGTGTATAGAAAAGGAGAGAAGAGCCAACGAGAGCAGATGGACTGGAGGACAGAGAGAAAGAGGGAGAGGGATATAGAGGGAAGGTTCGAGTAGAAAGGGGGAAATAGAGCAGGGGTTCTCAAAGTGGGTTCCGGTGGGGACCCCCAGGGGACCTTGAGGGGGTTCCCACCCAAATGAGTTAATTTAGCATCAAAATCAGTTTTAAGCACTTTAACCCTACTTATATGCACTGGCCTTTTGAAAATAGTCGATTTACAAGCTCGGCTTGTAGATTCGCTATTTTCAAATAAATATTGAAATAATATGAACATTTCAAAACTTTTAAAAACATTTTAAAAACACAAATCCCGTATGGGGGTCCCTGGTACAATATTTTCAGATGGAGGTCTGCAACCAAATAAATATTAATTTGGGGGTCCTTGACATGAAAAGGGTTGAGAACCACTGAGACAGAGGGAAGGACAGAGTAGAAAGGGGGAGACAGAGGGAAGGACAGAGTAGAAAGGGGGAGACAGAGGGAAGGACAGAGTAGAAAGGGGGAGACAGAAGGAAGGACAGAGTAGAAAGGGGGAGACAGAGGGAAGGACAGAGTAGAAAGGGGGAGACAGAGGAAGGACAGAGTAGAAAGGGGAGACAGAGGGAAGGACAGAGTAGAAAGGGGGAGACAGAGGGAAGGACAGAGTAGAAAGGGGGAGACAGAGGGAAGGACAGAGTAGAAAGGGGGAGACAGAGGGAAGGACAGAGTAGAAAGGGGAGACAGAGGGAAGGACAGAGTAGAAAGAGGGAGACAGAGGGAAGGACAGAGTAGAAAGAGGGAGACAGAGGGAAGGACAGAGTAGAAAGAGGGAGACAGAGGGAAGGACAGAGTAGAAAGGGGAGACAGAGGGAAGGACAGAGTAGAAAGAGGGAGACAGAGGGAAGGACAGAGTAGAAAGGGGGAGACAGAGGGAAGGACAGAGTAGAAAGGGGAGACAGAGGGAAGGACAGAGTAGAAAGGGGGAGACAGAGGGAAGGACAGAGTAGAAAGGGGGAGACAGAGGGAAGGACAGAGTAGAAAGGGGGAGACAGAGGGAAGGACAGAGTAGAAAGGGGAGACAGAGGGAAGGACAGAGTAGAAAGGGGGAGACAGAGGCAGGGACGTGCACAGATAGACTCTAGGTGGGGCTAGAGCACCTGCCCTTTGCCCTCTTGACCAGAAGTGCCCTTTTTCAGTTTACAACAGGGGTCTTCAACAGGGGGTCCGGGACCCCTAGGGGGTCCTCAGAGTTACTACAGGGGGTCCGCCAAATCTTTATGTGATATGATTGTTCTTTTTACCATAACCACTCGAAATCTAGCATCCCTTTTCTGAGGAGAACTTTAGCCAAAAATAGCAGATCTACAAGCCCACAACGCCTCGCGCTGCGAGGCGTTGTGGGCTTGTAGATCGGCTATTTTTGGCAAAGAGGTAGAGGGAAAAAAGAGCAGACCAAGTAAACAAAAAAAAGTACAATTTACTTGAGCACCTGCCCCTCAAAATGTCTGTGCACGCCACTGGACAGAGGAAGGACAGAGTAAAGCCAAGGGGTCTGCTTTGAGTTGTACTGTGTATTGGCTCTGTGTGGAGCGTGAACGCTCCACACAGAGCTTCATTACTCTCAGCACTGGGGATACCTGTGTGACAGGATGCAGCATGGTGAGTGAGCGCCTCTGCTTGCGCATGTATGTGTGAGTGTGTGTGTGGACGTGTGAACAGCATCAATAGCAGGATACCAGATTGGATTTGTGTGCTTTGCTGTGTGTGTGTGTCTGGACCTGTGTACAGTACGTATTCTCATCCCTTAGGTCTACTGCGTGAACTCACTCACACACACACACACACACACACACACACACACACACACACACACACACACACACACACACACACAGACACACACTTATTTGCTCCAGAAGCGAGGCTGTAACCCCAGGTACCGCGCCCCACATACACAATAATTGCTTTTTCTCCCCACCACCCTCCCAACGGCATATCTGCTCTTTGTTCCTAACCACTCACATGCAAGAGATGAAATCTATTCTGAGTGAGTGTGCGCTCACATGCATCCCAGTAAATAAGTCTCTGTGTGTGTGTGTGTGTGTGTGTGTGTGTGTGTGTGTGTGTGTGTGTGTGTGTGTGTGTGTGTGTGTGTGTGTGTGTGTGTAGCACATGTGCTGTGCATGAGGGTCAGAGTATGTGTGCATGTATGTCAGTGTGTTTGATAACGTGCCAGGATCCCCTCTCTCTGTAAACAATGCGGCTATTGAAAACGACGGCACACACAATCGGGAGTAATTACCGATTGGGGCGTTCGGCCGCCATTCCGTGGCGTTTCACATAAGAGTGTCTCCCGGTATCTGCTCTATTAGACTGTTGAGTAATGCTTTTAACTCCCGTTCCCCAATTAAACCCAGTGTACAATTGAACACTCAAAGTTGCGTTGCGTAATGATTACAATTAAGGGTCACACACAAAGCTGGGGGCTGCTTTCGGAGTCGCGGCGCGTGACGCTGGCAATTAATTGAAAATGCAAATATACACGCGCTGATGAATGAGAAGAGCGCTGGGTCGACACCGCGTGAAAAGACTATCCGCCACACTTCAGGAGGGCTGGGGGGTGGGGTGGGGGGTGTAAGCAGGGCGGACGCGCCTTGTATTCCTTCAGAGGAGAAATCAAACCAATTGGTTATGAAGCATCGCTGTGCTGCTGGGAGTGTGTGTTTGCCGAGGCCCTAGAGGCAGCCGACACTGATTAAACATCAACGCTCTCTGTTGTCTCTAAATGATGACAACAGAGACGTGTTTTCAACATTTAAGGATTTTTGCGTTTGGCTATTTGAAAATAGCAGATCTACACACTCAACTTTGCAATTTGTTTGTGAGAAATACTGATTTAGATTTTATTTTTTCTTATCTCATTATTTATACTCACTATAGACCATACCCATCGGGGGATATGAGCGCACACGCTTGTTTCGCGCACATGATTTGGCAACCCGGTCGCCAGCAACCACAAACGTGCATGCGCACTTGGCCACGCATGTGCAGTAACGTCGAAAACTCCAGCCGTAGAGTTAAACAGAGGTTCGGAAAAAGGCTGTTAAACGGCTCGAATTTGGGTAAAGTAAAAAACGGGCGTTGGTGTTCCGTGCACATGCTGATGGTCAATGGCTGTGTGCAAATACAGATCAATTACTCCAGGCACTGAGGAGAACCGGGCAGAAGAGATTTACGCACACACAGACGCACACAGAGAGCCACAGATGCCACACGCACACACATACTGTAGTTGCAAAAACGAGAACTGTCAATCACAGCGACTACTGACCAATCACAGCGGGGTTTGCCAAGAGCTGGCGTAGGATCCATAATAACGTGAAGGGAACCACTGCAGTAGGCCATGGATGTTCATCAACATTGACAAATCAAAAGCAACACATTATTCTATCTACTCTGTTGCTTGTCAGTCACTGATAGCTCATAGCGCGGCAACGAGTGCCACGCTATGAGCTTGTAGATCAACTTTTTCTTTTTAATTGTGAACATTTGGGCAAATCTTTGAATATATATATATTTTAAAGCGAACATTTGTAACTCAAATCTTTGCTTCTAGGGGGTCCCTGCAACAACATATTTTGAGATGGGGGTCCGTGGCCAAATACATATCATTTTGGGGGCCCTTGACATGAAAAGGGTTGAGAACCACTGATATAGCAACATACGTTTAAAAAAAACAATACTGTTAGGATTTAGAAGACATTTATAGAATCCCCAGAAGCAAAGATTTGAGTTACAAATGTTCGCTTTAAAAAATATATGTATTCATCACTCTGTGCCGCGCTATGAGCTTGTACATCTGCCATTTTTGAATAGCCAAAGTATAAGATAATGGCTAAAGTGTTTAAGATCTAAAATGACAGATGCTTTCCCGGTCTTCATGGGTTAAAATAGCACCGACAAAAAAGGGATATCCACATACATGCAAAAAAGGAAAAGAAGCTTAGTATTCATTGTCATAGAACATCCATATGAAACATAATGAAATCAAACAAAGAGATTAAGCTGAGTAAAGTCAACTAGATTAAGCTGAGTAAAGTCTTATGCGATTCTCACTGGAAGAGCACCGGTACAATGACTTGGTAGTCGGGTTATGGGGGATGATGATAGCTGAATAAATTGATTTTAAATGTATTATGGCTCTCTAACACAAAACTGTTTTCCACATCACATTTGTTCTGGATTGTTGAATCGCTTTAAGACCTCTTCACTAATTTTATGACTCTGTTTTACTGCCTGTTTGTGAAGGCAGACACTATAGTTGTTGCAAAAGTCATAATTTAACACCTCTTTTTCTCCATTTTCAGCTACAGTATGATAGATTGAGAAGTGTCTTTTGGGCATTTCTTCAGTTAAGGTATTCTCTTTTGGATGATTTACAGCATACTTATAAAGTTCTAAAGACATTTATAAAAATAAACACGAGAAATACATTTGTGGAAGTTAATTCATTGGCCTACTGTCAGCATGCACCAGCAATCTGGCCCCAGTGGTTATAGACTTAGCCATGGACACACGCACGCACGCACGCACGCACGCACGCACGCACGCACGCACACACGCACACACACACACACACACTCTATTCTAAAAAAGAAAAAATGGGTAATGAATGAGTCACGGTCATTTGAATTTCATTCACTAATCAAGCTTCATTCAAATCAAGCCGCACTTTAAAATGCATTAAAATTCAAAGACAAAAACCAACCGCACACTTTAACATTTACTGTAATAGCATTGCCTATCTCAAGCAATTTTCAAGTCTGTTCCCAGTCTTAAACCTGGTAAACCATCCCGGTCACGTGAATTCACATTATCATGTGTCTTCTGCAGACTGGTCTGGCCCCAAGCGCTGGCTGGGTGGGCGTTTTTTTTTTAGGTATTTCTACTTTACTGGAGTATTTCCAATTTTCAATACTTTTACTTCTACTTCAATACATCTCAGAGGAAAGTATTGTACTTTTACTCCACTACAATTATTTTAAAACTTTATTAGTAGTTACTTTGCAGATATAAATGATTATATTATAAAAGATACATTAACCACTTTAGCCCTATTTTATACTACGATCTACAAGCTCACAACGCGCAGCATCGCGACGCGTTGTGAGCTTGTAGATCTGCTATTTTCAAACATTTTAGTACTTTTACTTTGGGTACTTTTATAAACACAGTATAAGTATATTTTGATATCAATACTTTTGTACTTTTACTCAAGTAAATTTTGAATTCCGGCCTTTTACTTGTGACAGAGTATTTCTACATTGCAGTATTGATACTTTTAAATAAAACATTTGAGTACTTTTTCCACCACCGCAAGAAGCCAGTGTTGAAGTGAACAAGTGAAGCGAGTGGAAGTTTCGGTCCACAGGTCCTGTTTTTGATTTGTTCTGATGATGGCTCATAGCCGAAACGTGAAATGAGAGTACTTTGTCCTCCATTGATTGGGATTTTTTCAATTCCTACTTTTGAGATGTTTTTTGATTTGTCAGTGTGCGCGCCTCTCTGTTTGTTATGTTTAGCTTAATGACTGTGACTCACCACATACTACAAACCCCTTCATAACCACATACCAGACATTACTACAGACCATTTTACAAAGCATGCAATGTTTTTGTTGGAACCCTTGAATTCCTTTAATTTCAGGACGGCTTGAAAATCAACTCTCTTGAACTACTGTACAGTAGGTAATACAACACACTAAATATCATTTTCCTTTTTATCGTTTTAATGCATCAAGGGGGAATCAGTTCGAAAAGTCTAACTAGTCTGATTTATTAACTGCACAGTGAGGTTTAGCCATTGATTGATTAATTGATTGAATACTTTATTAACATGTTTGATAACAGTACGGCAGTACAGTAAAAAAAAAAAAAAAGCTCTGCTAAATGGATGACACAAAAAACTAGATTATATCTGGCACGGCATATTTGCCTGACAGTCCCACATTTAGGCTGTAATGTACAAATCGAGAGTCAACCTGTACTGGAAGAACGTTTATTATAACGCTTTTATCCATGTGAAAATGATATATTGCGTAAAAACATTATCTTTTTTTCACATGACTTAAACAATGTACTGTTTCTCTCCGAAGAGACCTTGAACAATCAAAGAGCACCTGTTCTGTGAAAGATATCTCTTGTTTATTATCTCTGTTGGAAAAGGAGTACGACTGTCTCCAGATAAAAATGTCCTTTTGTAACTTTAATGAACTAACATTTCCTCACATTCAAGGATGTGGCCTGTATTATGATTACAATAGTAGGCTAGCCTATTTCTATCTGCATAGTATGCAGTATGCAGCTGTACAACACAAATCTTCATTTATTAACTTTTATAGCAATACTGTATATAATGTCACATGTTTCAGTTCTTAAATTAGCCATTAATTATGTTCTGGGCCATTAGGGACATTACTTATGTTCTTAGATGGTGATCTAATGGCTCAGAAAAAGATCGGCCCAAGGCCAACCCCTGTACGTCTTGTACCTATATTTAAAGATGCAGTTAGTCAGTGATGTCTTTTTGTTACAATAAATGTTAAATAGCTCTACATTCTGATATTAATCATTGCTATAGACTGGAGTGTTTGTTCAGTAACAGAAGTCTCCCTGTCTCTCCAGCTCTTTAGTAGACAGAAAATATTCTTTTTTTTTCAGGTTGGGATACCAATTTTATCAAATCAGGAGAAAGAGCTCATACAGGATACAGGATAAACAAGTGAAATTGGAAGTGATGACACGAAGAAATGAGCATACAAAATTGGAACTGGAACACTAAAATTGAAGCTGATAAATGAGCACTCTCTCCTGATTGGATGAAATTGGCAAACCGTCTGAAAATGTACAGTATTTTCTGTTTATTAAAGAGATGGAGAGACGGGGAGAGACCTCTGTTATTGAACTATATAGCAATGATTACTATGGGAACATAGAGCTTTAACTTTTTTCACAAAAAAAAAACGTTTTGTTTTAACCATGAAATATCACTTACACTACCTTTAACTTGACAGTGGGACTATAGGGCTAAAACCTTGATCAATGGAAAACAATGGCTTGCTGGAAGGTAGGAAAAACGTTTGTACTTTATTGTACTTGATTCATGGATCAAATATTACACAAAGCACTTGAATACCTTGTTTGGAGGAACATTTAAACTCCCTCTCTCTTAAGACATTAACTGCAGCCTCTGCAATTTGATAGTACTGTCTTTTTTCCCAATCAATTGTTCAGTCTTAATTCCATATGTATAGGGTCTTTGTCTTGTTCAGATTTATGTGTGTGTGTGTGTGTGTGTGTGTGTGTGTGTGTGTGTGTGTGTGTGTGTGTGTGTGTGTGCGCGTGCGCGTGTGTGTGTGTGTGTGTGTGTGTATGTGTGTGTGTGTGCGTGCGCGTGCGCGTGCGTGTGCGTGTGTGTGTGTGTGATTGGGAAATGAAAGAGATACATTTTGTCCATGAATACGTTGATCCCTATGCAATGACAATGCAGTGCCACTGTGTACCAGTGTTAATTGGTTTGCCTTGGCATAGGGCAGCTGGTTGAGCCTGGCAAAGAGACAGCCCTGTCACCTGGCCCGTGCCAACTCTGCTGTATGGCGTGCGCTGGCAGAGGGTCTCCCTGAACACAGTAGCATGTGAGAGAGTCTTTTGGGCAACCCCAAGGTCTCTGGAACAAAAAGGCACTTGACTACACCACACTCCATCAATAGCTCTTCTCTGTTCACTACTGACAGAGATAGGGACAGATATTCTGGTACTACATCATGTGAATTGAAGCCTGAGCCAGGGTCACACACTGAATTTAGCAGATCTACAAGCTCACAAAGTGTCGCACCATGACACCTTGATGAGCTTCTATTTTCCAAAATATAGGTACGCACACTCATGTCCAGTGGTGTAAAGTAACTAAGAATATTTACTCAAGTACTGTACTTAAGTACAATTTTGAGGTATTTTTTTTTTTACTTTAGTGGAGTATTGCCACTTTTCAATACCTTTGCTTCTACTGCACTACATCTCTGAGGAAAATATTGTGCTTTTACTCCACTACAATTATTTGACACAACGCGTCGCATCACAACACGTTGGGAGCTTGTAGATCTGCTATTTAAGACGAAGGCTCTACGTCCTCCTGGTAGGGGCTCCTCACTGGCAGGTGAGTCAGTAGGATACAACAACAGTGAATTTGTGTGGGGACTGGGGAGGAATCAATAGACTCTATTCACAGCAGCCATATTGGAGAGAAGTTGGGCCCCTTCCTTACTTCCTTCACAGGTGTTACCAATGACACGAATGAAGGCTCTGTTCCATTTAGTGTAGCACATTGGTTCTCAAACTTTTTAATTTCAAGGACCCCCATAACGCTGAGAGTGTACAAACGGAACCAAATGGTTCCATTTGTACACTCTCAGAGTTACACCCTCTCAAGGAACCATGAGGGTCCCTGGACCACACTTTGAGATCCACTAATGTTTCCAGTGAGCCAACATGCACAATATCAACACCCTGACTCTGTTTGACCAGAATGGAACAGAGCCTTCATTAGTATCATTGGTAACACCTGTGAAGGAAGTAAGAAGAGGCCCAATATTTCTCCAAAATGGCTGCTGTGCATAGAGCCTATTGGCATAACGACTAAATTGGGGAGAAAAAGGGAGAAAAACATAATTGGCTACTCTACATAAAAATAAATAAATAACTATGCATGCACACACAAACACACGCACACGTGCACTCGCGCGCCAACACGTTCCTCTCATGCATCATACGTGCACACGTACGTGGGTGTGGCAGCGACACATGAGGGGATGAAGTTGTCAGATCCACTCACTTGGCGGGGCCGTGGGCCCCTCTCGGCTTGGCTGCTGCTCGTTAACATGTTAATTAGCACAGCCCGCTCCTCCTGCGCGGTAATTACTCTCAGCTAGGGGCAGGGCTTTGGTTAGGGGCCACCGCTCACATGGATGGAAGGGCGTGTGAGGTTGGCATGATGGAGGCATATGGGGTTAGGTGGCATGTGGACGTTGGATATAATAAGAGCAGAATATAGAATGCATGTTTATCTCTAGTAGTATACAGTGGTGGAAAGTAATTAAGCATATTTACCTAAGTACTGTACTGTACTTAAGTACAATTTTTAGGTATTTGTACTTTACTTGACTATTTCCAATTTCCAATACTTTTACTTTTACTTTCTCAGAGGCAAATATTGTACTTTTACTGCACTACCATTATTTGAAATATTTAGTTACTTTAAAGATATAAATTACGATATTATGAAACATACATTAACCACTTTAGCCCTATTTTATACCTAAGCTATTTGAAAATAGCAGATCTACAAGCTCACAACGCATCGCGTTGAGAGCTTGTAGATTTGCTATTTTCAAATATTTTAGTACTTTTACTTTTGGTACTTTAAGTACATTTTGATGCTAATACCTTTGTACTTTTATTCAAGTAAATGTTTTATTCTGTACTTTTCCTTGTAGCAGAGTATTTCTATATTGCAGTATTGGTACTTTTACTTAAGTAAAGAATTTGAGTACTTTTTCCACCACTGGTAGTATATTAGGTCAAAATTATTTCTTTCTTCTTTCTATTTTCCAAAGTTGTTGAAAGAGTTATCGCTGAATGGAGAATAGAACAGGGTAGAATAGACTCTTTTCACAGCAGACATTTTGTAAACACAGCTGACGGTATAATAATAAACATGAATTGTGAGTGTGTTTCATTTACATTTAGGTATTATTTGCCAGCATGTTTTTCAGCTCCTGTACAGTTCAACATGATGGCACATCTCAATGAAACACACACAATCTGCATTAGTATTACCTTCAGCTGCGTTTTCACATTACAATGGTTAATCACATAAACCCTATGTAATTTGGCGAATGACAATTATAGCGGAAACAGCTGTACACACACACACACACACACACACACACACACACACACACACACACACACACACACACACACACACACACACACACACACACACACACACACACACACACACACACACACACACACACACACACACATATATAGCCTACACATTTTTATAAAGTTTTATAAAGATTTCTGCCTATTATGTAGTGATGGGTATTGGCAGGAACCATGATACGATTGAATCAAGATACGATTGCTTTATATATTGCGATATATTGCGACACATATTGCGGCACATATTGCGATATATTGCGATATATATTGCAAAAACTAGCTATGGTACAGCGACATCTAGAGGAGCAGAATGTCACGACCGGACATCTACCATTGGTTTCTATGCATGGGAACAGAGTTTTTTTTCCTCCAAAAGTATCGCGATACTACGGCCTGGAGTATCGATACAGTATTGGGAAATAAAATATCGCGATATATTGCCATATCGATTATATTGCCCATCTCTACTATTATGACATGCCCTCATATTAGCCCTTCTCCCAAGTGGATAATAAGGGCTAATATAAATAAAGCCGAGTTGGGTTGAGAAAAGAGATTTCTCTAGGAAAAAGGACAGGGAATCATTTACATAATCTGGGAGAAGCAGAGAGTGCAGGGCGATGCAATAGGGCCAGGAGGAGTCTAATGAATAGTAAGAACATAAATTACTATTATGGAGAACAACATGGTTAATGGACAACAGGAGGAGGTGTATATTGTTGGTGGTGGTGGTGGTGGGGGGGGGGGGGGTGCTCCTCCACGCTGCTATAGCCCGGTACGCCTCTCTCTCTCTCTCTCTCTCTCTTTCGGTCTCTCCATTCATCCATCCTTCCTTCCCACAGGAAGCAGCCGGCTCATTTTTGCCTGCATGTGTGTGTCTGACAGGTCAGATTAAGAGCGGTTTGTTTTATAGGCGGTAGGCTAATTGAGTTGAGCTAGATTGCCGTCACTCGCTCGGCTCTTTTCTATTGAAGATTACATATTTTCCTTTTCATATCTCAGCACTGCAGCCCGACCCCAGCCATCTATCTCCATTCCTCCAGCTCCCTTCTTCCGTTTTTACTTCCTCCTCTCGTACAACTGGCTTTAGCCGCCCCCCCCCCCCCCCCCAACCCCCGTCTAATTAGAGCTTCTCTTCCATCACTCTCTCTCTCTCTTTTTCACCACTATATTCTCGCCCCAGAGACCTTGCCTCACCATCTCTCTCTCTCTTTCTCTGACCCTCTCCTCCTCATTATCTCCTCCTCTCTCTTTGTCTTCCTTCTCCTCCTCCTCCTCCTATAGTTTCTTCTCCCCCACCACCAACAGTCGGTCGGTCTGTCTATCGTTCACCTTCTCTCCATCTCTCATTTACTCCACCAAGCCCCTGCCTATAGTCCATCCCCTCAGTGGTGGAAAGTAACTAAGTGCATTTACTCAAGTACTGTACTTAAGTACAATTTTGAGGTACTTTTACTTTACAGGAGTGTTTCCAATTGTCTATACTTTTACTTCTACTCCACTACATCTCAGAGGCAAATGTTATACTTTTACTCCACGACAATTATTTGAAAACCTTAGTAACTAGTTAGTTTGTAGATTTTGATTATTATTACAAAACATACATTAACCACTTCAGCCCTATATGCATTTCGGCCATTTGAAAATAGCAGATCTACAAGCTCACAATGCGTCGCGATGCGACGCATTGTGAGCTTGTAGATCTGCCATTTTCAAAAGATTTCTAGACATTTGAAAACTTTAAACGGGACATTCTGCATAATAAGTACTTTTACTTTTGGTACTTTATGTACATTTTGATGCCAATACTTGTACTTTTACTCAAGTACATTTTGAATTCCGGACTTTTACTTGTAACAGGGTCATTTCTATATTGTAGTATTGATACTTTTACTTAAGTAAAACATTGGAGTACTTTTTTCCACCGCACTGACTGCTGCCGGTGCACATGCCCAGCACAGACCCTCCCCTCCCTCCATCCCCTCTCCTCCCTGTCTCCTCGCCCCCTCAATGAGTTAATTAGGCTCATCTCTGGCACCCTTCTTGCCAAAGCCCTGTGCCCAGAGGGGCAGCTGTGGTATTCTGCAGCATGATTGGGGACTCTATTTTTAGAGGAACAACAGAGAAGATGAGAGGCAGAGAGAAGGGGGGGGGGGGGGGGGAGACAGCTGAAGGTCATTGTGGGAACGCTCCATACGTCGCACACTGACTGTCATGACACTGTGACTGTGTCATATATATAGTATCAATGCAAATAGAAATCGCACAAAAAGAGCTTGTGAAGGGTATAGCTATAGCAATGACGTTGTTTGTTTATTGATCATAGTTTATTGGTCGCCATAACGTGTCCCACCATGCCTTCAACCTGTTAACACCTGAGGCCATTCTTTAAAATGTTTTCTAAATCCTAACAGTTTTTTTAAAAAAATCTGAAAAATATTTTTTCACGATTTTTAAAAAATAGCAGATCTACAAGCTCATAGCGCGGCACTCGGTGCCGCGCTATGAGCTTGTATATCTGCTATTTTTGAATAGCCAAAGAAATCTAAAGTGACAGAGATAAGTTCCAGGTCTTAATGGGTTAACCTGTTAAGACCTGAGACCGATTCTACAAATGTCTTCTGAATCCTAACAGTTTTATTTTTAAAAACCTATGTTAATAAAGCTATGATAATATCAGTGGTTCTCAAACTTTTTCATGTCAAGGACCACCCAAAATTATATGTATTTGGCCTCCTACCCCCCCCCCCACCCCCCCCCATCTCAAAATATTTTGTTCTAGGGACCCTCAGAAGCAAAGATTTGAGTTAAAAAATATTTGCTTTAAACATATATATTATATTCAAAGATTTGCACACATTTTCAAGATTTTTCAAAAATAGCAGATCTACAAGCTGATAGCCTTGCTATGAGCTTGTAGATCTGCTATTGTTGAATAGCCAAAGTATAAAACTATGGTTTAAGTGGTTACACAGATTTTTTTGGGGGGGTTAAGCAGTTTGTGCTACTATACTTCCTGGGAGGGTCCTCAAGCTCAAGCTTTTATGTAAGGATGTAAGTATCCTTACATAAAAGGAATGCCATTGACACCGGCTATGTTCACCATCCAAGGAAACTACTGAATAAGAGAGGTACATTTTATAATGGAAGGTGGTTTTGTTACAAATGCATCACATAAGGAATGGAAAATATTCAATTTGATGACTCTAGAGTATTAGACAAATAGTGGATGAGAGAGGTTACAGGAGTACTGTAGAATGAAACAGCTTTGTCACAAAATGAGAGAGCTGCACATTTTGAACAACCCAAAAATGGCATTCGTCAGGTTTTTTAAAAGATTTATCTGAAGATTTATTCAGATAGTTACAGTGAGAGATGAGACAGGAAACAAGGAGAGACATGGGGAAGGACATGCCGCAAAGAGCCTTAGGTCGGATTAACCCATTAAGACCTGAGGCGATTCTTAAAAAAAATCTAAATCTCAACAGTTTTTTGAAAAAAAATCTGGAAAATATTTTTTCAAGATTTTTCAAAAATAGCAGATATACAAGCTCGTAGCGCGGCACTCGGTGCCGCGCTATGAGCTTGTAGATCTGCTATTTTTGAATAGCCCAAAGAACTGAACGCAGATGCATCCCCGGTCTTAATGGGTTAAAACCTGGGCCAGGTGCACAAGGAGCGAGCCTTAATGGAATGCGCTCTACCAGGCGAGTTGTCAGTCTAAAATTAACCTCCTCGGTTATTATGAATATGAATTGAAGACATTATATGTTCTATATGTCTGT
This sequence comes from Gymnoscopelus microlampas, assembly GCF_963454915.1. Taxonomy (NCBI): domain Eukaryota; kingdom Metazoa; phylum Chordata; class Actinopteri; order Myctophiformes; family Myctophidae; genus Gymnoscopelus; species Gymnoscopelus microlampas. The sequence continues at coordinate 43,971,041 of NC_139939.1, forward strand.
CCTTCACATATCTCAAGAACCGTTCATCCAAGTCAGACTTGGCAGGTGTCCCCGCTGAGGACCCAAGGGATTGCACTGCAGTGTGTGAAGTGGATCAGATGAGTGGTTCTACTCTGGAAAGGACACGTGTATCTCGCAAACTGCTCATCGAATCAACTACACACTTGGTGGGTGTACTGCTGGAGGACCCACAGAAGTGTAGTGTGTTGTTCTCCAGAACCAGCGCGCTTTTGAAATGGTTACTCGTTCCGAACGGTAGCCAGACCTCAAACGGTTACTGCACTACACACAGTCAATGTTGGCTAAACCTCATTGCTCAGTTGAAATGCATTATTGACAAAAATAATTACCATAGCCTCTTCAAGTTAAAGGAATCCTCCTGGATCAATGGGAAAGTACTACATAAAAAAGATCTGGGCACTGGAATAAAATAAAATAAAAAGCCTTGGTAAACATGTTTCTACCACACAGATCTTCATCAGTATATTGTGGAAAATAATGTCAAGTACACTGTGAGTTATAGCACATAACACCAGTATGGTCCTTTAACCCAATAAAACATCTGTGTCATTTTAGAATGGGGGGGGGCAAAGATCACAGGGGGGGCTTGAGGCCTTGTCTTTTTGAACGTAGTCCAATTTTGCACAAAATCATATCTTGAGTTCATCCACTGTCAACCTTTGGGCATGTCATTAAATTAAAAAAGATAGCCGATCCACAAGCTCACAACGCATCACATCGCAACGAATTGTGAGCTTGTAGATCGGCTATACTTTTGCTATTGTGTGCGTGTGTGTGGGCATGCTTTTAAAGTAAAAGTACTTTAAAAAAAAACGCTACTTTGACAACACTACAGTGGCTCTCGTGAGACAATAACACTGCAGTGACTTCCCTGAGGTCCTACACGACACATATATACATATAGAAAAAAGTACTTTCAAGCGATCTAAAAACTGCCGTGTGGGTCCGCCAAAATGGACAACATCGCTCGTTATGAATTTGGGCTCAACAGCCTCAAGCCTGGGGCAAAATTCTCCTTTAACTGCATGAATAAGGGGACAGCTTTGGTATGATTCAACGATGACACACAACACACAGTTACAAAACAGTATGCTAACATGCGTCACACGTCAAGTTGACCAGGGTCACTTTGCTTTACTTTGATAATAAGCCAACCACCGACTGCACTTTAACAAACAGGTCCATGAGGCGAACACGCCTAATTACATATAAATAGAGCGCCGGGGAGCAGAGCAGACAGTAGCTGTGAGGGAGAAACCCAGCAGGAGTTAATTTCCCTTCTTTCTCCCACTAATAAACAAAGCAATCACTGACAGTCGGAGACACAATTATGAAGTAATTACGCAAAAAATAACAGGTTTTTCCTCTCCACCTTTCACGGCTGTTTCACATGGGTGACCCCACAGATTTACAACGTCCCCCATTAGCCCCCCCGTCCCCCGTCCCCCCTCCCTAAAATGGCTATCCCACTGAGTTTAGCCTCACTGCCTATATGAACATGCATACACACACACACACACACACACACACACACACACACACACACACACACACACACACACACTTACGCTTACACAACATGTATTGTAAGTATATATTTATTACATGTACACACAGATGAAAAATGCAAATGAATTTTCGTGGCTGATTGTACATGCATGTGCTCGCTCGCGCACTCGCACGCACGCACACACACACACACACACACACACACACACACACACACACACACGTGCGCACACACACACACACACACACGTGTACAATTATGCTCCCCTCCGCCCTCCCCCAGCTCTTCTTAATTAGCAGCCAAACCGTCTCATGGCAACGAGCTCGTCAATCTCCCTCTACGTAACAGAGCACTAATTAACAGATTTAAATGGGACTGTGTAGAGGCATGACACACAACACAGATCCTTCGCCCCTGCTGTCTCTCCCTCCTCCTCTCTCTCTCTCTCTCTCTCTCTGCATTTATCCTTCCCTCCCTTCTTCTTCATGCCGGTCTCACACTTCTATCTCTCTCTCTCTCTCTCTCTCCATCCATCCCCCCATCCTCCACCACCCTTGCTGACCCGACTGATTACCTGCTATGGTTGGCCCAGACGGCCCTCTCCTTGTCCATGCCAACTGGCGAGCTGCCGTGTGCCCCCCCTCCCCCCCCCCTCCCCCCCGTGCCCCACATGGCACAAGCTGGCATGATGGGCACTACTAGAGCACGTTTCACACAACACGGTCATTATAATCGGGGGCAGGTCTACAGGGAGTGGTCTATGTTAAACCATTAAGACCGGGAACGCATCTGTGTAACCACTTTATACTGTACTTTGGCTATTTTTTAGAAAAATCCATATATACATATAATATAATTTTGGGGGTCCTTGACATGAAAAAGTTTGAGAACCACTGATAATAGAAACATATGTTTTTTCCAAAAAAAATAGATATATTTTCATTTTTTTTTCCAAAAATAGCAGATCTACAAGCTCATGGCGTGGCACTCGGTGCCGCGCCATGAGCTTGTAGATCTGCTATTTTTGAATTGCCAAATAAATAAAAAAATGCCACAGATGCGTTCCCGGTCTTAATGGGTTAAACATGCAAATGAGAGCGATGTGGAATGTGTCACGGAGCGAGAGAGAGAGAGAGAGAGAGAGAGGGAAGTGTGAGTGCACTGAGTCTCAAAACATCTGACTGTAGTGAAATGTATGCAAAAATTCCAAGAGGCGTTGTGAGGAATGAAAAAAAGTATTTCTGATGGATTTATAAAGAGAGGCCTGCAACATGACAACATCTGTCAGTCAAATTTGATTTCCCAGCACGTCCGACTACAGTAGTTCTTGCTTCAATCTTGGGAGGTGTGTTTTGCAATATTGTTCAGTGATAAAGCAGGTTGCACTCCATTTATTAAACACTAAAAATATATCGACACCCTTTGCTATGCTGTAGATTTTTACTGGAATGCAATAAATACAAAACACCTCCAACATCTCCTTTATAATTCAGTGGTTGAAAGTAACTAAGTACATTTACTTTAGTACAATTTTGAGGTATTTGTACTTTACTTGAGTATTTCCAATTTTCAGTACTTTTACTTCCACTCCACTACGTCTCAGAGACAAATATTGTACTTTAATTCCACTACAATTATTTGAAATATTTAGTTACTAGTTACTTTGAAGATTTTGATTATTATCTTAAAACATACATTAACCACGTCAGCCCAAAAGACATTTAGGCCTTTTGAAAATAGCCGATCTACAAGCTCACAATGCGTTGCGATGCGACGCATTGTGAGCTTGATAGATCTGCTATTTTCAAAAGATATTTATACATTTGAAAACATGAAATGGGACATCTCTCCATAATGACTACTTTTACTTTTGGTACTTTAAGTAAATTTAGAATTGCAGACTTTTACTTGTAACAGAGTATTTCTACATTGCAGTATTGACACTTTTTACCTCAGTACATTTTTTTTTGTACTTTTCCCACCACTGCCTTTATTAGACGTGACTACGTTGGGCCCTTCTCCTAGTATTAAACAAATGTGATCATAAAAGCTGCATGGTGCTGCCTGCGACACAGAGAGAGAGAGAGAGTCTAACAAGTAGACAA
>NC_139939.1:43982176-44009676 GCF_963454915.1 Gymnoscopelus microlampas
GAGAACAGGAGCTGACAAGCCAAACAATTAGGTCAATTACCGCATGACAACTGTGTTGTGTTGGGTTAATTGCTGGAATCTTCCATGGTGTGGGACACATCCATTCGAGGGGCCAATGGCACGTGACAAACGTACATGCAAATGAGCCTCACCTATATATACAGTGGTACGGAAGGAACGCAGCTGTACGGGGGGATGTGTTGCACTTTGCGTTAACAAGAGTTTATGTGCACTTCAGTGCACTTTCACTCACTATAGAAATAGCAAAGTTACTGTTCTTTTTGCAACGTTTACATGGCCGCACTTCATGCACGTGCAGGCTCTGTGCCTCCATCCTATCTATGCTGCCTTCATAAGAATAGATAAAAATAAATATTCAAAGACTTGAAAGAGACACAGAAAGCGCAAGGAAATACAGAGAGATTGATTGAGAGATTGAAAGAGAAAGGAGAGAGCGAGAAAGAGAGAGAGAGAGAGAGAGAGAAAGGGAGAGAGAAGGGGAGAAAGAGAATAGAGTGAGTGTGCTTACGTATGTGTGCTTCAAATGTGTGTTTTCATCAAATGTGTGTTTTCAATATGAGTAATAAGCGTCCTCTGGAGTGATGTGTTGGTATGCTGCAGGCTTTCAGGACACTATTCAACTAATGAGACCAAATAAGCAGGGAGGGAGAGGACAGAAATGGGGGGGGGGGTCTTCCCCCTTGTCTTGGAATGTGAAAAAATAGAATCTTGGCTCCAATGTGTATCTCGGACTTCACATGGCCAGCCTGTGACGTCGTTCAATGATCCATGACGTCAGTCGTCGACTCGTCCATTACATTGGTTCTCTAATTGGGGTCTGGGGACCCCCAGGGGTTCTTGGTGGGGTGCACACCCAAAATAGATTATTATTTTTAACCACTTTATCAATTTATATGTTGGCTATTCAAAAAGTGCACATCTACAAGCCCACAGCTTGTGCATCTGCTATTTTAGAAAATATATTTGAAAAATATCAAAGATGTTTGGAAAATGTTGAATAATTTTGATTTTGTTTTTAACATAAATCTTCTCACAAAACCTTTTCAGATGGGGGTCCGTGGCCACATACCTACATGAAAAGTTTTGAGAAACACTGGTCTATGACATATCTGTGACTCAAATTTGGGAAAGGTTTCGGCCTTCAACAGAGCCCCATTGACTTCCATTATAAAATGTAAGTTACTTATTTTAAAATGTATAAAATCTATGTTAAAAAATGTGTACTTCTGTGACCTACTGGCATTGTCCACAAGACATCTGGTACTCATCGGTCCAGCGCTTTGCAAGATCAGCTCCGGACACACAGACACACAGACAGACAGACCAACCCTAAGTGGCTAGACCTCTGCAGAGCCACGTCGTAACAACAAGGACATATGAAATGACCCTGACACACAAACATGCACATTTGGAGATTAAATCTTTGCGTGTGTGCATGTGTTTGTCTCTTAATGGAGGACCAGCCAGCGGGCCGGCGGACCACGTCGTCACGCTCATGTCACTATGACTCATCCATAACCATATAAGGAGTTCCCAATGCAGCTACTGTATACGTCCAAATATGGAACGCGTTGTCTAACCTTAATGTGTCTTCATGGCATCAGACTCACACAAATCAGTCAGCTCCATACATGGGTTCAAAAGTGGTCATACCCATATATGGGCATATACTGATGACATCAGCGATCTCCATAATATGGGCATAAAAAGGACAAGGACTGACACATACTGTACAGAGATCTCAATATATGGGCATATTGGTTCCCGAACTTCTAGTACAGTATATTGGCATAAAAGGGACACACACAGACAGACAGACAGACGGGTACAACCAACGGGTATTCTGACAATGGGTTAACAATGGGTGGGTATTGCATAACCGGGTGGGGCATGAATTCCCCACTTACATCGTTCCCAGATAGGCTGGTGCCCAACGGTCTACTTCAAATCAAAACATTGTGAGAAAATGTACACTGCCAACGGGGCAGCTCCAAAACATTTATAAAATGCAAACCTAAATTAAATTAATTTTAGTCACCGATTGCAGCAGTTAACAATTCAGCAGATTTCTTTACCACTTACAACAGCGATCTGATATTTTCTGACTAAAACGGCAAAAGCACGGTCGTTGATTTTAGGATGGAACGAGGCCATGGTCAGTGGTCTCACGGTGGGGGGAGAGGAGAGGAGAGGAGAGGAGAGAGGAGAGAGGAGAGAGTAGAGAGTAGAGAAGAGGAGCGGACAGCAGAGCTCTTAGTGTGTCAGGGGCTTGTGGAGACCCATTAATTAATCAAAACCAGAACACTTACGCTGAGCACAACCACTCCATGAGCCTCATCATGCCATCGCTCTCTCTCTCTCTCTCTCTCTACCTCCCTTACTCTCACTCTCACTCACTCTCTCTCTCTCTCTCCCTGTAGACATGTATGCAGGCCTACTCTTCCTATACAGGTGTATGTACTGTACAGTATGCACTGTGACACTATATCTCCTTAAAGACAGATACATTTACCGTAAAATACTCTTTTACACTCTCTTCCTCTCCTTCTCTACGGAGCAAATACGCCGCACAAACACACACACACACACACACACACACACACACACACACACACACACACACACACACACACACACACACACACACACACACACACTCGTGTGACACACAGTTACTACACACTGTGTGTTTGGAGTGAGCCTCGGTGTGGGAGCAAATGAGGGTGGCGGGGGTTATTTCCATAATCACTTAGCAGAGCATTGCACCCCCAAACACCCCCACCCCCCCCCCCCCCGACTGACGCGCTTTAATCAAAGCGGACGCCGGAGCCAGAGCTCCTATAAAATGGCCCTGGAGCGCCTTTGAAACACATTGACACCGGTGTCGCGCTGCAAAAAGGACATGCTTTTCATCCCCTTAAATGGCTTGTAAAAAGGGCCCCATTGACTACACAAGCAGCCGCAGCCACGGCCCTGCCTCCTCGCTCTGGGCTCTCTCTCACTCTGGTTTTAACCAAGTGAACGTGTCAACGATACGAACGCAGCCTAGTCTATACGCTATCCCGTGTTTCCTACGTTTTTTTGTTTTTTACGGCGTGTTTCTGAACAGGGGATCCCAAACCTATATTTAAATGGAAGTCAAGGGATGACGCCGTGCCTAAATATGGAGACAGGAGCCGTGTCCACAGAGACCGCCTTTTGAGCTGATGGGCGCTGTGGGTATCCTCATGTCCATAGCACTCACATACAGCGTTTATTAACACCCGCAGCGTTCAAACCGATCAACCATTGCTGATGTACAGTATGTTATTAGCACAAATAACTTAGCTGAACCAAAGTAAACAAGGGCTTCTCGTGGTTTGTGGTGACGATTCAACGTCGGCTCGTAAATTACCGGGTCATCAAACTACAGCCAGGATGACCAAAAGAGCAGCGCTCCTCTCCAAGTTTCCAGCTTGAAGCGCCCAGGACGCTGCGCCAAAAACGGCGGGCGTCAGGAGGAGCGCTGAAGGGATAATGCTCGGGCGCTGCATGGAAAGAAGAGCGCACCAGCGTGTTTTTAGAGATGCATGGCAGACTGGCACTGCCAGCTCAAAAGTCTGAACCTGCGGTTCCTCTCGTACTGAGCGGGATTACAGTACTATTGCAACAACACATCATCAGTAGGGTGAAACTAACCTGTCTCACGACGCTCTGTGGACACGGCCCCTCATATACGTCATAGATTATTGGTTCTCAAAGTGGTGTCCGGGGAGGTTCTAGGGCAGGGGTCTTCAACGTTTTCGGGCCAAGGACCCCCTAGCTGAGAGAGAGATGAAGCATACATTGTATAAAAAAATTATTTCCTTGGTCTGCTTTTTTTCTCTCTACACCTATGCCTCTTTGCCAAAAATAAAGTTCTCCTCAGAAAAGGGATGCTATAGGGTTCAAGTGGTTAAGGTAAAAAAAAAAATCATATCACACAGAGATTTGACGGACCCCCTATAGTAGCTCTGAGGACCCCCTAGGGGTCCCGGACCCCCTGTTGAAGACCCCTGTTCTAGGGGGTCCCCAGCTAAAGTAGTTAATGTACAGTAGGTGGCCAGTGACTTTGACCAGTTTCACTTTCAAAACCTTTGCATCGTGCATGTCACACAAACAGAATGCGATGCGTTTTGTTGATATAACAAGTTTGTTCCTATCCACAAATCCACCATTTAACTTCCACATTCCACATTATCAAAACCATTTGTGTTATGTGCCGCATTCTGTTATTTGAATCCTGAAAAGTTGGACATAATGAGGTTTCCACCCGACAAAGACGATGTGTCACACACTGGCCTTGAAGACAGAGATCCACAAGGGAGCCACGCTGCTCTTAGACCTTGTCTTGTTTTTATTTCATAGAGATGGAGTGCCATATCACGGCAAATATTTACGAATCCTTGAGCTGCAGCTTTTATGATGTTTTGGAAATTGAGATGGGGAACAGTTCTAAAGTAGAGCAGCAGCATAGCGAGAGAGAGAGAGAGAGTGAAATGTTATTATAGTGATGTGAAATTCAAGGGCATCACTCCTACACTTTTCTTTGGAGAAGGGACACTTGCAACACCCACACTGTTACGATGACACACACACACACACACACACACACACACACACACACACACACACACACACACACAAACTCAATCAGGCATCAACCACTTAAGCATAAGCTTAAGCCCTATTTTATACTTATTCAAACATATCCAATCTACAAGCTTGTACAGTAGATCTGCTATTTTTTAAATAGTTTGCGGTAAGGTGAGATACATAAAAACATGGTACTCGCGTGCGCACACACACACACACTATAACAATGGCAATATGATAGCTGTCATCCATCAAGAGCTATTGCCTGTCCTTGTTAGAAAGTCCTAATCCAGTTGGTTCTGCTGTCTATTCTCCTGGTAGCAGCCCTACAATACCACACTAATGGGTCCAGATAGCTCACACACATACAGTAGCACACACACACACACACACACACACACACACACACACACACACACACACACACACACACACACACACACACACACACACACACACACACACACACACACACACACACACACACACACACACACACACACACACACACACACACACACACACACACACACACACACACCTCTGTATGGACTGAGATGCCCAATATCCCTCAGCACTCCAAAAGAGAGAGACAGAGTAAAATGGAGACAGAGAGAGATGCCATCAGTCCAGTAGCCTATGGGTGCAGTGGTGGAAGTACTCAGATATTTTACTTAAGTAAAAGTAGCAAAACCCCAATATAAAAATACTCTGTTACAAGTAAAAGGCCTGTGTTCAAAATGTTATTTGAGTAAAAGTACAAAAGTATTGGCATCAAAACATACTTAAAGTACCAAAAGTAAAAGTACTAAAACTCGATTTTTACACTTTGAGTTAAATGAACAGAGGATTTCACTGTGTGCACTGTGTGTGTGTGTGTGTGTGTGTGTGTGTGTGTGTGTGTGTGTGTGTGTGTGTGTGTGTGTGTGTGTGTGTGTGTGTGTGTGTGTGTGTGTGTGTGTGTGTGTGTGTGTGTGTGCAGTGACAACACTACAATGTAAGGAGTATTTGGTTCACCCTGGTGGGCTGCTGAGAGACTGCGCACTAGATCAATTGAAGCCATCTCCAAGTAGTGCGGTGCGTGCGTGCGTGCGTGCGTGCGTGCGTGCGTGTGCGCGCGTGCGTGTGCGTATGTGAGTAAATACATACACACACATGAGTAGACATATACAACAGCTCCATTCACTTCGTACTGCTTTATGCTTCCACGCCTGTATGTGTTTGTGCTTTTGCTAATGTGCATGTGTGTGTGTATGTGCGCGAGCGTGTACGTGGGTGTCTGTGTGTGTGTGTGTGTGTGTGCGCGCGAGCGTGTACGTGGGTGTCTGTGTGTGTGTAATTGAGCCCTGTGTGCAGCACACGGGCCTATCAGTTGTCTCGCTTTCTGTAGTCTCTCAATTAGTCGTAGAGTGGGTCCGTGGGGAGCCATTGTTTGAGCAGCAGTGGAAGACAAACAAGACCGCCACCACACACTGGGGCTCCCTGGGTAACACTTGAGACTGCTGCAGTCATTCGCACGCACGCACGCACGCACACACTAATATTGTGGTACACACACACACACACACACACACACACACACACACACACAAATATCCATCCTCGCCCATATGGAGGGTCAGCAGCACTGCATGTATGTCAGCATTTGTAATCAAAAACAACATGCGTAGCGTGGCTGATGTTCACACTTAAACACCTTAAAACACTAATTGACGCTAACATTCGTGCCTACAGTAGCAAACAGACACATGCAGGCAAGCACACGCACACTGAGAGAGAGAGAGGGAGAGAGAGAGAGAGAGAGAGAGGATTATTATGGCCCAGTACTTTACTGGTAAATGGACCAAAACCACAGATCCAGGGGGAAGAAAACGAGAGCATACATGTTTACACACAAATTACACCCTCTGGGATAACTTAGCCCCATTTCTACACTGAAAGGCCACACGGTGCTTCAAAACAATGTGTGATTGGACATTCCCCTCGCGATGCCTTATTTAGTAGTTCTCTGTACAACCAGGAAATAACAGTAGCTGTGGCACAAAAAGATCTCTCCAAGTATGAAGATCCAACTCCTGGTTGAAATGCTTTTATTTGCTGCCTATGTCATTTCTTTCTATCCATCCGTCTCCATTCCTGCCTCCTCCATCATTTCATCTCCGCTTCCATCCGAGACCCAAAACCTCAATTTCCTCTGAGAGAGAGAAATGGAAGATTTTTCCAAGTCATAAAAGTTTTATAGGGTGCCATAAGGGGTGAGAGTGTATGGTCCTGCCCCTCTGAGTTCACCCTCCCTATTCTTTACAGTATATCCCCTAGGGAGAGGAGAGATGGACAGCCAGGGTTCTAATAACTCTGGACCTTATTTCCTTCCACCCCCCCCCCCCCCTCCCATTCTCCTCCTATAATTTGTCTTTTCCAGTTTCAGTTTTTAGTACCTGTGCAATTTCACCAAAGTCCCTCCCAAGACTGAAGAAATGTCAAAGTTTGCTGCACTTTGGTCATTGTATTCACATACCGTAGCAAGATACGATACGGTAGCATCCCGTTATCAAGTCACCTGTCATCTTCTTCTACAACTTCTAGGGGACATGGTTCAGTTAAGAACTAATACAGGGGAGGGAGTAACACACCGTGAGATATTAGCAATTTGGCACTGGCGTGCTACAGCCATAGACACACAAGGCAGAAGGCTGAATACCACATATCAGCATGCCTAGTGCCAATATTGAACGACATTATTGAGCTTATCACTGTGATTATATCCCACCGTTGAATTATTAATGTTTATGATTAACCCAGAAAAGGACTTCATTACAACAGCTGCATTCTAGTAGGTTAAACAAAGTGGGTTCAGAGTGGTGTGTATCGTGAGACATTTCAGTCATTATAATGCCTTCCAGCCAATCCCAATGCAAAGGTATTGGTATATATTATTTATACTCTGTAGTGCAATGTCTCACACAGATAATAGCTGATCTACAAGCTCACACACACGTCGCAGCTTGTAAATAAAGCTATTTCCGGCCCACGTGAGAAAGGTGTAGAACAGTAACTGTGGTATAGTATTGGGGATAGCATATTATGCACTACCTTAATGTCCAGGGGGTGTACTTGTACAGTACATCAAGTTGCCTCAAGCTACAGAAACAGCTGCTGCGCTCCTGACCCATGGCTTTCCCGGTTCAATCACAGGTCTGATAGCCCAAATATACCCCCTGGGTTAGTGTCGAAGTGTCCTTGAGCAAGACACTGACTGAACCCCTAACTGTTCCAGGTGAGCAGGTTGGTGCCTTGCATGGTTTCCTCTGCCATCGTTGTGTTGAAGGGATAGTTCACCCCCGAAATGACGTTTTTTTTTCCTATCGATTACTCACCCCTTGTAGCCTTTAATTCATGGAGATTTGTTTGTTTTTTTCGCATTCCTAAGGCAATAATTAATCTCCTGTAGGAGACTTAAAGAGTCTCCATTGAGTACCAGAAACTCTGCCGGCGACAAAAACAAAAAAATCTCCATGAATTCAAGGCTTCGTGGTAGAAAATAAGTCATTGTTTGGGTGAACTATCCCTTTAATGTGTGCTTGAATGGGTGAATTGGTGGATTTGAGTCAGATTGAATATGTTCATGTAACTGCAGCTACTCTCCTGAGTAACACTAAGGATTTTACTATGCAAAAGCAAACTGTATAATATTCTTTAAATATTCTAAGATGTAACCCAACTTGAATATTTTTAGATGTGTTTGCATTCCCTCTCATAAACCCAGGAGGGACTCGCATTTTCATCAAAAAAAGGTCCTCCGCTGCTCAACCCGGGGTAGAACCTGTACATCCGTCAATGCAAGTCGCCAGGAATTTAAATGAAATTAAATGGAATGGCGGCTCTGTTCTCTTTGATGTATACCTTTAAGACGAGAGATATGAGGAGGAGAAAAAAACAGGATGAAAAGGACGAGAGCCAAAAGGGGGGCGGATAAGCTTGCTTGCTTTCAACTCAGCAGAGGATAGGGGAGAAGAAGTTTTAATATCTCTAAATCAGCGGCTCGATATTGAAAGTGTCATCTAATTGAAAATGATTTAGGACGCCGGGCCCGCCTGGCAATCATGTATAAATTCACTCCCTGACACACCGCTCCAAAGTCTCTCTATTTCTACTTTATGAGTCATTTGCATGGCGGTGGGGGCCTTGGAGAGTATAAAAAAAAAAACCCATGCAAATGATATGGAGCCGCTGCACAAGGTGATGTATCCCTCCCCTCCCGTCCCCCCACCACCCCCTATATCTGCCGCCGCCCCTCTCCTCCATCTCTCCATCTCTCCCCCCTCCCCTCGCCTCGCCCCCCCCCCCTTACCCTCAGGAGAAATGCTTTCTGCTTTGCTGCCTGCCGCCTTTGTCCAGAAAGTCATTTATTTTCTCTTGTTGTTCTCCTCGCCTTGCTATTTTACAGCCTGCCGCATAGGTGATGGGGGAGGGGGGGGTGGGGGGGGGGGGGACTGGCACGCTATGCATCTGAATAACTGTCATATTCCATAGGTGAGGGGGAAAGGCAAATGGATGGCACACTATGCAACTGGATAACAGTCGTAATTCCATACGGTGAGGGCAAAAGGCGGTGGCTGGCACGGGGGCACGCTATATGCAGCTCTTTTTTTTTTTTTGTAACTCAAATCTTTGCTTTTGGGAGTTTCCTTGGAACTGAACATTTTAAGATTGGGGTCCGCAGACAAATACATATCATTTTGGGTGGTCCTTGACATGAAAAAAGTTTGAGAAACACCGATATTATAGCAACACACGTTAGGATTTATTGTAGAATCCCCAGAAGCAAAGATTTAAGTTACAAATGTTCGCTATGCATCTGAATAACTGTCATATTCCATAGGTGAGGGGGAAAGGCAAAACTATGCAACTGAATAACAGTCGTAATTCCGTGAGTGAGGGCAAAAGGCGGTGGCTGGCACGGCACGCTATGCAGCTGAATAAACTTTTTTTTTCATATTTCCATAGGTGAGAGGATGGCAGTGGTGTAAAGTAACTAAGTACATTTACTTAAGTACTGTACTTAAGTACAATTTTGAGGTATTTGTACTTTACTTGAGTATTTCCAATTTCCAATACTTTAACTTGTACTCCACTACATCTCGGATGTAACGTATACCCTACTGGAAACTTGTATTATCTGTATCAATATTGATCGATTTGACCATGGAATTAATTCGTTATGGGATTGTCGGCCAAAATGTCAGTATCGTGCATCCCTAACAGCTGAATTAGAGATGATACCCACAGGCAACAAACTGAGAGACACTAATGTTCAAAGGAAGGCATTACATTACAGTAGGAGAGCCTGTTTAACTGTACATGAGAATCATGTTGTTCTGCAGGGTTTAACATAGCCTCGCGTAGCCAACTACTGTACCAATCACAGTCTCCCATGTTTGAATACTGGGCCCTGATTGGTCACCCCAGACTTCTGGAGCAGGAAATGGATTCACAATGGGGCGGTGCCAGACCCAAATCGCAGAGGGCAAAGATTCGTCTGGTCCCAGGCTAGCTTTAACAGGGTTCTCCTCTACATTCTGCAGGGCATCCCTTCTTGCAAAGAGAGTTCTGTGACATTTTTAATGTGTTCAGTTATTGAAGGCAACCATAAACCAGCATCAGCCTGATTTGTACTTTGTCGTGCAATGTTGTTGCACACCAAAAAATAGCCAATCTATAAGCTTCTACAACGCGTCACATTCCAATGCGTTGTGAGCTTGTAGATTGAGTATGTTTGGCTCATGACAGCATCATTTGACATAGTATAAATTAAGCATTACTTACAGCAGGGCTCTGTATTCTCTGAACTGAGAAAAATCACTGCACAGATTTTCCGTTTCAAAGAGCTGCTGCATTGTCATCCATGCGTTTTCTGATAGGATCATTTCTGCCCTCTACATCTATTTTTGATGCGCTGTGTCGCTGCTCGATTGAATAAATGAATATTCATGGATGTGCATAGGGGCCTGCAATATATACTGTGGTGATTTCCACGTGTCATCAAGCTACGAAATGACGCTCTCACATCTCTGTGAGGCCATAATGACCACCCATGCTTTTACTTAGTGAAATTGAGAAAACGTTTTTGCTTTTATACAAACGTAATCTGCCTTCATTTTCTGCGAATAAATAAATACATGGCAGTGAGTATAGATTTGTTTTTAAGGGAATTAATGATGTCAATTCTATGAAGTTGATTTAAATCTGATAACTTGATGTACTTGTTGGGACAAACCTCTTAAAGCGGCACTATGTCACTTTTTTTTATGAATAAAATGTTGTTCAATCTGTATGGTAGAGTACTGTATGTTAATCCTCCTTCCTCCTATAATTGCGAAACCTCTGTCTGTTTGTAGTGCGTGGTGTAGTGCGTGGTGAGGCCAAAAACTGTTCTGCCCGGTTCTCCTCAGTGGCTGGAGCAATTGATCTGAATTTGCACACAGCCATTGCCCATTACCATGTGCACAGAACTGCGAAGCCCCTTTTTCGATTTCACCAAATCTCAGCTGTTTATTAGCGTTTTTGTGTAAAAGAATGTCGCCATGGTTTCGGCTGCCCAGCAGTGGGATGGCCCCGCGAGCTATGGGACGAATAATGTGTGTGTGTGTGTGTGTGTGTGTGTGTGTGTGTGTGTGTGAGGGGGGGGTTCGTGACGAGACGCGTGCAGAGGGGGGGCATATCCCCCCACGGGTATGGACTAGTACAATATAACTTATACAATTGGGGCGGTTGTATTTTGTCTCCCTGCTCCTCTATTGAGACATTTAGATCGTGTCAAAGGTCATCGCCTAGACACAGGAACTGACACGAATTTTCACCTGATGGTCAAGATTCAATTTATCCCCTGAGCAAGCAGGCAGGCTCTATTTTAGCTCAGTGGTAAAAATGTCAGCACTTGCGCAGGAAACCGAGTTCAAATCCAAGGTCGAAGAGGATAGTTACAGTACATTACAGATTTAATAAAGTAATTCAGATCAAATGGCAAGACTTTTTTTGTGTGCCAGTACTGAAGAGGCAGCACCTCTTCTGTTATGGCAACGTCATTATTAGCGAAGATCTATAATGTAGTCTCTCCCCCTGACTTGCCCACCCCCACACACACATATTATCACCAATCTACCTGCATTAGTGTCTGTAAAATCTAGCGAAGCCACAAGGTATGTCAATTAATTCAGATTTACATATGATTTCCCATCGCATAGGAATAATATCCAATATAGAATATGTACCGATGCATTCAGATATACATGTATTCACTTCACCGTGGAGACGTTTATTACGTAACATTCATTTAAATTGCCTCATTTCTTTATTTAATTTAAACAATTAATTTCGCCGATTTGAATTAAATGTATAGAGTTGAGATAGAAAGTGCCGCGTGCACACTCAAGATAGGCCTCCTCCCTCCATTGTATAGACCAGTAGCGGAAATTAATTGACGGCTGAAGAGCTTTGAGCGGTACAAATGGCGTGGGAATAAAGTGTGTGATGCTTGCATTTCTTCGCCGTTTTATCCATTTTACTATAATAGCTATAACAGTGAGCTTAGATAAATTAAGCTCCCGATTTCAACGTCTTCACTACTGACATTGTAGTCATAGCAATGTTTGCAGTAATAACTTGCACTAACAGAGACAAGACTGACATGCCTTTTAAGTCTTTTATCATTGAAATATTTGACATGACATGTCGCATGGAAAAAGCGCGTAGGCTTTTTGCTTTGCTTGTACTGTAACTAATCCTCTGCATTTATTGCCTTTTCCGTGGGTTACATTCTTGGCCAACTGAAAGGGATCGGCAGGTGATGGGTTTTTCTTTTCTGAGGTGAACAGGTGAAAACCCCCCCATACTGGTTCTTTTAGCCAAGCGTATTCAACGGCAGGAGAACCACATAAATTACAAGCCGTGCTCTCTCACCTCATCGTGTATGCACACACACACGGTATGTGTGCCCACAATCACCTCTTCATCTCCGAAGTTGAAAGGGAGAGATACCGTACGGCTATATAGAATACAGAATCGAGAGGAAAGGAGCTAAATGATTTAAGGAAAGGAATGAAGGATTGGTGGGGGGGAAAGTGACATCAGGGTTCAAGGATGTAGACTAGCTATTTATATACCAGAATAGAAGTGCTGATATGGCATCAGATTTGCCTTTTCAACCATTCCCCTATATGCACACACACACACACTCACATATAGGCGACACAGAGCGAGTACAACTACCAGGTGCTGCTGCACACCCACAGACACAGGCCCGAGATACAAGGCTATAGCAGGAGGTGAAATCAGACAAAGAGCAGATGGACGCGATTAAATGAGTAAGGGAGAATACCTCAACTTGCTTTCAAGTGTGTGTGTGTGTGTGTGTGTGTGTGTGTGTGTGTGTGTGTGTGTGTGTGTGTGTGTGTGTGTGTGTGTGTGTGTGTGTGTGTGTGTGTGTGTGTGTGCACGGTGTGGGAGGCTGGGGATCCAGGACAGAGAATCCATTCAGGGTTGTGGTACTAGCTCCTCACTGACAGACTGCCTCGCCGTGCTCAGCCAGTTCATTGCTGTCATTCCTTACATCTTTTGACATTTTCAATTATGTCTTTCACACATGGCTGGGCACTTGTTTTTTTTTTTCTTCCCCCCACACACACACACTTCCTCATTTGCCCCTCTCTCTCTCTCTCTCTCTCTCTCTCTCTCTCTCTCTCTCTCTCTCTCTCTCTCTCTCTCTCTCTCTCTCTCTCTCTCTCTCTCTCTCTCTCTCTCTCTCTCTCTCTCTCTCTCTCTCTCTCTCTCTCTCTCTCTCTCTCTCTCTCTCTCTCTCTCTCTCTCTCTCTCTCTCTCCATCCTGTTCTATTCCTCCGCCTCCTTTCCATTTCCGTCTTAAGTGGCCGCTCCCTCCTGGCATTGTGTGCCAGGTCTATGTGATATGTAGGGGGTCAGATAGCCCAGGGATCCTATTACTCCCTTGCCCTGTGGCAGAGGGGGGGGGGGGGTGGAGTATAGAGAAAGGGGATTGGGGGGGGGGGCCAAGGCACGGCAAGGGATGTTGTCAGACGTGTCAAGGACTCCTGTTCAATTTATTTGGTTGATCCTACGGGGACCTCACAGGGCGGAGTGCATAGAGAGGGTGGTTGGAACAGCGTTTTGGGGGGCGGACAGGTTCAACTCTCCCTGTATCTATACCTGATGATAATAATAATAATCACAGGGAGATTCATGTTTTTAATTGGTAGCTATCAGTGGTGGAAAAGGTACTCAAATTCTTTACTGAAGTAAAAGTACTAATGCTGCAATACTACATTGGAAATACTCAAGTAAAGTACAAATACCTCAAAATTGCACTTAAAGTCAGTACTTGAGTAAATGTACTTAGTTACTTTACACCACTGGTAGCCATTTTGGATGGCTTTCCACATTTATCCATACAACGCTGCTACAATGTTATCGTCCCCCACAGCGTATGCAGATGCCAACGATGGCCTGTATAAATCATTCGATCAGTAACAGTGCCGGTTACTTTACAGCAAAAGTCTGTCCATTTAAAGGTATAACGCCATCAACGTAATTATATAAACGTCACTATATAATGTACGTTATAATATTTCACAGCCTTTAGTGTCAGAAATGTGTAGATTAGCTAATTGATTGATAGTCTCTAACGGACTACCTGCCTAATTGATTGAGTTACAATGAGCATACAATTTATTTTCCCTATTATGTGACTCAGAGAAGGCACAACATCCATAATGTATGTGTTCTGCATTCAATGAGAATTGATAGATTGACCGATTGATTGTTTGATTGATCAACTCACCTGCTAATTGATTGATTCTGTAAATGAGGGGAAAAAAACGTTTTTTCTCCATTAAGGCAACTGTGGGGGGGATTCCCTTTGCTGGCAGCTGTGTGATGTAATAGGCAGGTTGTAATGACCTCAGCATAATCACCACCATTATGAAACAGCACTGGGCTCTCAAAACCACTTCATCATCACGGTGTTGCCTACTCTTACGCCTACAGCCATCCCTCATGCACGGTACGGTACGGTACTACCTCCCCGAATTGAACCAACCAATTCACCCAAATACATCACCATCACCCAGTGGTGGAAAAGGTACTGACATCTTTTACTTGAGTAAAAGTATCAATACTGCAATGTAGAAATACTCTGTTACACGTAAAAGTCCAGAATTAAAAAATGTACTTGAGTAAAAGTACAAAAGTATTGGCATCAAAATGTACTTAAAGCACTAAAAGTAAAAGTACTAAAATGTTTACAATGCTCACAACGCGTCACGATGCGACGCGTTGTGAGCTTGCAGATCGGCTATTTTCAAATAGCCTAGGTATAAAATAGGGCTAAAGTGGTTTATAATGTATGTTTCTTAAAATCATGATTTATGTCTGAAAAATAATTAGTGAGTTTTCAAATAATTGTAGTGGAGTAAAAGTACAATATTTGTCTCAGAGATGTAGTGGAGTAGAGGTAAAAGTATTGGAAATTGGAAATACTCAAATAAAGTACAAATACCTCAAAATTGTACTTAAGTACAGTAATGTACTAGTTACTTTCCACCACTGTACATCACCATCACCACCACCTCCGCCACCACCAACTCTACAGCCAAATCACAGCTGAAATGTAGCAGTCTGCCAAGTTAGATTGGAGTCACACACAGTAAAATCCCCCAGTGTTCATGTATTCATTTGTAACTCTGAGAGTGGACGAATGTAACCAAATGGAGCTGTAAGGGTCAATTTCATTACATTTTGTCCACTCTCAGAGTTAGAGGAAGATAGAGGTGAGATGACTATACTCCACTTTAAGCCATTAAAACTATAGCTTACGAACGTAGCCCCGGTTATTTGATTATTTATGAGCGAGATGTCTCGCCTCTCCCATAAGCGAGACATAGAAGTGATTAAATATGAAAAAGAGTGTTTTGAAAAACGCGGAAAATGTTTTAACCAAGAAAAAGGTTTGAGAACTACTGATTTTAGAAGGCCTTTGTAGAATCGGACCTCAGGGTCTCAATGGGTTATCCGTCAGATAAGAAGCAGTAGGGTGGTCAAAGAGGAGGAGGTTGGAAAGCCAAACTATACTGTTTATTCCACGCTAATCACGGAAGCAAGGCAGGGCTGCCCCCGGACCTTAGCGTCTCTCATCCCATGCCGTTCCTGCGGAGCCTTAACCCTGACCCTTCAGCAGGAGAGCAGACACCCTCCCTCCCTTTCTCTCGCTTCTTTGCTTAATAAGAGGGAGGGTGGGTTAAGAAAAAAAAAAAAAGGGGGCAGCCAAGCCAGTCAGTGGTGCGGGGCTGAACAAGAGAAATGGGGGAGTCATGGTCAAGGGCTGATTAACGAGGCTTTAATTTAATCAGCAATTCCCATCTGGCCAGGCCCTCTCCACGTGGCTCTGTAGCTGCTTATTATTTTTAACAAGTCTTCTGATCTCCCCCACTAACCCCCCCACCCCCACTTCCTACCCTTTTCTCTCTTCCGTACCTCCCTCCTTTCCTTTTCTATGGAGCCCCCTTATCTGTGTCAGAGTCAAGGCTGTGAATAGCAGGGCCAATGATTAATGGAGATTTAAGACCTGTGGAGGATGTCTAATCACTTTCTTTCCACTCCACTCTCTCTCTCTCTCTGTTTCTGCCTCACTCTCTCTCTCTCGCTCTCTCTCTCTCTCTCTCTCTCTCTCTCTCTCTCTCTCTCTCCCTCTGCTTTAAACAGACTCTCTCTCTCCACTTCCACATAGCTGTCTGCCTGCTGCAGGCCTTCAGTCTGCATGGGCAGCTGCCAGCCACCGTTGTTAGGAAGGAAATGACAGTGCAGCCCAATTAAAGTGATTACAGCGTTTACATGCGGCCTAAGATACTTTGTTCATGTGGTCATAGCGGAGGTGTGTGTGTGTGTGTGTGTGTGTGTGTGTGTGTGTGTGTGTGTGTGTGTGTGTGTGTGGGTGAATGATCGTCAGTAGACTGTATTTTCTGACTCCACAGTTTATTGGATTAGATCGGTCACACACACGCACACGCACACACACACACACACACACACACACACACACACACACACACACACACACACACACACACACACACACACTACAGTACTAATAATACTAATTTAATTACTCTTCCCCAATTACTGTGATAATGAGACTTAATTTGAATATTTAATTTGATCATGTTGTTTCTACACGCCATATAGTATTCTATTAATTTGCCGAATCAGTCACCTCCTCCCCTATGGGATACAACAAGCAACGACAATCATTTATTTTCCTGTTATGCTGTGTCTACAGTATGTGTGGTATTTCTGTTACACCTCTAATTACAGTACCAGTGCTGAGACTTTGAGAGGCTTGCAGGCTACAGTAGATCTGAACCAAAACACCTATCAGGAGACAGAAATCTTAAAATGACACCGATGCGTACCTGGTCTTAATGGATTAAGCTAGAATGTCAAGATTTACCCCCAAATCCAACCCTTGATGCTGAGTGCCAAGCAGGGCATTGGGTACCATTTCTATAGTCTTTGGTATGACTGGGCATTGAACTTCCAACCTCCCAATCTCAGGGCGGACACTACAGTATACCCACAAGGCCACTGAGCTTTGTTCCTTCATGATAATTCATTGACAATGGATTTTTTTTACTGTTGAACAACAGACATGTTTTTAACAATTGAAAGTTAAAGAAAAAGGATAAACCACTTGTGAGCACGAAAAACCTTCGAAAAAGAAAATCTTTTTCTTTTTTCAATGCATTCAGGACAAACGAGCAACATGTTTTGACCAAAAACAAGGTCTTCTTCAGGCAAACAAAATGATTGCAACACCTATAAACAACAACAACATACAGTATGATCATCACCAAATACAGTTAAAAAAATTGTCAATTCTAATGTTACCCAATAGATATCTCCCATTTGGTGCACCGCTGCTATATGTCTAGATTGCGGTCATTGTGGAGCTCTACTTCATGTTAAAGCACACCTTCCATGCAAGTCACGGCCGTCTTGTTCAAACTAGAGGGAGCTGTGTGCGGAGTACAGTACGGTGTCATCCAGCACTCGGTCAAAAAGTGGGTGAACGTGCACAGAAAGACTATAGATAATCCGACCTTAGAAAGTAATCAGAAGGAGCATTTACATGACAAATTTTCATCTGAGAAAATGGATTGTAAAAGGGTTTACACCACCATCCATCCTTTGGCATTTTATTGAGAATTGGGGCCGTTTATTCTGATGGAGGTGGTATACGATCCAGGTTTATTTGGATTGGTCTTTTATTCCGGTTATTTGTTGGAGAAAAAAAAGGCTCCATGTAGATGCAGCGAGTGTGTGTATGTACTGTATGTATGTGTGTGTGTGTATATAGATCTTGCTTAAATAACATTAAGTTCTCAACAACATTGTGTGCATGTCTTTCACACATCATCAGGAAAAGTATTGATCCAGACTCTCGTCAAAGCGGTCCTCGCCTCATTCCCCATTCCATCCGTGCATCCCCTGTGCTCGACCTTTCTTCTCTCCACGATGCCTATCAGGCGCTCATTGTAGCAACGCTTAACCCGTTAAGACCTGAGGTTACGATTCTACAAATGCCTTCTAAATCCTAACAGTTTTTATGTTACTACTGTATGTCAGTGGTTCTCAAACTTTTTCATGTCAAGGACCCCAACATTTATATGTATTTGGCCACGGACCCCCATCTCAATATATTTTGTTCCAGGGAGCCCCAGAAGCAAAGATTTGAGTTACAAATGTTCGCTTTAAAAATATATATATTAAAAGATTTGCACACATTTTCTCGATTTTTCAAAAATAGCAGATCTACAAGCTCATAGCGCGGCACTCGGTGCCGCGCTATGAGCTTGTAGAGCTGCTTCTTTTGAATAGCCAAAAGTGTTAAATAACGCTTTGTAGCTAAAATCTAAAAATGACACAGATTCCCGGCGTTCTCGGTCTTAAAGGGTTAACGACTCCGCAGCATCTCTCCATTCCCTAGATGGTAACGTCCATCTGAAAAGGTTCACATATATTACAACCGAATGCATCAGGCAGCACGTCTCCCCCCGCTCTCTCTCTCTCTCTCTCTCTCTCTCTCCGAGCCATAAAACTGGGGGTTTATAAATTGGCATGGAGTGCGGCCCCCATCAAAAAAAAAAAGCTTCCATTCCTCCCAGCGCCACCCATCACCGTCACCGTCAGCTTATCTCAACAGTTAAGCCCCAACACCTTGGCGGTCCCTCTATCCAACCAGTCACCCCCCCCCCACACCCACACCCCCCCCCTCCCTCTCCCCCAACCCAACCCATTTTAAGGTAATAAAGTCTATATCTTAATGGACATACACTAAGAGAATGTGCTACAGTGATGCACTCAACTGCCTTCTCGCCCCCCACCCCACCATACCACAACGTATAGACCCTCCACCCCCCCCCACAGCCTCCTCTAAAGCAATAAAACCAGGGCTTAGATGGACATCTCCCCACACCTCCACATCCCTCTCTCTCTCTCTCTCCTCCCAACCAAACGTCTCTCTTTGACCCCGTCACCCGTCACACCCCTCCCCTCCTCCTCTTCTCCCATGCCTTCCTCCATCTCTCCTTCGGTCCTGTCACTCACTTTTCTCACCCTCTCCATCCTCCTCTTCCCCTCCCTCCCTCCCTGCATCCTCCCCCATCCCTATATATTCCACTTCTTCCATCTCTCTTCCTCAGCAGTGGTGGGAAAAGTATTCAAATGTTTTACTCAAGTAAACGTATCAATACTGCAATGTAGAAGTACTCCGTTACAAGTAAAAGTCCGTAATTCAAAATTTACTTGAGTAAAAGTACAAAAGTATTGGAATCAAAATGTACTTTAAGTACCAAAAGTAAAAGTACTAAAATGTTTGAAAATAGTAGATCTACAAGCTCACAACGCGTCGCGATGCGACGCGTTGTGAGCTTGTAGATCGGCCATTTTCAAATAGCCTATGTATAAAACATAGCAAAAGTGGTTAATATATGTTTTATAATGTAATAATAATGTATATCTGCATAGTAACTAGTAACTAAAGTTTTCAAATAATTGCAGTGGAGTAAAAGTACAGCATTTGCCTCCGAGACGTAGTGGAGTAGAAGCAAAAGTATCGACAATTGGAAATGCTCCAGTAAAGTGAAAGTACCTCAAAATTCTACTTAAGATCTGTACTCGAGTAAATGTACTTAGTAACCCCCCCCCTTTTCTCTTACTACCCCTTTTTTGTCTGCACCCTCAATCTCTCCCTCTGTCCTATCAGCTACCCCCCCCGCCCGCGCGCCCCGCCCTGTGCGTTGGTTGGTTGTGTGTGTAGCAGGGGGCAGTGTCCTATGGCTGACAGGTCTGGGCCGGGCCGATAACGCCAGGAGCCTGAACAATGGAGGGAATATTGTAAAGCCTAATGGAAAGGAGCTGGAAAGGTGGGGAAGGGGATCTGGAACATAAATCAGCCAGCCTGGCACTGATGGGGCTTTTCAACAGCAATGAGAGAGGCAATACCTCTCACACCATGCACTATATACAGCATTGGTTCTCAAAGTGGGGTCCGGGGACCCCCAGGGGCACTTGAGGGGGTTCCAGGGGGTCCCCAGCTAAATGATGGGTAGGAACCAAATGGACCCTTATGGGTCTGTAACTCTGAGAGCGTACAAATGGAACCAAATGGACCCTAACGGGTCCATTTGGTTCCATTTGTACACTCTCAGAGTTAAATATAACATTGATTTTACAATATAAATTGGGGTCCCAGGCATATATATACCATTAAAAGGGGGTCCGTAGCCCTAATGCATGTCAAACTGGGGGGTCCTTGAAATTAAAATGGTTGAGAATCACTGCTAGAGCCGTAAAACATCTTCTCTTATGGGGGGGTCCCTGGCATATCTTTTCAAATGGGGGTCCGTGGGCTAATAAGTGTCAATTTGGGGGTCCTTGACATGAAAAAGTTTGAGAACCACTGCTATACAGCACAGGAGAGGAGAGGAGAGGAGAGGAGAGGAAGAGGAGAGGAGAGGAGAGGCTAACATACATTCCCCTTGTCTTCTAATGTAAAAGAACATAACATTACCCTGATGTATAAACAAACACCCACATACTGTATACTCAAGAGACACACGCATTACCATATCTGCATGCGCGCACGCACGCGCGCACACACACACACACACACACACACACACACACACACACAGTTTTGTTTTACTATACTTGGGAGGACATCAACATTTTAGGAGCCATTTTGCCATTTTTAACCGTAAGCCTAAAGCCGAAAAACAGCAGATCTACAAGCCCACAACGCGTCGCGCTGCAACGCGTTGTGAGCTTATAGATCAGCTATTTTTCGGTGCATGACACTGGCGCGAAAATCAGTATAAATCAGGTTTAACGCAAATTCCAATCCCTAAACCTCACCTCTAAATGTCAAATCCTAACCTTTTGTTTGTCTAATTGTAAATGTATCTATAAAAAAGTTTTTTTTTAACTATAAAACAACCATTTGTCCTGTGAGGACCAGGAAAACGGTCCTCACAGTGTATATTTCTTCAAATTGTACTATACTTGGTCCTCGCAAGTATAGCAATACAAACACAAACACACACACACACACACACACACACACACACACACGAAAGCCCTGTCTGGAGGTCCATGTTAAGTAGGCACTGTGTCAGTCAATGGTGGGTGGGGGTGGTGGGGGTACTTTAAGCCACTGTGAGATGATAAGCATGCAGCAGCAGATGGATGAGTCACATTTTACCTTTATGGCGTTCCTCTATTCCACCATGTAAAGATAATGGACAGACCCACTTAGTAATCAGAGGTAGAATTAGAGAGCTTCTCTCATCTCTCCGCTCTGGCTCACTACAAAGCCTTTCTCCTCCCGTCGTTCTTTTTTAGCCTCCTTCCATCATTTCTAATTATCTTGGAGAAGAAGAAAAAAAAAATGAATCAGTCCGTCGTGCTTCTGGGAAAAGACGCTGTGTGTGCTGTTTTATTGACCGATAATGGTACCAAGGACACCGACTAGAAACCAATTTCACCGTATAGGGGGGGCGAGAGGCCAAAACGGGTCAATCTCATCCACTGCACAGGACTTCAGTATGCTCTTATAGTTTGATCTCACTATGAGAGTAGAGTGCGGTTAAAACAAAGATCACATGGAGAGCAATGTTGAACTTTGGTAGAACCTTGGGTCTTATAGCTACTGTATCCTAATATACAATAGAGAGTCGTGCGCATGCGTGGCTATTTGTTTGTGGGTCTGCGTGGTTCATACGGGTCCTCATGCTCCCTCTCTCAATACAAACTGATGGTCACTCTACCATGCTCTCTCCGTTCTCTCTCTCAATACAAACTGATGGGCACTCGACCATGCTCTCTCCGTCAAGACAACGGTACGTTTCGCTTTCGCCTCCGCACACCGCTGTTGCAATGAACGTCTACAGGCTACTAGACGAGAGCCCCGCCAGCGGCTAGACGGAAGGGTCGCGCAGCGACCCGCACCTCTAGTACAGTACAATCCTGTGTTAAATTAACTGAGTTAAACTCTGAGGGCCCTGTTTTGCACATCTTAAGTACCAGGTCTTATGACTTCACTTAAGACCTGGAGGCGTGGCCAATGCTGTTTGGACACTAAAATAGCCAAACAGTATTGGCCACGCCTCCAGGTATTAAGTTAAGTCATAAGACCTGGTATTTAAGACGCGCAAAATAACGCCCTGAGCTTTTAACAGCCTTTATGGGTCTATTTGGCTACGTTTGTACACTCTCAGACTTACAAATGAATACATTAACCGTGAGGACAATTGTCGATCATCTTCTTCTGTTGCATCTGTGCTCTGTGGTCAATGAATCAGTAGAAGCGATTCCTTTCGAAAGGTCTCAAAATCACACCTTTAGCACATAAATGTAACATAAAGCCCATTCTGCCAACACGTAGAATAAAAAAACTTTTCCTGGTATGAGACCTGTTTCGGCCATGCTATTAGAGTGAATGGAATCACTACTCAGACACAACAGAGATACAGATGATCAACAACTTTTAGACTTATATTAAGTAAAAGTATCAATACTGCAATAAAGAAATACTCTGTTACAAGTAAAAGTCTGGAATTCAAAATGTAAATGTAAAAGTACAACAGTATTGGCATCAAAATGTACCAAAAGTAAAAGTACTCATTATGCAGAATGTCCCATTTAAAATGTTCTCCTTTAAAATAAACATCTTTTGAAAATAGCAGATCTACAAGCTCCAATCTACAATTGTGAGCTTGTACAGTAGATGTGCTATTTTCAAATGGTCGAAATGTATATAGGGCTGAGGTGAATAATGTATGTAATGTTTTGTAATAATAATCAAAAGTACAATATTTGGATCCAAGATGTAGTGGAGTAGAAGTAAAAGTATTGGAAATACTCAAGTAAAGTACAAATACCTCAAAATTGTACAGTACTTAAGTAAATGTACTTAGTTACTTTCCACCACTGCCAATTATACATTCTGTCGTGTCTGACATCAGTGCATGTTACGTTTGTGACGTCCACCGTCCACCCATAGTCAACCCAACTGCAATTTTAATATTTGGCCGATGCCGATGCCGATATGATGAACAATCAATCATGCCTCCCTATCAGCGATAAAGCTGCCCTCCCCAAAAAAGAAGGCCGTAAACGACGAAGGAGGGTGGGAAGGAGGGACAGACAGAGAAGCAAAATGGCTGCAGGGTCTGCTGCAGAGTTTATTTAGGACTCAAATTAAACATACAGAGCAAAGATGGCAACAGAAATCAAACCTAAACAAGGGAGTGGATGAGCAATGTGTATTTGTGTGTCTGTGAGAGAGAGAGAGAGAGAGAGAGCGTGAGAGAGAGAGAGAGGTTTGATTACGGTCAGATATCAACGTCAGTATCATTACATGTGTCTCTTGTGTATAAGATTTAAAAGTGTTCTAAGCAAAAAAAAAGAAAGGATAAAAAACCTTATTCAAGTGTTAAAATAGAAATAAATGGTGCATTCATATAGCGCTTCTATCCGAAGCGCTTTACATTGATTGTGCCATTAACCCATTCACACACACATTCATACACCGATGGCGGAGGAAACCATGCAAGGCACCAACCTGCTCATCGGGAGCAATTAGGGGTTCAGCATCTTGCTCAAGGACACTAACTCTAGGGGAGCGCCCCAGCCCGGGATCAAACTGGGAACCTTGCGGTTTTCCAGTTCACTCTACCCGGCCACTCTACCCCTGAGCCACTGCCGCCCACAAGGAACACAAGGAATGGGCAGCTTGTGGATATGCCTGTGTGTGCGTGCGCGCGTGTGTGTGTGTGTGCGCGTGTGCATGCGTGTGTGTTGCATGCATGCATGCGACCATATACATGCATTTTAAAGCATTCGTGCTTGTGTACATCTCCACATAGTGTGTGAAACTGTGCTACAGTACCATACATACAGTATATCGTGTGTAGTTCCAACTGCATCCAAACAGTTCTTGTGTTCATCATCAACACACACATCACACTCAGAAACGAGCTGACCAACGAGACAGAAAGAGTGCCGACACAGCATAACAAAGCTGCAACCAGGGACAGGCCAGTAATGGGATAAGTGGCGGGTTGCAAATGTGTCAACTGGAGTATGAACGCCATGCTCGGTATGCAGATCGAGGACAGGACACCATTTGCTACCCTATATTTTAGTGCATTGGTTTTCAAAGTGGGGTCCGGGGGTCCTTGGGGGGGTTCCAGAGAGTCCCCCCCCAGCAAAAGTAGTTAATGAAGCGACACAATCATTTTAACCACTTTATAGCTCACGGCGTGTCACTTCGTGGCGTGCTGCGAGCTTGTACATATTTTATTTAGAAAAATATTGAAAATGTTTGGAAAATGTTGAAGATTTTTAAAGAATTTTAACATAAATCTTCTCTCCTGGGGGTCCCTGGCACAAAGCATTTTCACATGGGGGTCCGTGGCCAAATACATATCATTTTGGGGGTCCTTGGCACGAAAAAAAAAAAGGTTCATTTGGACACCTGGTGGTCCCCGGGCGTTAACGTTGATAACGACTGTTCTAGTGCAGCATATATATATATACTGCCACAGTGATACAGGACTTGTTGAGGATTGCTCTGAAGCAGTAATGGCAGGAGACAGTAAATCATTGTTTATGGGTTTTGTAGTTGTCTATCGATCGGAACCACAGTGAAGCTAGCTCAGTGTATCAGTGCACCAGATCAGGCCAAGACCTTGGTACAGCTGTCGCCATCGGGGACACTTTATCTACAATGTATTGACAGGAAGAATTATTGATTAAAGTCCTGTATAATCAGGCTTAAGTTAGCTATTGATGAGATTGCCATTTGAGCCAGAAATCTTTACCCATCCTTGCTGTACCCAGCTACAGCATTCCATTCTCTTTAACCACATTAACCCTGGCATCCCTATTTTGGTCATGGCATTAATGAGAAATTATCAAAATATTCCAAAGATGATCACTTTTGTTTTCTTTCAAAACTTGTGAAAATAGCAGATGGAGTTGGGCAATACATCGATTATTCTGATATGAGACTGGATATCATCTGTGATTTGGATACAGGAATATCGTGATATGGCATTCCTTGTTTTTTATCAATTAAGCCTCATTTTATACAATCAAATAGTGAAAATTGCTGATCTAATCGAAAAAGTGCTCCTCGGAGCACAGGTCTCCGCCAGGGCAGGTATAGGTTATTGTGGGCCAGCAATGTTCGGAATTCAGTCATTATAGAGGTGAGTGGAATCTGTATTGAAAAATGTATGGTGGCATGTCTTTATCAAGCAAGTAGGAGGTTGCATACAAACTTTCACAGCAGTCGGACGTTGCTTTTATGGTTTGAGGCATTTTGTTCATAATGGGCCACTCCTGCAAACTTTGGATGTCAATCTTAGCCAACCAGGATGAAATATGAAAGGTCTGACAGGTTTATCTTGATGACATGACTAATGATATAAAGTGTACTGATTTGCGTGATGTTTGGACAAAATCTCTAGGAGTAATAGGAAAAAAAATGTTTTGCAAAAATCGGACTCCTGGTGGCGCTGAAACAGTCGGTGTGAACTTTCACTGCAATCGGACACTGCATTTCTTCCTCTGTAATATAAAAAAAAATCTTTAAAAATCTGCCTCCTGGTGACACTATAACAGGACAATGTGAAAAAGGTGGCATTTCTTCCTCGGCCTAGTGGGAATGTGTGTGCAAAGTTTGACGGCAATCACACGCTGCGTTCATGATTTGAGGCATTTTGTTCAAAACGGATCCAATCCTGCAAATTTTGGAAGTCAATCTTAGCCAAACAGGATGGAATATGAAAAATCTGATAGATCCGGCTTGATCACATGACTAACACATAACATCACGGAAATCGGTACACAGTATCTCTAATACTGTGTACCGATTTCCGTGATGTTTGGACAAAATCTGTAGTAGTAATATAAAAAAAGAATCGTTGCACAAATCGGCCTCCTGGTAGCGCTATAACAGCCCGATATGAAACATTTGGGTTCTGCACTGGCAATCAGGGAGTGTGTGTGCACAGTTTCACGTTGATCGGACCAACGGTGCCGGAGCTGTTCACAGACGGACGGACACACGGACGGACAGTGGGCAAAACATGGTCTCGATCACGCCTTCGGCCTGGCGGAGACAACAAGCTCACAACATGTCGCAATACGAAGCGTTGTGAGCTTGTAGATCTGCTATTTTTGCTATATTTACATACAATACTACCGTCACCATATCTATAGAGCTATTTATTTGGTAATAAATATTGTGATATTTGATTTAGTCCATATCGCCCAGCCGATCTACAAAGCATCGTATCAATATAGGACTTAAGTGGTTAATTCACAACCAAGGATGTAATACGTGGTTTTTGAACTACCACAATGCATCTGACTGACGCACATTGCCCTCACTTGAGCCCGTTTCATATTTTGGTGGCCTGGTTTGCCCTGGCTCCAAATTACTAGCTAGCAGGCTAGAGAGGACTTGGATTTCATCCCTGGACACAGCCCAGCGCTGCCCAGCACAGCAGGGTTCAACTTAGGCTATCTTGGAAAAGGGACTGTAAGCATGGCATGATCACAACATCAGTGCCCAAATCATTTGGCTGTTGGTCTTGTTGCCATGTGATGCCTGCTCCTGGCAGGTGTCACAGAACAGGATTAATCGTTCACTGAGCCAATTTACAAACACTCTCTCGCTCTCTCTCTCTCTCTCTCACACACACACACGCTATTTTTAATCATCACCTTCCACTCCAGCACCCCTCCCCCTCCCCCTCCCCCTCCTAGCCCCTGAAAAATCCATTAATTGTATTTTGAATTGCAACCTTACAATGGGAGAGTTTGTTTTCCCTTCTGTACATTAACAAATGAGATGGGCTGGTGCATACAAGGGGGGTTAGAACGGGGGGTTCAAATTTATATTTTTGTGACGGACACAAAACAAAGGAGGAGGAGAAAATTGAAATGAACAACAGCGGTGAAATGGCAGCAGCTTGCCTCGCGCTCCTTTGAAGAAAAGTCACGAGCCCTTAAGATTTTTTTTTAGAGAGGAAGAAAACCTGCGTTCTGTTCCTCCACTGCATTTTTCTTTGTCCTTTGAGCCCTCCCTTCACCCCCCCCCCCCCCCCCCGCTCTCCTCCTCCTCCTCCATCTCCATGTTCCCCTCCACTCACCCCCTCCCTCCCTCCTTCCCCCCCGTTTTCTAATTTTCCTGAGGACGGAGGTGCCTGGCTGGCTGGCACATGACATTG
>NC_139939.1:44012176-44117176 GCF_963454915.1 Gymnoscopelus microlampas
AAAATGTGATCATATAAATGTAAATAAGGTGAGCTTAACTTATATTTTCCGTGAGAAAACGGCGAATTGATAACATGAGTGAGAGACAGGACGGAGGCGGAGAAGTGGATGGAGTGGAGAGGGCTCCAAGGGGCTCGTGGATCAGAATATGCATTAATGTCTGTCAGGGACTTAGAGAGGGAAAATTAGCTTCTGTCTGTGCCCACAACCACAGTGCTCTGAAATGAACAGCAGGGGGCAGTGATGCAACTTGGTTAGGAGACGGATACTAAGCTTTCTTTTTTAGACTCAGTTATGTATGCCTACTGTAGCTGCCTTCCATAATCATCCTAGTCTTCAGTGGTGGAAAAAGTAATACATGTTTTTACTTGAGTAAAAGTATCAAGACATCAATGCAGAAATACTCTGTTACAAGTAAAAGGCCTATATGTTCAAAATGTTACTTGAGTAAAAGTACAACAGTATTGGCATCAAAATATACTTCAAGTACCAAAAGTAAAAGTACAAAGATGTTTGAAAAAAGCAGTTCTATGCGACGCGTTGTGAGCTTGTAGATCGACTATTTTCAAATAGCCTAGATATTAAAAATGGCTAAAGTGGTTAATGTATGTTTTATTATGTAATAATTTATATCTGCAAAGTAACTAAAGTTTTCAAATAATTGTAGTGGAGTAAAAGTACAATATTTTCCTCAAAGATGTAGTGGAGTAGAAGTAGAAGTATGGAAAATTGGGAAAGTAGAAGTACCTCCAAATTGTACTTAAGTACAGTACTTAGCCATCCATAATCATCCTTGCGTTCATACCTATTGATCCTCAAAACACAAGTACGACCGTTCTGACTTCCCGACTGTCGGTAGGAGTGAACACGCTTTGTCCTCTGCGAGTTAATATTTGATTGCTTTAATATTTGATTGCTTTAGTTTTTTGTTAATAGATTTGGCTCCGGGCCACATTGGCTGAGTGTCGTCGCCCGGCTGTAATTGTGATGGAGAAAAAAGTTCATGGTTGAAAAGATACAAGACAAGCATTCTATTAGTCTGCTCCGGGGCATGCTGCTCTACCTACAGAGAACATGAAAGGACAGTTTCCCAGGGTGTGTGTGCACATGGCAGGGGCCAATCAGATTATTCTTCTCACCTATTGTGACAAAAGAATCTTGATCTTTTCATTTCTGTCCCAAGCAAAGCGTTCAATTTGACACCCGCATCCTTGTTTTGAACAATGAAACAAAACTAAACATAACAACCATACAGATTAAAGGGATAGTTAACCCCCAAAATGCCTTTTTTTCTATCGATTTGTTACCCCATGGAGACTTGAATTCATGGGTATTTTTTAGTTTTTCTCACATTCCTAAGTCAATCATTTGATGACCAGCCGACCGGCAGCGGTTCCGGTAGGAGACACAAGGAGACTCTTTGTGTCTCCTACCGGAACCGCTGCCGGTCATCAAATGATTGGCTTAGGAATGCGACAAAAACAAATGAAATATCCATGAATTCAAGTCTCCATGGGGTGACTAATCGATAGGAAAAAAAGTCATTTTGGGGGTGAACTATCCCTTTAACAACAAAGAAAGCCAAAACCAAGTCAAATAAAAAAAACTACATATACGTGAGTCCAGTTTCCGATTTTAAAGCACCGCATCGATGTTTCGAGACTCACATTATCATGACCTCGAACTGGGGGTGGTGGGCGTGGGGGGGGGGTGTGGGGTTTCATCAGAGTGTCACTGTGAGGATGCCAACTGGGTCAATGGTGCGTGAAACTGCCTCCTTTTATTGGCATGGCATTCAATCAGTTCCTCTTGACTATATGTCCTTGGCTTTGTGGTGGTGGCGGCGTGGGGGGCGCGTGGGGGGGTGGGGGTACCCATTATAATAGTATACTGCACCTGCCCTCATCTTACCACCCGATCCTTCTTAATATACACCCCTCTCCCCGTCCCTCCTCCATTCTATCTCTGCATAAATGCAATCAGCCTCGTCTAGATAGGCACAACCTCCCTCTCTCTCTCTTCTCCCTCTGTTGTTTCTGACTGATTATACACCACCACCACCATTCTTCTGTTCTTCCACCCCTCTATCCATCCTTCTCCCCCCTCCTCTGTAGATTCCAGAGGAGTTGGCTGAGTGCCAACGGCTCCACCCCCCACCCCTCATGCCCCACCCACCCTTCCGCCCCCCTCACCCCACCCCCCCCGCCCTGACCTCCTTGTGTGTACATCTACCTATAGATCATCTGGCGTCACCCACCTCATCTACATAGAAAAATAAAGACGCTGACTTGAACCAAAACAGGTTCTTCAGAGTGATGCCATAGATTAGAAGAACCATTTTTGAGTGAGTAGCACCCTTTCCCGGCCATTATATAGACAGAGAACGGGAGATGGAAAGTGGAAGGAAATACCCTAAGCAGAAGTATAGGAATTTGGAAATAGTGTCTGTTTTCAGACCATTGTCCCTCTGATACTATGCCTCTCAATAATGATTGAAAAGAGAACACATCAAGGAGGATACTTTCTTTCATATCCATGGAGGTGAAAAAATACATAGAGAGGGAAACGGAAACCATTTTGCATGATTTCTTTTTTACACAATATGCCGATGCCATGTTGCATTTCATCAGCGGGTGATAGAGATAGAGCGACTTGGCATGCCAGACCACCTTCCACAATGATGGCTGTCGATATTTCACTCTCAATTGCTCCCGTTATCACGCCATGCACATTCGCCTGTGTTCTGCATCAGTGTTGAGACTTAGCCGACGTGGCAGTCAGTCAGCCCCATTAAACCCCAAAGCAGTCCCTGGGCAGCCCTTTTGTCTCCTCTATTTGTTCCCCCCAGAAGCACTAAACAGCATCTCCTACGATATACACTCTAAACTAAACAACCTTTCGCCTCCCCAGAGAGGCATGCCTCTTCCTTCGCCGCGTCCGCGTCTCCGCCGACGACTTTAATCAAATATGCAGCTGTCTCTTAATCAAAACAAGGCCAATTTGCATACAGGCAGAGAGAGGGAGGGCAGCGGCCCCTCCCAACCTGCGCCCGTATGCACGGAGCTGGCTGCGATCCAGGCAGACGAGGAAGCGCCCTGATGTGCCAATGGTCGTGAGGAGGTGGAGAAGAAGGTGGAGGAAAGAGAGGAATGGGAGGTGTGGAGGAGGTGGCAAGAAAGAAGGGAGGGAGGGAGGGAGGGAGGGAGGGAGGGAAGGGGTGGGAGCATGTCTGGAAACAAGCAAAAATCCAAATTAAGCAAATCTCAGATGGATGTGGCACATTAACATACGTCAACAACAAACAGGGGCGCTGTGCTTCGTGTCGCCGAAAGAGTGAGTTGGCAAAGCTCAAGGGTAAATCGGGAAAAGGATCAGAGTACATTGGTATTCAGTGTGAGTATGTGTGTGTGTGTGTGTGTGTGTGTGTGTGTGTGTGTGTGTGTGTGTGTGTGTGTGTGTGTGTGTGTGTGTGTGTGTGTGTGTGTGTGTGTGTGTGTGTGTGCGCGAGTGCGCGCGTGTAGCAGGTGGGGGTCTAAAACAGATGAAGCGATGGTGTCAACAACAAAAAAAACAACTTACAACAGATTTTCAAGGCGCTGATTAGCCAATGACGAGGGGGAACACACACACACACACACACACACACACACACAAGACACAAAACACTGTCTCCCAGCATGCACAGCTTTTAATAAATGCGAAGCAATTAACAAACGCCAATTACTTCAACAAATTACCTTGCGTCGATTATTTTGGCGGCACTCTGCGGCAGTTCAGGGGGACGTGTGAGGCGGGCACAAGGTGACGATCTTTAGTTTTTTTTACTATTTTTGTAGAGGAGGATCGCGGTATAAGCACATTTCTCGCTTGTACAGCGTGTGTGTGTGTGTGTGTGTGTGTGACTGTGAGTGCGTATATACTGTGGGTAGCAGTAGAAGTGAGACTGAGGATGTGTGTGTTTGAGACAGAAAGGAAGCTAGCTAGGCACTGAGGCTCTAGTGCTACATGAGCACAGAATAGGGCAAGTCTGCTGGCTGGGTGGCTGGTACTGTATAAGTTCGCTTTGTCTGCTTGCCGGCCAGAGAACATGTCTGGCGGCATTGCGGGCTAGACTGATGCTGTCTGGCTGGCAAGCGGGGTGGCTAAGGCTGGCTGGTTGGCTCATTGGCTAGCTGGCTGTTTGACTGGCAGACGGGCTGGCTGGCTTCACCAACTCTGCCTGGTAACGGCGCAGCCGGAACAGGGAACATGCAGAGAGAGCTGTGTTATCTCAAGTCGTCGATTTAGTTTTTCTTCTCTCGCTTATGATTCTGAACTGAGTGTAATCTTTTCTTGCTGTATTTTACTGTGACAAAACATATTTGGCCATATATATATATATATATATATATATATATATATATATATATATATATATATATATATATATATATATATATATATATATATAATTATTGTATTATTTTTTTTACCTGAAGAATATCTATTTATGATAATTTTGCTGGTACATTTAAAGAAAATGGAGGAAATGGTCAAATAGAGCGCTGGCATTGTTCTTTCATTACCGACACAAATCGCCATTTCCATGCCAACAGGCTCTGGCGACGTGCCAAAAGGGGAGTACCATGGCGGTGGGTGGGTGGGTGGAGTGGGTGCAGTGATGCAGTATACAATCCAGCCGAGACGTATACCCGCTGTTACTCTTGGCAAAGGGTTTTCCAAATGTACTCAGCAGCGCCGTCACAGAGAGACGAGGTGTGTGCTTGCCCTTCCAGACAACTGCATTCGTTATCTCAAAGTTAATGCTGAACAGGTTTCCAGTCAATGAAAAACAGAACCGCCCTGCCCCTTTTTTGTTTTTTGCCCCGAAAAGGTCGGTCCAGCATGAATAAGCTCTCTCTCCTTAATTATTCTGTCCTCTCTTTATCATTTTGGAAAGCCACATACACTGGCGTCCCTATTCTGGGCACATTATGTTAGGTGAACATTCTGCAAAAACAGAGTGTCACGTTGCCATGTGTTGTGAGGTTCTAGATATGCTATTTTCGCGGCGATTTGGCATAGAGGGAAAAAAAGGTATAGGTTGAATTGGTTAACAGACCTCCGCAGTCCCACCACCCCTGTCCTTCTAGCCAACAAGTCATCTGCTAGCACAATATGGTTCCCAAACTGGGGGTCGGGATCCCCAGGGGGGTCCCCACATGATTTTGGGGGGGTCCCCAGATGATTCATGTGCAACATTGTTTTCTCACTCAACAGTAAAGAAACCAGCATACAGTTAAATGTATACAGGGTATCTGCACGTTTGTAAAGTTACAATTGAAGGACTTTTAAGACCTTTTTAATACCTCTAAAAAGAAAATAATAATAATAATAAAAAATAAACCAACAATACGTTCATTACTAGATCAAAAGTAACCAACAAACTATACTATAAAAAATGGTCAAACATCTGCCAAATTGTCAAATATTACCTAAGAAAGAGGCAAACATTTGGAAAATAGCTTGTAGATTGGCTATTTTCACAATATTTAGTCAAACTAAATGTAATGCCTCAACTCCTACAACTCCAAGTGCTTATCAGGATGGGGGGTCCTCAGTTTAAATATTAATATTTTGGGGGTTGCGGTCTGAAAGGTTTGGGAACACTTCACTATTCTACCCTTCTTGAGTTGACTGAGTTTACACATACTGATACTAGTCAATGCCATTCAGTACTGCTGAGGGGCTTAATGAATACAGACCACCCAGTGTTTCAGTGTGGTGTGCCCACCCACCTCCCAGAACTGAGTACCGGCTGTCAGCAGGAACCAACAGCAGTGCAACGCGAGGGACATCGACCTACAGTAACATGCTCTTGGGAATGCTGGGGGGGGGTCTACAAAATACGATACCACTGGTTCTCAAAGTGGGGTCCGGGACGCGAACGGCCTTTTTTTCTTTTTTAACTCTCTTGGTGATTATCTGGCACAGTAGTTGTGAATTATTAG
Source organism: Gymnoscopelus microlampas (assembly GCF_963454915.1). NCBI lineage: Eukaryota > Metazoa > Chordata > Actinopteri > Myctophiformes > Myctophidae > Gymnoscopelus > Gymnoscopelus microlampas. Next base: position 44,018,167 of record NC_139939.1, read on the forward strand.
CAAACTGGACATTTAGACTGAATGTTTCATTTATCCTCCTCTTGACTTGCGCTAATGCACGCAACTGTTTTGCCAGGTTTTATTTGTGTTGTTTCTCATAAGCGTGCATCCGTTGTCTGTCAACAACACCGTATTCTGTGCCTTGACTTCAGCGCGCTGACTCTCTCCCCACCCGCCCCCCCGCCCCCTTGCGCTTAAACTACATGCAAAAAGGCCATTCGCGTCCGGGACCCAGGGGTACCTAGCAAAATGAGGAACAATTTAAACACTTGAGCCCCATTTTATTGTTCAGATAATTTTGAAAATATTGACAAATCTTCTCGTATGGGGATCAATTTGGGGGGTGTTGACATGAAAATGTTTGAGAACCACTGCTATACCTTTACCTTTACCTCATCTTCAAATGGAGGATCAAAAAGCTGTTGGAGCTATATATATATATATATATATATATATATATATATATATATATATATAATAACTATATAATTAGGGCACATGGTCCACTGTCACTGCACATTAACCAACTACCAATACTGTTGTCACAAGACCACATGATGAAGATGGGGATGCTACCAACAAAATGTGTATTTTTCCCCCTGAGCCAATGCCATGTGCCAATGGCTTTTCTTGATAGCGCAGGTATGAAAATAAGAATTAGTCTAGGTCAGATTCCCAAAAATCCCCAAAACATGGAGGTCAGTCTGTACAGCTGCCAGAAGGTATACGTGTTGTGGAGTCTCACCTCAATACCCACGATCAGGTGAGAGTTCACATACTGTAGGGCCAGCAAGCACAGTGACGGCAGAGCTCAGCACCTCGGACAGCGCCACTGCCTTGGCCTTGCCATCGATGAGAGGTATTTCCCTAATTCCATTCTCACTCAGTTTGATGTGTTGGCACCTGTGCGCCGCCTGATGGGCTGAAGGCAGCTTACACTGAATCCGTTAATCATATTGTTTGGCTCTTAGAGACAGAAGTCTGTCTCACTGTGTAGCTGGCTCTCTTCAGAGAAGGAACTCTCCCATCGGGCGGTAAGCGAATGCTCCACTGTGTTCTCCCCTGTCGCACATTTCTAAATGTTTTATTACATTACTGATTGTAGCTTTTCTCTCTCCATTTTTAGGCAAAACAGAAGAGGGACTGAACACTGGAAAAAAGCACTATTGTTTATTTGAAAGCCCCGGTTTGGGAAGAATTATGATTTATTGACTTTGGGGAACTTCCCCTGAATAAAACAACACTTTGCGTTTAAACCTTACAAACTGTTTCTGTGTGTTGGCTTGGGTCAGACTTCACAGTGTCTACTAGGTGCCTAGGCAGAGATGGTGAAGGAGTGTAGCGGGGTTATGGAGCGCTTACGACGGTCTAAGAGTTTAGAGTGCCTAAGATGCCCCTCAGGTGGGAAGAGGCGAGTATGGGGGTTGGATAGCTCCCGGGGCACTTGGAGCACAGAAGACCAAAGTCATGGGGACCAAGCAAGCCCTGGGCTTCTTCCTTCTCCCATGTCCAAAGTGAAAACCCTCCAACAGCTGGCATAGACCTGTCCCATCAAGGCGAGTGGAGCACTGCTGAGCCTACCGTAGGAGGAGTGCTCCTATGCGGTTAGAGAGTGGGGCGAGCCGGTCCCTGACTCCCGTTTATGGTGGTTCTAAGACCTCCATGGGGTGCATGGCTATGCATTGGGCCGCTAGGGGTGTCCCTACGTCGGTCTGGCACACTGGATAGACGTGCTGGACCAAAGCGTGGACCTCCATGCTGATGTGCGGGCTGCTATGCCTAAGATAGGTGCTTGTGGCTATATATATATATATATATATATATATATATATATATATATATATATATATATATATATATATATATATATATATATATATATAGAGAGAGAGAGAAACGTCTGAAATAACACAGATGGTGTCCCACATTGAAAGGTATAACACTGTATAGGTTGAACAGGTCTAAATGGGTTAAGTTAAGTTAACACGTGCAAGAAAGTGTCCACACGTAATGTGCTCCACAGCATGGTGCAATCGTTCTTTGATTATCTGTTTGTTTGTTTGGACTGCAGTCTGGGCAGCATGAAGGAGACAGAGACACGCTGAGCTATATATAGTAGAGAACAATAGCTAAGGCCACGTGAGCAGTGGCTGCAGTAGCTGTATTAAAGCATTTAAGAGTAATTTTCTGTCTGTGTGACTGACAGACATATTGCATGAAAAAGCAATATGCTGAGAACTTCAGTTCACACGTGACCAATTACTTAGATGACACACGTGATGGAATTAATAAACAAAATATAAAAAGGAAACAGGTGGCGGACACGTGGTTCACAGCAGCCTCATAATTCTGTGATATACAGTATCAGCCTACCCAACTGCTTGTTGGTTTGATTATTCACAGGGCTGTGAATAGCACGGTGGAGAAAAGGGCAAGCTAAAGCTATTACGAAAATGCCAAAAACTCCCATTAAGCTGTCAAGAATTAATAATTCACACTTTCTTCAAGTCTCTCTCATTCTTTCTGCATGAAAGGTCCCTCTGAACAGAAGAGGTGCTCTGGCAAATAAAAGGTGAGAGGGGGGTAAGTAGTGTGGTTAGCTGTGGATATGAGCGTATTCTCTCTCTGAGATTGTTCAGCAGCATGTGGGAAGGGAATCACAAGGTGTGCTCTTTTGCCTGCTGGTAAAATAACCTGGCCAGAAGAAAGGATATACGGGGGAAGAGGGAGGGAAACGGCTAAGGGAGTCACTGTGAAAAGGTGAGATAGAGGCTGAACAGCCATTTTGAATGCTAAGCTTCACCATTTAACAACAGCTATCAAAAGATCCTGGCCATTGACTGTATATAAATCCTGACCCAAGTCCCACACAAAAGTGCCCTCAAACAAAAGCATTTGCATTCAGCCACAATGCAGTTTGCTCAATGCCTCTCCCAAAGGGATCCAACATATTAGCATCTCTGGCACTCTTGAAACTCTTGTAAAAAGGCAAAGAATAAAGGGGTTGAGAAGGTTGCGAGAAGTAGCGTAGTTAACACAGTTAACCCAATTATTTATTACAGGTACTCGCTGTGAATACTTAGATATGTTGACCACAAATTGATTATTCACAGTACAATATCTGTGTATTGACAAGGTTATTTTTTAACTGGTAATTTACACACCATGCTATGTATGAATCAATGTACTGTATTTGTATTATTTACGCTGCAAATTGATGCAAAACTATTGTAATGAGACTGTCTGTATGTTAAATCTAGTCTACTGGTAATCATTCTGTCCACCTGAAGCGGTGCTGAAGCGGCTCAACTGCTATGCACCCCTCTGTTCTACCAACACTACTGGGAGTAGATTGTCAATGTACAATTTGGACAATATTTATACCTGTGAATATCTTCTGCATCTATAAATGCATGAAATCTCTGTGAGCGTTCACACGATCAACTTATAAGTGAACTTGGCTTGCGTATTGCTGAGGAATCGAGGATCCAAGGAATTACAAAACTATCTATAAATCCACAAATTTGTGTCTGTCTGTCTGTCAGTCTGTCTGTGTCCCTTTTATGCCCATACAGAGATCCCTGTTGTCATCAACAATATATAACATCATAGACTGGCCTCCAAGTACTATGATAATAGGTATTGTACTCTGACAATGGGTACAACAGGTATTACATATTACATAACAGAAGAGGCATGTGTTCCGAACAGGCATTGCACTAGTATACTGAATGCTGCACTTTGACTACACTTATATATCTACAACTGTTAAAATCTCTTTCACCACACTAATTCCCAGGCAGTCCCAAGTGCTGATTGGGCCAAGCAAGATTTCTCATATACCTCGGTGGTTCTCAACCTGTGGGTCGGGACCCCCAGGGGTGTCCCCTTATGATTTTAGGGGGGTCCCCAGATGATAATATTTATGTGCGGAACCGAGTCAAACTACAATTAATGCCTCAACTCCTACAATTCCATGTTCCTGTCAGGTAAACATGATCATTCTGTTCAAATATGATTCATTTGGGGGGTCCCCAGCTCAAATATGATCATTTTGGGGGGTCCCCAGTTCAAATATGATTAATTTGGGGGGGTCCCCAGTTCAAATAAGTTAGAAATCTTGCCAGGGCATTTTCTATACTTTGGGGTTTCTGGTTAATATGTGTGTTAATATGATCACATCTTCATCAAATATTGTCCAATTTCAATGAATGATACATCATATGAAAAATGACCATGGCCCTGTTGTGTCTCAAACCACTGTAAGCGGTCACATATGATTAATTTGGGGGGTCCCCTGATCAAATATGATTCTTTTGGGGGTCTTGGCCTGAAAAGGTTGAGAACCCCCGGTATACCTTACCTGGTTTCTGATACTATTTTCCTAATTCCAATGCATTAATACTTACTCTTATTTATTTGTAGTATTAGTGTTATGTGTTACTCCTATTGCTGTATCTCCTTTGTTGTATCTGTCCTGTGTTTCAAACAAGGCTCTAGTGTAATAGGCTGCATGGACCATGCAGTCAGCAGATCCACAGTATACAGTAGCATTCTATAGGAACAGACAGTGTCACAATTATCATTATCTCTCACCTTCATGCTTCAGGCTCTGTCTGTTTGTCTTTGTGCGGATGGCTGGTCGTTTAGGTACTGTACCCGAGCGACAAAGTTAGATAAGTGTCAGACAGATAGTTAGCGTCACACAGTTTTCATTATCTCTCACCTTCATGTTTGTCAATGTCACAGCACAGCGCCTTTCCTTCTGCAGTACGTAGTGCCGTCTCAGTCCAATGAGTCAGTCCAGCCCAGGGAGATGGTGACAGCAAAAGGCAAAGCAGGAGCTGCTGGTGTATGAAAAAGGTGATAGTGACCTCAGACAATACACTGAATTGTCAACATTATCATCAACTTATGAGGCCATAATAACAGCAGTGGTGGAAGAAGTACGATTTTTGTTTTACTTAAGTAAAAGTATCAATACCCTTTATTGTAGAAATAGTCTGTTACAAGTATAAGTTTGGTGTAAAGAAAAATTGCTTGAGTAAAAGTACAAAAGTATTGGCATCCAAATGTACTTAAAGTACCATAAGTAAAAGTACGTAAGTACGTTTTCAAATAAAAAATCCTTTGAAAATAGCCATACTATATATATATATATATATATATATATATATATATATATATATATATATATATATATATATGAATAGGACTGAAGTGGTTTTGTAATAATAATCAAAATCTACAAAGTACAGAGTAGTTTTTACAGAAACTACTGAAAACAGAGTTTTCAGTAGTTTTTAGTGGAGTAAAAAGTACAATATTTGCCTCTGAGATGTAGTTGAGTAGAAGTACAAGTATTGAAAATTCTAAATACTCCAGTAAAGTAAAACAAATCCTGAAAAGTGTAAGCACTTGAGTAAATGTACAGTACTTAGTTACTTTCCACTTCACCAAGCTGCATTGCATAACAGTGGCAGTAGAGCATATGACAGTATGAGAATGAAAAGACCCAATTAATCCAGTGTTGTATTATAGGAGCAGCAACCCCACATTTAATGATGTGGTCATTATTTTAATATTGAAAACAATAATTGCATTAGTACTGTCACTGATGGAGTAAAAATAATTGTATTAATTTAGAACTATCACTGATGGGAGTTAAAATAAATTATCTCAGAAAAAAAAACTATTAACCAGGAGAATGTTTGAGTATATCTGTAAATAACGCCTATGGTAATGACTCTTTCAGGGATATTCATAGGTAGCCTACTGTATATCTCCTGTAATTTCATTTTTTGTCCTGTAATTACAATAAACAGTGGTTTTCAACCAGTGGTCCGGGGACCACCAGTGGTCCTTGAGGGGGTTCCGGCCAGGGGGTCCCCAGCCAAATTAATAGTTAGGAACCAAATAGACCCTTGTATGTCTGTAACTCTGAGAGAGTACAAAATGGAACCAAACGGGTCCATTTGGTTCCATTTTGTACACTCTCAGAGTTAAATGAACACTGATGATGGTACTACAGTGTAGATTGGGACCCCCAAGGAATCAAAATGGTTGAGTCCCTGGCATATCTTTTAAAATGGGGGTCCCTGGGCTAATATGTGTCAATTTGGGGGTCATTGACGCGAAAAAGGTTGAAAACCACTGCAATAAAGTATATTTCACATTGTACAGGCTATGACAGCTTTTAGTTTTTACCTCTTGAGTTGACATTTCTTCAAGAACATCAATGTTGCTGGATGTTCTTCTACCAACGTTCTTCCAGTTCACATGTTTGAGCTAACGTTAGCAATTATTTGTTTACTAACATTGAGACTGGATGCACAGCACAGGTGATTGTTTCATGCAATCAATTCTCAAGCTGTTGTTTTACACCCCGAGCCCCTTGTGTGTTGGCTAGTGAGGCGAGTCCTAGCGTGACCTGACAGAATGGGCTTCATTTGGAGCTAGTATGACGTTTGGAGCCAGTGTGACGTCGTCTGCTCTGTTAAGGGGTCTATTGGCTACTTGATGAAAAGACCAAATAACTACGGTCAAACCTTTACAGAAATTATACAAATATACATTCTATCCAAATGCTTAAGAATTCAATCATTTCAATGTAAACAACTCTGCAGCCCTCTTCAGCCGGGTGTCCTGATTGGTTGGATGCTGACACGTGTTCTCTGTGTGGCGCAGCTCTTTATTGGCCAAATCTGGCCCCTTGTTGATTTATATTTCTTCGTACGACAGTGTCAATACTTTTTGCCACCTGCGTGGACAGGAACAGTGGGCCCCATGAGAATTTGCTAACGTCCAAATATTGCTGTTTTTAAAGCCTTATTATTGTCATACTTAGAAACCTTAAAACATTGTACAAGCACTAAGAAATACAGAAGAATCTGTATTTCTGTCTAAACTTCAAGCATGTCTTATAGACATCAAGAGTTGGATGACCCGTAATTACCTACTCCTCAACTCGGACAAAACTGAAGTTATTGTACTCGGCCCTAAGCACCTCAGAGATAAATTAATCGATGAGAATTTTACCCTAGATGGTATTACCTTGACCTCCAGGGCCACTGTAAAGAATCTGGGAGTCACGTTTGACCAAGACATGTCCTTTCAGTCCCACATAAAACAAATTTCAAGAAATGCCTTTTTTCACCTGCGTAATATTGCAAAAGTTAGGCACATTCTGTCCCAAAATGATGCAGAAAAACTTGTCCACGCATTTGTTACTTCTAGGCTGGACTATTGCAACGCCTTACTATCAGGATGCCCAAGTAAGTCCCTAAATAGCCTGCAGCTTGTCCAGAATGCCGCTGCGCGCATACTGACAGGAACCAGAAGAAGAGATCATATCACTCCTTCATTGGCCTCTTTGCACTGGCTCCCGGTTAAATACAGAATAGAGTTTAAAGTTCTCCTCCTCACATACAAGGCTCTCAATGGACAGGCACCAGTATATCTCAAAGAACTCATCGAGCCCCGTAAACCAGCCAGAACACCACTGCGTCCACAGTATGAAAAAATGCTTACGGTTCCAGTAAACCCCCAAAAAACTAGAACAGGAGGTAGAGCATTTAAGTTTCAAGCACCTCAGCTGTGGAACCTTCTCCCAGTCTCAGTCCGTAAAGCAGACACACTCTGTATATTTAAAACTAGACTAAAAACCTTTCTCTATGATAAAGCCTATAGCCGAAGTGTATAGACTCAGTCCCCCTATAGTCATCCTCTCTCCCCTCGTCCTCTCTCTTCCCGTCCTCCCTTTGGTTGTGTGGGTTTGTGTCCCATTGGTACAATCGTAATTAACCCTGTACGGATTCACGCTCTAGTAAGGCCTGCCACTAATTCTACAACCGGGGACTCGTTCCCCGGAGTTTCTTCTACCACCCACGTCGCAGGTCCATGGACTATTACTATGGACCCCCAGCTGCGGCTCAAGACTGTGACTGCGGACCGGGCCTGGGCCTCTCCATGGAGTCTTTGGACTGTTACTACGGACCCCCAGCTGCGGCTCAAGACTGTGACTGCGGACCGGACCGGGCCTCTCTCCATGGAGCACGACCTGGACACGACCGTGGACTTCTACTACACTACACTATACCGCATATTATATTATCTTAAACATTTTTATATTATTCCATTATATACTGCATACACACTATTGCTGTACTATATTATACTATCATATGCTAGTATCTTACACTATTATATTTGCTATTATTGTTATTGTTACTGCTTGCACTGTATCTCTTTCTGTCTCTCCTCTGTCTCTCCCTTTCTCTCTCTCTTCTTTCCCCCAACACGGTCGAGGCAGAAGGCCCCCGCCCTAGAGCCTAGGGTCTGCCTGACGTTTCTTCCTGTTGAATTAAGAGGGAGTTTTTCGTTGCCACTGTCGCAAAATTGCTTGCTCAGGGTGGGATGTTGGGTCTCTTCTCTACATGTAAAGTGTCTTGAGACAACTTGTTGTGATTTGACACTTTAATAAAATTGAATTGAATTGAATTGAATTGAATTGAAGAATATGGTATTGCCAAGTCTATAACAAGCTTATTTATGATATTTTGTCAATAATAATAATGATAAACACTGTGCACCATTAAAAAATATATTTATCTTATATTTATTCTCAAACCTTTTCATATCACAGTCACGGACCACTAAATTACTAGGCCTATATGTAGCCTGTTTAGCGCAGACCCCCATCTGAAAATATTTTGTGCCAGGGACCCCCATACAATATTTGTGTAGTAGACCTAGTTACAAGTTTTAACATTTGTCCTTGGTAAAAATAATAAAAAATCAGATCTACAAGCTCAATGCGAGCGGCGTTGTGACCTTGCAGACCTTTGTGCAAAGGACCCCCTCGATGAGATGGTGCATCTCAAGGGGTTTATCCTTCTAATAAAAGGTACTATATATAGATCTGGCTATTCTTAAAGTGGTTCTCATTTTTGCCATATTAATTATTTTTACTGGGGATCCCCTGGAACACCCTCAAGAACCAGTGCTAGTCTAGACAGACCATGGCTCTATAGTCTCTAGACGGGACCAATCTTTGGGTCGCGGACCAATTTGTGTGGGCTGTGAATAAATATCCCCTTTTTTCATTTCTTACATTTAAAAATATATTATTTCAAAAGATTTTTAAAAGTTTCAACAAAAAAAATCACAACTTTTCATTGTTTTTTCATAAATAAAGTATTTCATAAATACAAATTTTACTAGCTTGGGTCGTGGGCAAATGTCTAATTTCTCTTTTGTCTTGAGTTAAAAAGTTTGGGAACCACTGCTCTAGAGACCACTGGTTCTCAAAGTGGAGCACGGGGACCCCCAGTGGTCCTTGGTGGGGGGGGGTCCCCAGGGGGTCCCCAGAAAAATGTGTTAATATAGCATCAAAATCAGTTTAACCACTTCAACTATTTTATACTTGGGCTACTAGAAAAAAAAAATCTAAAAGCTCACAATTTCTGACGCGCAATGTGTCAAGGTTGTATTTTCAAAACATTTTGAAAAATCAAGAAAATTTGTGAAACATTTTGAAAAATGTAAGACAAAACTTTGCTCATGGGGGTGCCTTAGACCAGGGGTTCTCAAACTTTTTTGGCCCAGGTACCCCCTGGAGGGTAGAAATCTTTCCAGGTACCCCCATGAAGCCGATGTAAAAGATTTGGAGTGGAGGTTCTTCCTTGGCCTACTTTCACAGCAATCAGTCTGCATTCATGATTTGAGGCATTTTTGTGCAAAATGGGCCCCTCCTGCAAATTTTGAAAGCCAATTTTGATTGTATGACCTACGGTTCAAGAGTTACAGGCCAAAACATGAATCTGCCTGTTATAGCGCCACCAATGAGGCCGATTTGAAAATGTAGGGTGGCATTTCTTCCTTGGCCTAATGGGAATATGTCTGCAAAGTGTCAAGGCAATCGGATGTTGTGTTCATGAGGCATTTTGTTCAAAACGGACCACTACTGCAAACTTTGGAAGCCAATCTTAGCCAATCAGGATGGAATATGAAAAATCTGACAGATCTGTCTTGATCAAATGACTAGAGTAGACTATAGAGATCAAGATTAGTGCGATGTTTGGACAAAATCTGTAGGAGAAATAAATATGTGTTCTGCAAAATTCGGCCTCCTGGTGGCGCTATAATGCCGATGTGAAAATTTGGGGCAGAGGTTGCGCTCTGGCCTCCAGAGAGCGTGCGTGCACAGTTTCACGCCAATCGGTCGGTCCAACGGTGCCGGAGATTAGCTGCTCACAGACAGACGGACACAGGACTGACAGGGGCAAAAACATAGTCTCGGCCATGCCTTCGGCCTGGAGACAATTGCGGAGACAATAATTTACTAAATAAGTTGTGTTATCTGTGCAGCCTTGTTTATGTGTATGTTCATGGAAACAACGACAAACACAGCCATAAGGTCTGGTTTCCTTATGCATTAAAGATAGTTTACTTTTGTGATTACTACATACTGCATATCCTATATTAAAATTGGCTAATGGGCCGGCCGGAGGGCGGACCTCTGACGTCAATCTGACTCAGGCATAACCATATAAGGAGTTCCAAATGCAGCTATACACCCAAATATGGAGTGTGTTGTCTAACCTCAATATGTCGTCATGGCATCAACCGCAAACAAATCAGTCAGCCCCATATATGGGCATGTACTGATGACATCAGCAATATCCATATATGGGTATAAAAGGGACAAGGACTGACATATACAGACATCCGAATGTCCAGAGCCACAGATCCGACGCTATGCCAATATGGTCAGGTGCATACACGGGACTGACCAAGGACTCGAAGGAGTGCGGTGCCCGCAACTAGTTCTTTTGAACGAATCGATCATGAACGACCCATCACTAAGGTCTGTGGAGGACGCACCATTTCCGTGTGCATGGGCGGGTGTATAGGCAATAGGCATCAACTTCCTTGATCGCCACATACGAGTCGTACTGATGTCATACAGTAGTTATTGATAAACTTTGCGGTGTGCGACTATGGTAACATCCACTCTGTCGTCATCTGTGTAACGTTACCTGTGGTTTATGTTGATGTCATAACTAGGCTTACCTTGCTACTACCTTTATTGTTGTATGGTTGTATGATTGTATAGGGCGCATACGTCTATACTTGATTTGTATTATTATTATTGATGACGGTGTGTTCTTGTTCTGCACCATGTGGGATGATTGGGGTGTAATATGTCTGTATACTTTTATTAATCATTCATTGTGTCTTTTACTTTGAGGTTACTCTTCTGTACCTACTGTACTTGTAGCAGTCACAGATACAGGGCATAGAAGTTCTGTATCTGTGATTGTTACTGCTGTGCCGTATTTGGTGCCTGAATTTCCCCTGGATGATCAAAAAAGGTATCCATCTATCTGTCTGTCTGTCTGTCTATCCATCCATCCATCCATCCCCATCCCATTGGCTTCACGGATAGGCCGAGCTTTGCGTCCCGTTTGTGCCCCTGCATAAAACTCCATTATTTTACAGGGTAATGCACAAGCGTTTGTTCTGTCAGAGCGGAAGCTTGCCTCCTCTATAATGGTGCCCGAGATACAAATGCCACAGAGCCGAAGGAGGCGTCTACCTTTATATGTCTATGGTCTGACGGCTCTGCTCCGTCATCGCGTTCGTCAACGCATTGACGAACGCGACAGACGAGAGCTGCCCTCCCAGACACTTTAAAGTGGGAAACATGACAAATTGCTCGCCCTGGTTGAATTGTCCGCACATCAACACGGAGGTGCACATGTTGAAACCGATCGGCCAGGGATGGGTGAAGCGGTTGTTCCTGTCAGAGTGGAGAGGTCAGAAGGTGGTGTTGGCTAAACTGACCTCTCTGGAGTTCCGGTGGGACTTCCTCCACTGTGTGTCCATGCTGCAGGCGCTGCAAGGCCCCCAGGTGGTGCAGCTGGTGGGCCTGTGCCCAGAGGAGCACATGATGGTCACTGAGTACCACCCACTGGGATCCATGGACAACCTGGACACTGTGCTGGCACAGGAGAGACACCGGCAGCACGACACCTGGCAGGTACGCCTGAGGTTGGCCGTGGACTACGTGTCCGCCCTCGACTACCTCCACGACAGCCCCGCGGGCACCCTTGTCATGTGCGATTCCAACTCGCCGGGGAAGGCCCTCACCCAGTTCCTGCTGACCAGCGACTTCCACCTGGTGGTCAATGACATAGACGCCCTGCCGGAGGTGGACGCCGCCAGGGGCCTGCTGACCAAATGCGGCGGACCGGCAGGTGATCGGTGACGAGGTGGCGCCGGAGCAGCGCTGGCCGTTCGAGGGCCTGGCCTTCGACGAGAAGACGGACGTCTGGAAGATCCCGGGGGTGACGCGCCGCCTGATGGGGAGCGTGGCCGGGAGCGACGTGGTCCTCTCCTCTTTGAACTGGGGACCCCTCCAGTTCAAATATGATTATTTTTGTAGTGTAGACTGTACAGACTTGCTGACGAAGGTCCCAGGACCGAAACGTTTTCTTTTTTAATTCACTATGAGCACAGAGCACTTGATGAGCAATTAAAATAAATAAATGATATTTTCTTAAGTCTTTCTAAGGAGTTTTCCTTAAAAAGAATTGCAGTGAGCGAGTCTTGTTCTGCCAGTTTTCCTCATGGGGGTGCCTGGCATAAAATCTTTTCAGATTGGGGTCTGTGGCAAAATACAAACAATTCTGTTTCTGGCAACATGGCAATTTGCCAATAACAATGAATAAACATAACTTTATATAGGACTTTTTCAAAAGAGTTTACAATGAAGACCACAAACTGTCAACAATAAAAATATCGATCTTTATTTCTTTGAGATATATCAAAGATAAACCTTATTCTATAATACCATAACAAATTACACAATAACTATACAACAGTAAACAAACTGTAATCCCATTAGTAATTTTCTTTAAGTCAGAGACCACAATAATCATCTTGGCTTTTGAATCTTGCTTTTTTAAACCCGTTTTTGTGCGAGTGTCGGAGGAATGAATCATTTGATATGATTGAATGCAACACTGTACTTCCTGAAACATATCAATGTAAATATAATCTTATCAGACATTTACTGAGATTGTCTGACGTTGAAGGTGGTGGTTTTTGGTGGCACATATCCATACACTCTGTGGTAAAAGGTTCACCCATCTTCTAAAGTAACGCCATAGGATTAGGAATATGAGTTATAATTATTAATTGGATGGATTCATCACATATTGCAATCATTCATTCATACAAGTTTGAATATATCAATGACCGGTACTGGCTACTTATGAACTTTACTAGGAGGAAAAGTCCTTGGAAGCTATTTACATTGTAGCCTAGCCTTTAAGAGTACAGCATATTATATGAATGAATAAAACAAAATACACTGCCCGAAAACCATCACTATTTACTGTAAGACCTGAAAGATTCTTTGAAAGTCCATAGTTGTAATATCATTACTGAAATGAATTGGATTACACGGAAAAAAGTACACATAAATACCTACCCATAAATCTATTCTCTATGTGCTTCTCTTTAGAACGACAAAAAAAATACATTTATTTGGTTTACAGTCAAGAAAATTGATTGATAATGAGAATGGATGAATGCAATGGCATGGCAGCTCCGCTCATTCACCCCATCCTCATAATCAACAACACAATTTTACAACAACAGCAATAAAAATACAATAGTAAATGAGCCATGTAAAATGCACAGTAGGACTGAGGCTGGTACAACAACAAATTGGCATTACAATAAAGGGGATTTGAGAAATGGGTTGTTTGGCGCCAAAAAAAAGGGTTCTTAAAAACATCATAACAGAGAACGGGGGTTGTCATTTTTAACAGCTGCTCCACACTGCAGATGTTTTTTTTATTTAATTTTGCAGTGCAGATGTGTCGATGTCTTCTCTCCCTCCATAATACTATAAGACTAAATTAGATCCCGAATCTAGCATCTACACATTACTAATACACGACAAGACAAAATTGAAGTCACTGAAAAAGCTACTCGTTTGACTTCGATCTATTATCGTCTGATGTGCCATACTTCATTTTGAACACCTGGCTCGGTTAGGTTCCAGCTCTTGTCAAACGAGGAGCTCCTGCTTTTGCACACAGCCGGCATGATTTGGTGTACGCAACTTCAACACTTTGAAAAGCTGTGGTTTAGGCAGTTTATAGCAAAGACGGCTCCCTAGGTAATCTCACTGTGTGCGTGTGTGTGTGTGTGTGTGTGTGTGTGTGTGTAGATGGATGTGGAGCATGTACTGTATGCATTCACATATACATGTGTACTCACACTTGTGTGAAGCAGAGTGAAACCTTTGCATTCGTTTCATTTTGTGATATTTTTACGACTCAGTTGTCTGGCCCATTCACAGAGATCTCTCTACATCTCGTGGGACAGAGCTTCATGCTTAACAGCGACCCCGTTGGCTTGCACACTGGGGACTGTATTGGGCTGACCATTAGCCTTGGGAGGACCACTGGGCTGTGGGCCAGTGGGTGGCTGGGAGTCGGGGCCGACGTTGGACTCGTTTAACCGGCGAACTCGGTACATCTCATAGTGGATGCTGCCTGTGATGTCCTTGATGTTCTGCATGTGTGTTCTGAAAAGAGAAGGGCAGAGAATGTTAGAGGACTGAAACTTTTAAACGTGAGACCTTATACTCATAATTGTGTAAAACAAAACAAAAAAACGAAATTGTTAGGTGTTAATTATAGGGTTTATTGTGTCCATTTTCACAGAAAGCATAGATAAAAAGAGCATATAAATGAGGATCTTCCTTGCAAAACAACTTACATACAAGCATAAGTGTTAGTTTTAAATGTCACCCAGTACTCATAATTGTGTAAAACAAAACAAACAAATTAAATTGTTAGGTGTTATAGGGTTTATTGTGTCCATTTTCACAGAAAGTATAGATAAAGAGCAGATAAAGAGCATATAAATAAGGATCTTCCGTGCAAAACAACTTACATAAAAGCATAAGTGTTAGTTTTAAATGTCACCCAGGCTTATCAGAAAAAATATTAAAACAAAGATTGGCTAACATAAAGAAAAAACGATCAGAAAGCCATTCGCACCTAAGAATTCAATAGTTAAACTTACCTGATGAGAAGGTCTCGAAGGTAAGCAAACTCACAGTGTGCAATATTCTCAACTGCAAAAAGAGAAAGGAACTTATGTCAAATTACATTGTATGAAAGAAAACCTCTGCCAGAATAATCTCCACATTTAGGACATAATGCATGCAGAACAGGCACATATTATTGCCTTTGATTTTATTTATATAAATAAAAGGAGAAGCACTATTGAATATTGTTCAGAACAGTAGGCATACATCATACACCTATTGATACTGCACACTGCAATGAAACCATCTTCCACTGCATACACCAACCAACAAACTCACGTTATTCCATCTCCCACCACTAGATGGCAGATTTGCACTAAAGTCAGCTGAAGGACATTCTCCAACTTGACATCTGCAGCAATTTTCTTAAGTCAAGATAATACCTTCTTCCACTTCCCAGTAATTTAATACATCTCAACCGCCGCCAACACCCCCACCCCTATATTGAAGAACGTAAATGAGACATTTTAACTAAGTCCCTGTGACAAGCCGCTGGTGCCTCCCTCTCTAGTAGGGCAAACACGTGTTTGAATTATAGATTATGTCAAGTCCATAAACGTAAAAAAATAAAAAAGGGATACTATTTATGCAACGCTTTGAAATCCAAGGGCAGGAAATTAAATTCTCCTTGAGCGTTAGGGAGAGGAAGAGAGCGGGGTAACAGCTGGATCTGGGAGTGTTGATTAGTGGTGGAGAGAGGGAAAGCACTCCTAAGTTAACTTGCAAAGAAAAACCATACCAGTGCCCCCCAACCCCAATAGGACACAATGAGAGACCCTGAAACATACACTGTGTATTTATATGCATATACATGGTTAGCTATAGGCTGAAATACACAAGTCTCTCACTCTCAATGAACATACCCCGCCCAACCCCCTCTCTCTCCCTCTGTCTCTCTCTCTCTCTCTCTCTCACACACACACATAAAGTACACAGTAAATTCTTCAGTGTTAATTTAACTGGATGAAATGAAATGTCCTTCGCCCAGTTGTAACAGAGACCTTGTTTTAAGAACTATACACATCCAGAGAGGACTCCTCTGTGGCTTAATTTATTGTCAGTGATGACAAGCCCCAAATCCCTCCTCCTCCTCCTCCTCTCACCTCCTTGCCTGTGTGAACCACCACCTCCTAGGCTTGCTAGAAAGGAGCCATTGTTCGCTCAGCCAGAGACCCACTGCATTTCCCACACATTTTCAACTTATCATACAGTACATCTCTACTTGAGTCCATTTGGAAGAGCATAAGCATATTGCTAAGAGCATAAGATGCACTCTGCACCTCAATGTGAAGACGAGCAAACATATTCCATTTATACTCTACATCAGTGATTCTCAAACTTTTTTAGATTTCCAGAACACTGAGTTTGATATGCATTAAGGCCACCAATTTCTTCATCCCTGCAACCCCAAAACATCTCTGTAAAATCCTCTGTTAGTTTTTTGCACAAATAGAACCATTTCTATTTAATTTCCATTTGTACGCTCTCAGAGTCCATTTAGTTTCCAACTATCAATCATTCAGCTGGAGACCCCCTGGAACCCCTTCAAGTACCCCTGGGGGTCCCCCGGACCCCACGTTCAGAACAACCGCTCACTATACTCAATAAGCAGGAATGACCACTTTCCTGTGTGCACTTTTGCCCTCCCTGGAGAAAGACTAAAAGTTCTGTGCAGTTGTCGTCGGATACACGTCACGTACTTCAGCAAGTAGGCTACATCTGAAGGCTACAATTCTGATTAATTAATGCATTAATTCACTCCACATTGATTTGACGAGGCAATCTATAATACAACAGGGGAACAGGTCAAGTGCATTTGTGAAGGAGGATCTAGCACTCCAGACGTTGTGACATTCCTCCGTCCAGACCTCCTCCAGCACCTCTGTTTGCCCTTCCGATCGTTCCCTGGCTCCCCGTGCGACCACCCCTCCGGCGTAGGAAAACACACTCACTCATCCCTAGATGAGGCAAGGCAAGGACACCCCACCCCACCCCTCCACCCCCCAATGAACCTCTCTATTGGCAGTACGAGAGCTCAGCACAGTCCAACTAACATAGACAGTGTATAAGAAGTTACTGGTAGTGTGTGTGCGTGCGTGCGTGCGTGCGTGTGTGCGTGCGTGCGTGCGTGCGTGCTCACTGACACGTTTCCCTGCCTTATATCAGACACAGACGGTTCAGTAAATCCCCATCTCCTGTCTCTTAAATCTCTCCAGAATACAGACAATCAAACATGGACATGATAAACACATGCCCACAGGGTGCATGACGACAGAGGCTTTAAATTCAGCCGACTGTATTGGAACATATGCTGGCAGCAGTACTGTAGCTACATTTAGTACTGTAAGTCAGGCAAAGGTAAATCCGATCTGAAACGGTGACCCGTTTTCCATTGTCTTTTTTGTAGGAAAATTGACCAGCTGTGACTGTGTGTGTGTTTATGTGTAAGAGCATGTGTTAAGTGTAGGTGTTTTACCCTCTATGGTGCCCCATTTTGTTTTCCTGCCCAGAATCCGCTTTCCGTTGACCTGGTACTCCTGGTCGCTTCCCACCACGGCAAAAGGGATCATCTCCTGTTGAGTGAGTA
This sequence comes from Gymnoscopelus microlampas, assembly GCF_963454915.1. NCBI lineage: Eukaryota > Metazoa > Chordata > Actinopteri > Myctophiformes > Myctophidae > Gymnoscopelus > Gymnoscopelus microlampas. The sequence goes on from NC_139939.1 coordinate 44,035,887, forward strand.
TGACACACACACAAAGAATTGGGGCATGAAAAGCTTTGTTGTCAGGTCCTGCGTTCGTTGTTCATCACTGAAGGGGGCTGGGTGTACCTTTTTCAACCTATGTCGGGGACCCCTAAATTGATATACATTTGGCCGCGGACCCCCATCTGAAAATGTTTTGTGCCAGGGACCCCCAGAAACAAAGATTTGAGTAAAGAATTTTCACTTTAAAAAATATATTATATTCAAAGATATGCACACATTTTCAAGATCTTTCAAAAATAGCAGATCTACAAGCTCATAGTGCGGCACTCGGTGCCGCACTATGAGCTTGTATATCTGCTATTTTTGAATAGCCAAAGCTAAGTGGTTAAAATGATTGTGATGCTACACACTGGTGTTCCCCGGACCACTGGTTGAGAACCACTGACTTAAGGTATGCGTGTGGCTGTCATACTGTTGTGGTTTACATCCGAGCCTGTTGAACTCACCCTGATTTTGTCATTGATCATCCTGTCCTCTGCATCTTCGTCAAACTCCTTCTGAGGGTACACGTCGATCCCATTGGCTCTCAGCTCTTCCCTAATCTGCATGGGGATACATTTAACAACATTAGCCATAGCGTAGCAAAAACAACTGATCTACAAGCTCACAATGCATCTTGGTGCAACACGTTGGGAGTGTGTAGATTTTCATAATTTCTTGTACAATGAGGTATATAGGGCTGAAGAGTTTTTACCCATGCCAGTCTTGCCCAACTTGATTTAATCTTTATTTGTATTAAATCCAGTATTATCATCGTTATATTGCAATTGTTAGCACAGTCTGTGGAACATGCCACACCAACATTTCACTGCTTGTAGGTGTGTGTGAGTGTGAGTGTGAGTGTGTGTGTGTGTGTGTGTGTGTGTGTGTGTGTGTGTGTGTGTGTGTGTGTGTGTGTGTGTGTGTGTGTGTGTGTGTCAAATAAACCCTATTGAATCTCGATTGTCAAGTGGTTAAAATGGACCCATAGTCTAGGACCCATAGTTACAATTCCGCTTTTCCAGGCAGATAATGTGTAAATAATTGTGGCTGCATCATTACGGAATACCTAAAATGCCAGATCCTTGACGATCATTTCTCCTTCTACAGTCTTCAAAAGGTTTACAAATGAGGAGGCGGAGACAAGAGTGGTTTTGCAGCTTCCTTTTCTATACCATAACAAGTCCATATTATTACCCACAGACAAAAAGGTTGCTATAATAATCGCTCACGGAGACAGAGGAAGGGAAGTCGCTCAGACAACACACTGTAACAATCAATCAGGAGCAAAGCCTTTCTTCATCCATCATCTCACCAGCTCAGCGCTGGCCTGCAGCCAACTACTAAGTCAATCCCTGTCTTTCTCACACACACACACACACACACACACACACACACACACACACACACACACACACACACACACACACACACACACACACACACACACACACACACACACACACACACACACACACACACACACACACACACACACACACACACACACACACACACACATGTTGCTGGTAGAAGTCTACAGCTGCCATTATTGAAATCATGTATACACACACACAGACATCTAAGTTGGGAAGGATGGAGGACCCTATTATTGAATAGAGGCCACTAGCCCACTCAACGTCTTCAATAAACACTCTGTCATGCTGTTGGGGCTGGCGGTGCCGACGCTAAGTGACTCCTAATCTCCTCGACACGGAGGAGATAATGTAGAGGTTAACCACCACTATGAGAAAACACAGCCAGACATAGTTATGGCTTATAAAATGGCCGCCCCTATATCCACTATATGTCTTTATAATGGCTTATTTACAGACGGAGCGTCATAGAAAAGAGGCAAATGGCCTTTTTCTGGAGTGATGTGCTGTAAATGAATGACTGTTCTTCCCGCACAATTGCTACTTTGACTGCTCGGGTCCAGCGATCAAAGGGCTTCATTGTTTATCCCTAGGAAACTTTCTCAGGGTTACATTATAGGATGCAAAACCGAGTGACATTTAACCACGAAAAAAAGCCACATCAACGGTCAGCGAGGGGAACATGAGCGGAGGCACACAGCTGGACAGACATAGGGCAGACCTCTAATAAAATAAAATAACTCTCTGGTTCCATTCTCATTATGTCCACTTGCAAGCAATGAAAAAAAAGTTTGGCTGGAGGTTTTTAAGTCAATAATCTTCAGGGCCCTACATAGCGTGTGTGGCCAACCAAAGCAACACTGTTATAAAGGCCCTGCAGCTCGCATTCTCTGCCCGGCTTTTTTGGTCCACTCCCTGTTTTGTTCTTACTGGACGGTGTTGCGTCCGTCGAGGGAAAACGGTAGTCAAAGCGCCCACTCTGCCCAGCCTGCTTTCTCCACTCTAGAATTGACCCTTTAAGACCGAGAACTGTGTCTGTGTCACGTCATTGTGCAAGTCTTTGAATATTTATACGTTTTAAAGCGAACATTTTTAACTCCCGTCTGTGCTTCTGGGGGTACCTGAACAACATATTTTGAGATGGGGGTCCGCGGCCAAATTTTGGGGGTCCTTGACATGGAAAAGTTGGAGCACCACTGATATAGCAACATATGTTTTTTCAAAAAACTGTTTGTAGAATATATATTCAAAGATATGCACAAATTTTCACGATAAAAAAAAATAGCAGATCTACAAGCTCTATCTACATAGAGCTACATAGCGCGGCACTCTCGGTGCCGCGCTATGAGCTTGTAGATCTGCTATTTTTGAATAGCCAAAGAAATCTAAAGTGACAGAGATGCGTTCCCGGATTGAAGCGGCCACACAAGGCCGGAAACCATGAAGAGAGAGCGATGAAACGAGCGATGGGAGCGGAGGATTGTGATCGTCCCCCCCCCCCATGGACTGTGTGTTGTTGCCAAACAGAAACACACAAACACACACACACGGGAACAGAAAGAGGAAACCGGGCTGGCGGAAACCTTCTATATCCAAAACCCTTCCTTTTCAGGAAATGGTAAGAAAAGAGAACCTGTTTTTCAATGGACTCAATGTAGTTATTGTTTAGTCACGAGCTCACAAGCTACTTTTCATTGGTTGAATATTAATAAAACCCACAGACTTAAAGGGATAGTTCACCCTCAAAATGACAACCCATGGAGACTTGAATTCATGGATTTATTTTAGTTGGTAACATTCCTACCCCAATAATTTGATGACCGGCAGCAGTTCCGGTAGGAGATACAAAGAGTCTCCGTTGCGTCGCCAACTGGAACCGCTGCCTACCGGTCCGCTGGTCATCAAATTATTGGCTTAGGAATGTGACAAAAACAAAAAATATCCATGAATTCAAGTCTCCATGGGGTGACTAATCGATAGAAAAAAAATATTTGGGGGGTGAACTATCCCTTTAACCACCTCAAATACATACACACACACACACAAAACCATTGTGGCTCAAACTTAATTTTGAGCGACAATGTTGTACGACAAAGTAGGGTATCAAATTACAAGAGCAGAAACATGGAGATACAAGGTTTCTGCCTGACAGCAACGATACTATAATAGCAGATGTTTTCCACCCCCGTCCAGCAGGGACACCACATGTGGCAGAGAGGGGAAAGTGATGGTGAGGACATGAGGCTGTGAGGTTACAGCGTACTGTAGGACTGTTAGCCCACGCAGCATTCATTCTTATTTGGGACCCTATGAAAAAAAAAATATAATGGATGGGTTTTTAAAAACAAAAATATACCCCCTGTGAGCACCACAGCCATGGCCAACATCACTGGACGAGGCCGGTGCTCACAGTTTGAAATATTGGCTTTTGTTTACTGCATTGTTTTTGACATGGATTTGATTATTTTTGGTCCATGTGGCTTTGTTGAATTCTTGTTGAATTCGGTCTGGACAGCAGAACCTTTAACCAGTGGTGGAAGAAGTATATTTTCAGATATTTTATCTACTGTAAGTAAAAGTAACAATAAAAAAATACTCTTTTAAAGCAAAACTCCTGTGTTCAAAGCCTATGTATAAAATAGGGCTGAAGTGGTTACTCCAGTAAAGTAAAAGTACGTCAGCATTGTACTTAAGTACAGTACTTGAGTAAATGTACTTAGTTACTTCACACCACTGCCTTTAACGGTACAAAACCTCTGCTTCATGAAGGACATATTGACTGAGTAAATAAAGCAAAGCAAGGCACTTTTAATAGTCAAGCAAGAGTGCCTGTAATATATTGTGATTATATCACGGCTACGGGTGTAGTTAAAACACCCATAGACATTGTATAATCATGATCAATCCTGGCTTCCAATATTGCTTTTAGAACATAGATGCCATAGATCTGCCATTTTTGAATAGCCCAAATAAAATCTAAAATGACAGAGATGCGTCCCCCGGATTGAATGGGTTAATTTAAAAAAATGGCTATTCTTTAAAAGAAATTTGACTAGAAAATCACGCGACTCCCATTGTAACTAACTAGAAGTTCGGGCCGCTACGCGGCCCGAACGTCTAGCGTGACGCGTCGTTCACTTTGCAGTGCGCCATGTCTGGCGTTGTATCTCCAGCCGTTGTGGCTTTGGTGAAGTTGTCGTCATTGTGGTGGAGAGAGTTCTTGTGGTGGAGAGAGTTCCTTGTATAGATTATTACTATTTATCACTATGGAAGCCGTCGAACTGGTGCGATCTGACGGCATCCTAGAATTTATAGGTAGGATGTGATGTCATGTGATGTCATGCTGTCGTGAGATTACGTCACACTGGCGTTGTCATCGTGATGTCAGATTACGTCACACCGTCACACTGGCGTCGCATACGGACAACCGACATGGCGCAGGATTCAAATTGTATATATAGACAAAAGTGAATCAATGTTTTCCCTCCATCGCTGACTCCGCCCCCCAGCTATGACACGCTGATGACACTACGCCGTGTCCATGTATAGAGCCCTGAGGGACCCCGGTCAACCATATAGTAGGGTTTAAGTGGTCGTCATACCACCGAAAAGAGAACGTCTGAGAACTTGGCAGACGTCTGCTTACAATCTCCCTCTTTTTCACCCAGTAATTCTCCGGTAATGACGGGCTAGTGTGTGCTCCGCTGGGCAGAAGTTCCCCTTCTGAAACACCATACTGTAAATAAATGCATAAAAAAAGGGTCTTAACCCACTCAGACCAAGGACGCATCTGTGTCATTTTTAAGATTTTGTTGGGCTATTCAAAAATAGTAGATCTAAAGCTTGCCTCGCTATGAGCTTGTAGATCTGCAAGTTTTTTTTTTTATCGTGAAAATGTGTGCAAATATTTTTATATATATATATATATTTTTTTTAAACGTATGTTTCAATATCAGTGGTTCTCAAGCTTTTTCATGTCAAGGACCCCCAAATACATTATATGTATTTGGCTGTGGACCCCCAATATTTTGTAATAGGGAATCCCAGAAGCAAAGATTTGAGTAAAAAAAAATCAATTTAAAAAAAAATATATATATTCAAATATCTACAAGCTCATGAGCTTGTAGATCTGCTATTTTTGAATAGCCCAAAGAAATCTTAAAATGACACACAGATGCGTTCCCGGACTGAATGGGTTAAATGCTTCCTTCTGAAGCAGACATGACTTTGGACGTGTTACGGCTATTGAGACAACGTGCCACTTCCCAGGATGGGTGACCTGTGGCTTCATCCAGATGGCTTCTGTTTGTGATGTCTGGCACTGCTTTATATATGCTACCAACCAGTGAGAGTGAGAGAATGTGTGTGTGTGTGTGTGTGTGTGTGTGTGTGTGTGTGTGTGTGTGTGTGTGTGTGTGTGTGTGTGTGTGTGTTCCTGCTGACTATTTTAACGACCTGTACCCATGTTGTTCATCCATGTATTTTAAGCTCACTTTAAAGACCTGCTGCAGGTTGTTACAGCTGGGAAGGTAAGGGGGCGAGTGCAAGCAAACACATGTATGAAATGCGAAAGCAGACGCGCGGTCGCGCGCGCGCACACACACACACACACACACACACACACACAGGCTTAAGGGTGATGCTCTAATTTCCACCTCTAAATAATAATATCATAACTTATATCTGAAAAGTAACTAGTAACTAAAGTTTTCAAATAATTTTAGTAGAGTAAAAGTACAATATTTGCATCTGAGATGTAGTGAAGTAGAAGTAAAAGTATTGGAAATTGAAAATACTCAAGTAAAGTACAAATACCTCAAAATTGTACTTAAGTACAATACTTGAGTAAATGTACTTAGTTACTTTACACTGGCGCACACACACACACACACACACACACACAGCTCTCACCGTCTGTTTGAAGTAGTCCCTCTCCTCTAGAGTGAGCGTGTCAGCCTTGGCGATGACGGGTACGATGTTGACAACCTTACTGAGACGTCTCATGAACTCTAGATCCAGAGGCCTCAGGCTGCAGAGGACACACACACAGCACAACACACTGTTAGGACAACTTCTCACACTTTATGATGGTTATGTTTGTATGCTTCTTACTTAAAGGTAGGGTAAGTGATATTTTTTGGTTAAAACAAAAAGTATTTTGTTAAAAGGTTAAAGCACTATATTCTGATAGTAATCATTGCTATAGAGTGTTTGTTCAGTAACAGGAGTCTCCCCGTCTCTCCAGCTCTTTAATAAACAGAAAATACATTTTCCGGTAGGTGTCAACATCTCAGCCAATCAGGTGAAAGTACCCATTTTTAAGCTTAATTTGTATAGTGTTCCAGTTCCAATTTTGCCTGCTCATTTCTTAGTGTCATCACTTCCAATTTAAAATCTATATCCTGATTGAGTTCTCTGTCCTGGTTGGATAAAATTGGAAATGAAACTGAAACTGAAACGAAAATGCATTTTCTGTTTAATAAAGAGGTGGAGAGACAAGGAGACTCCTAATACTGAACAAACACTCTATAGCAATGAGTACTATCAGAATATAGAGCTATCTAACACTTATTTTAACCAAAGCAAATCACTTAACCTACCTTTAAATAACTTGTTTTCAAAGCGCTGTTTCCCAAACAGTGGGTCGGGACCCATCTTCGGGTCATGGACCAATTTTTATGGGTCGCAAATAAATATCCCCCTTTTTTGTTTCCTACATTAAAGGTACGGTAAGTGATATTTTGTGCAATTTTTTTTTGTATTTGTTAAAAAGGTTAAAGTACTATATTCTGATAGTAATCATTGCTACAGAGCGTTTGTTCGGTCACAGGGGTCTCTCCAGCTCTTTAGTAAAGTGAATACAGTACATTCTCAGGTAGGTGACAACATTTAAGCCAATCAGGAGAGAGCACTGGAAATGCATTTTCAGTTTAATAAAGAGCTGGAGAGACATGGGAGACTGCTTTTACCGAACAAACACTCTATAGCAATGAGTACTATCAGAATATAGAGCTATTTAACAACTATTTAAACCAAAGTAAATAACTTACCCTACCTTTAAATGTTTCATAAAAATAAAATAAAAAATGTAATAATGGTAGTGGTGAAAATAGCAGATCTAGAGCATAGTGTGAGGAAAGACAGATACAGAATACAAGTTGAGCTGAGGATTGCCTAGCACAACATTGTACACTGCTATTCATGCACCTAAGCCTACTGAGCCAGTTCAACAAACCAGGGAAATGACTTTTTCCCCCCGATCGACAGATTTTCTGTTTATCCCAAAGCATCATTCACCAACAGAGGAAATATCTTTCAGTAGTGTATATCTGATGCTGTTAAAGCTATAATGGGGCTCTTGGAGAGTGAGACATCACACCCTCTTTGGGTTTTCTGAGTTATGAACGTTGTGAGACAGAGTAACCACTAGGGGGCAATCTTGGTCTATTGTATTCCTCAGATTAATTCTGATTGTCTTCTGATTGTCTCATGATTGTAATCCCATGACTACTACACTTATAACATTGACCTTGTCACACATCATCTGCCTCCAGAGACACCCTTCAGCCTGTTTTGCTTGACCATGACCTATATAACCACAGCAAAACATGGCAAAGGAAGGTGGTAAATGGTAAAAGGTGCATTTATATAGCACTTTTATCCAAAGCGCTTTACATAGATTCTGCATTACATTCACCCATTCACACAAACATTCATACACCGATGTCGGAGGAATCCATGCAAGGCACCAACCTGCTCATCGGGAGCAATTAGGAGCACTTCGACATCAACTCTGGGGGAGCCCGGGATCGAACTGGGAACCTTGCGGTTCCCCTCCGGCCGCTCTACCGGCCACTCTACCCCTGAGCCACTGCCACCTCCAAGGTGAGACACAACAAGGAGCTTGAACACTAAACTAGTAACATGCAGTAGATTGGGAGTCAAATGTAGTGCTAAACTAATGAGTGATTTCCTTTTCTCCAGTAATGGCAGTCAATTTTGATTGTCTGTGGTTAAAAAAAAAAAAAAACTAGGATTAGTGAAGCTCTGACTACCGGTCCCTGTAATACTGGTCCATTCCCTTAAGTAACTCCTCTATTCTCTCTCACTCCTCTCTCTTTCCTCTTCCTGAACAGTGATAGATGGAATGTCCCTCATACGACCTTTGCCCTGCAATTAGCCCTGGTCATGCCATGCCAGGCAAGCCTGGTACAAACACCCACGGGGAGCAGGAGAAGAGAGGGAAAGAGAGAGAGAGACAGATGGAGAATGATTGATTGAGAGCGTCAACAATACATTTTTATGCACTCTCATGCAGATTTAGAATGGCTTCTGCTTCTGGTGTGTGTGTGTGTGTGTGTGTGTGTGTGTGTGTGTGTGTGTGTGTGTGTGTGTGTGTGTGTGTGTGTGAGAGGGGGGGGGAGCGTCTATGTCACACATGTAAACACATGTTAAGTGTGCGTGTCTCGCATACATTAGTGACATGGTATTTGACTGCACTCGATGTGAACAGATGCAACTACATGTGAACTGAGGTGCATCTGAGTCACGTATCATATGCATCAGTGCACACACACACATGTCCAAATGTGTTATATGTGTTCTTCTGCATGAACAACATACATGTCATGTATGTACACACAAACCATATGCATGACGCATGCACGCACGCGCGTTAAAGGTTAAGGTCACACGCTTTAAAAACAGAAATGGCAGCCATGTATGTACAAATCTAAAAGGCTTCATGGACTATTCTCTGAAAGTGTCACTGTGGTTCGTGTGACACAGCTTGCCAAGTGGCAGAAAATGGCAGCCACTCGACAAATAGCACTCCCTTCCCTTTCTGGATCTACAGCTTCGGTTGATACTCAAATTGTAACATTGTCTGGACAGATCCCTTGTTCTCATCTTAACCAAAGAAACAAGAGGACAACCTAGAAGTTAATAGTGCGGTTGACTTTGCCATTATCAAAAATGGGAGAAATAATAGTGCATTTGCCTATGTTCAGCACTACTTATCTCAAACCACAGACACACACACACACACACACACACACACACACACACACACACACACACACACACACACACACACACACACACACACACACACACACACACACACACACACACACACACACACACACACACACACACACACACACACACACACACACACTCACACTCACGCACACAACATAAAAATACCTTGGAGCAAAAATACGGACGTATGTAAAATACGTCAAAACCTTCATAAATCAAATCAAAACAAAAAGCCACATACTATAAAACCTGATATCTGCACTGATATTAGCTGACATGGGGCTACCAGTGTTACTGAATACATTCAATGAAAGTATATCACCATCGTTTCCCCTGCCTGTTTGTTTGATGCTAGCCATATGGTGAAGAAGCAGGGAGCCGTCCAGACGCATGGCTTTGGCATTGTGTCTGAGTAATTGATAACAGGCCCCTTGTTTCAAAACCTCAACTGAGGAGATTTTGTTTGTGTGAGAAATGAAAAAGGGGGTGGGGTGGGGGGGCTAAGGAGAGAGAGAGAATAACGGAGGGATCGAGCTATCGGCCTTTCAGAAGAACTATTCCAGAATTCTCTCTTTCTTCTCTCTGTGTAGTGTAGAAGACCATGAGCCAGGCTCAATTCAATTGGAAGATCAAACGTAATGGCTGAGTGCTGGAGAGCACAAGGACAAGGATTTAGCTGCTGTCAAAACTGACTTTACTGTCTGTCTGCTTGTCCCGCTGTGTGTGTGTGTGTGTGTGTGTGTGTGTGTGTGTGTGTGTGTGTGTGTGTGTGTGTGTGTGTGTGTGTGTGTGTGTGTGTGTGTGTGTGTGTGTGTGTGTGTGCGCGCATGCATGAGGAATTGAGGATGCGAGTCTGTGCATCTCTAATAATCTATATCTTCTAATCCAAAGCGCTGTGTGTCAGATCTCAACACCAGCCCCTGCAATGTAAGTGAGTCCACAGCTCATATCTACGTGCATGTTGACCTTGAAGCTTCTGGGTACCGTTTAGAGAAACATCACTTCCTGTCTGTCTCACCCCTGTACGGTCAGGGCATATGGTATGCACAAGCCCCCCAGAACCACAGTAGACACAGTGAAGCGGCCGTCGCCTGGTGGTCAAACCTGGGATAGCAACACTTCCGCATTTAAAATGCTACTGCGCGTGCATCTACCGTTTGTGCTCCTGCTCATAACTCTATGGTCGCTCTATTGGACCCGATATTGGTATTCCGGCAGACTTCCGGGTGCTTCAAACGCCAATGAGCAACTTTCATTGAAATGAAGAGCTGGGGGCGGGGCAGTCCGCCCTCTAGATATATAAAACTCTATGCATATGCATCTAAGACCGTTACATGGGTGTACCTGCATATACAGGACGTGTGGTAGGACTTTCCAACATATATAACCGTAGCCTAGTGCTTAGAGAGAGGGCACTTCGGGCTAAACGGGAGGAGGGGGGGGGGGGGGGGGGGGGGCTAATTGAGGAAAGCAGAACCCTTTGGCAGGGAGAGAGGGCAGAGAGAGGTTTGGATCATATTATGTGACACAGCGCTTGGTCAAAATTAATGAAGTGAACTGAATAAACCACAGGGCTCTCATCAAGACTATGTGCACCCCCCCCCACTACCAACCATACAGATGCATTCACACAGCTTTTTCACCTCTGACCCCCCCACCCACACGACTCTAAAGAAACAGCTGCAGTGATATGAGGAGATGATGAGGGGGTCTGTCAAACAGTGGGACATGCTCGCTCACACACACACACACACACACACACACACACACACACACACACACACACACACACACACACACACACACACACACACACACACACACACACACACACACACACACACACACACACACACACACACACACACACACACACGCCACCGCTCGTCCCCCGAATGCCCTGCGTTGGAATGCTGAAGTGGACAACTGTTGAGTTACTGGTCGAGGCGAAATATGACCCGATGATGCATACAAGTGCAAGGAGCCATTTGTTGTCGAGTGAGTGAGTGAGTGAGTGTGTGCGTCTGTACATCTACTGTATATTCAGAACCTCTCGAAACTTCTATCCATAAGCACGCGGACTGTGGTTGCGTACATGTGCAGACACATGTACAAAGTACAACTTTGCTGTGTGTAAGTCTATCCGTCTTGTCCTTACAGTGCATGTAAGGACACAGCCCTCATCACTGATAAATGTGACAAATTACAGATTCATCTTGGAGAAAATGACCCTAATCACTCATGAGAAAACAGCAGCAGCAGTGTGGTTTATATTATATAGGCATTAGGTAAGGGTGCCTGAGCAAAAAAATGAAAATGAGCTAAATCGCCTCCACCTGGGGGTGTTTAAAGAGAGACATGCACAATGTCGAGGTACGGTGCACGAGGGCACGAGCACGTGTTGACAGACAATCCTCATTTCCCCCAAAAGACTTTGTTATTTCGTTGTTATTCAAACAAATCTTATGCAGACATTGTTGCATCTAATCTATTGATCTCATTCTCTTTCGGTATCCATTACAACCAAGGGCTGAACTTTTCCTTTTTCTGCTAGGCCCTTCAATTCAGGCCAATTAAAATGTACTGGTAGCCAACTCCTGTCATGTGGGACCAGACCAGAAACTTGTCAGTGGTCTGTTCTGGTTTGCCAGCCCATGGTTAAATAAACGTTTCCAATGCAATATTATCCAGTGTTCTATAATATGCCATTATTCCTTGCAACCATGAAATGCATCTTGCATCTCTACTGGACAATTACATCTGTAATGTAGTGATGGTTGAGAGGGTACTGTTGACGTGAGGAGAGCAGTGTTGTTGGGGAAAGCTAGTTGTTTTCAGAGCAACAAATTACTAAACACTGGAAACAGTTGAACTACGGCTGAACCAAAACTAAAAAGGCCCGTCCACATCAATGCAACTCCTTGCAACATGCAACTACTTGCAACCATTATCCCAATGGCAGTTGCAAGGAGTTGCATTGGTGTGAACTGGCCTTAAAACCGTTTTGTTGCAAGGAGTTGCGACTACAGTAGTTGCATTGGTGCGATCTGGCCTTCAAGCTACTTAGAAAAACGTGTTACATTACATTACAGTCATTTAGCAGACGCTTTTATCCAAAGCGACTTACAATAAGTGCATTTCAGCATAGGTAGGCAAGAAAACTACTAATCACCAGAGGTTTTAGGTGCATTCTCTTCTAAAACAAGCAACTAAGAGTACAGTATACCTAGCGCTATGGTAAAAGGGCAATATATTAGCTACCTACTTTCTTAAACAGATGAGACAAATAGGAAAGTAGAATGAGCAAGAGCTAAAACCACAAAGGCCAGTCCACACCAATGCAACTCCTTGCAACATGCAACTACTTGCAGCCATTATCCCCAATGGCAGTTGCAAGGAGTTACATTGGTGTGAACTGGCCTTAAAACTGTTTTGTTGCAAGGAGTTGCGACTAGTTGTAGAAACAGCGAGACTACCGGCCATTCATATGAACTGTCATTTCCTATATACTGTAGACTCAATTTACAACTCAGAAGCTGGCCCCTTGGCCACAATGATTTGTTAGCGTTCATCAATGGACTGTGCAGTAGGCCTACACAATGTGAGTGTCATTATTTGGAGTGTGGCTTCACAGTGGTCAGGATGATGAAAGTGGATGATAAGAGTGGTCATTTATTAAAAGGGCAAGACCACTTTGGTAGAGGTTTTCGTTGTGAGTAATTCAAAATATGCTCCTATTGACTTACATCGTGCGGTAAAACAGCTCTTTTACCACATAAAGGAACGCAAACAAAGTTGATTCAGACAGTATAGAACATCACACAATCCAGTACTGTTTTTGTTTAATAAAAATGTTAACTTCCTGTTGATTTTGCTATTTTTATTAAGAAGAAAACCCGGCCTGGATCCACAGATCCGGATCTTCAAATAATAGTCTAATAGTCTAGTAGTTAACTAGTACTTAAAAGTGATTTCAATACTTGATCTTTGCAAATTTGAATTTATTTGAACTACCTGTACCAGTAAGCACCTGCTAAATGTAGTTAAACTAATAGTTGAATTGGGCGAGTACTATAAACTATGAAATGAAAAGGCAGTTGTGCTGTATACTTTTTAATACCTCCTGTTCAGTATCAGACCTAATATCTGCCTCTTACCTCGACTATACAATAGATCAGTGTTCCCAAGCCGAGGGAACGGCATGAAGAGAAAAGGCTGCTTTCTCATGTGAAACCTGACTCTTAAAGTGATACCTCAGTGTCTCAGAGGACAGGATGGGTTCCACATGCGGTCGAAAAAAGACAGCATGAGAGGGGGATGGAAAAAAAAGACAGATAGATGGAGAGGGAAGTGGTTAACGAGCTCAAGACAGACAATGGGTCAAGGGAGATTCCCAGTTGACACAGTCCATGTCTGTGGGAGAAACTGCAGGAATGATGTAAGCTGTGTACGAAATAAGAGAAAAGAAAGAAAAAGAGAGAGAGAGAGAGAGAGAGAGAGCGAGCGAGCGAGCGAAACTCATGTGTGTCTGTGTATCTACAGTATACAACTTTCTGCATAGCCTCGTTCCCAGCCTGGTCACACGACCTAATGCAGAGTGTGTCTATAGGGGCGGGACTTCTGTTTGTACATATTTCCCCCGGAAACTAGATATTTTTTGACCAATCATAACCGTCGTTTCATTCACGGAAAAAGATTTGTAAAGCGTCAACGTCATTTCCTTGGGCGGTACTTCCGCCAAATTCCGGTACTTCCGTTTAGTAGTGGTGGGAAAAAAGGTTCATTTCAGTGAACGAACGATTTCGTTCACGTTCACGGCAATGATTCGTTCAAATGATTCGTTCACGTTCTCGCTCAGTAGCGCTATTTTCTAGTGTTCAAAATGTACTTGAGTAAAAGTATTGGCATCAAAATATACTTAGTACCAAAAGTAAAAGTACTAACATATTTGAAAATAGCCGGTCTACAAGCTCACAACGCTTTGCTATTTCCAAATAGCCTCGGTATAAAATAGGGCTAAAGTGGTTAATGTATGTTTTACAATGTGTGTAAAACACCATCGCGGGAGCGTTTCTTTTTTACGTTGCGCGTGAACGTAACCGTTTCAGAAAGTGAACGAGCTCATTCACGTTCACGGCAAATTAACTAGTTCTTTTGAACGAATCGGTCATGAACGACACATCACAACCGTTTAGACACTCAAGCGGCTACCCGGCTAGGTCTTGCCCAGCGCGCTTTCTGCATGGATTTACACCAGGAGTTTGTCAACGTGTTTTCCATGAATCTGTGTACAGTACATGAGCCTGTGTGTGTGTGTGTGTGTGTGTGTGTGTCTGTGTGTCTGTGTGTGTGTGTGTGTGTGTGTGCGTGTGTGTGTTAACCCACCAGTGTCCAGTGGGTGGTATAAAATATATGCAGCAGTGAACCCTGGAGTCTGGGATCCTCTTCTTCCTGTTGATGTTAATCTCCTCCTGAAGGTACTCCTCATACTGGTCATTGATGAACTTCATGATTGGCTGCCAGCTGCCAGACAGAGAGGACACATGGGGGGAAAGTTATTCACTAATAACATAGGTACTTGTTTTTAATTGATTGATTGAGTCATTGAATACTTTATTAGACAAAAATGTTAACAGCACGGAGGTACAGTTGGGCTAAAAAGGATAACACAAAACATGTACTGGGGACTTGTTTCCATTGTGGTCCTATGTATTGTCAAAAACATTAGTACAGTCGCCTTCAAAACATCTTCAAAACAACAAGAATAGATAGATGTGTTATTTATGAGTTATCCGTTTGGAAATTATTGTTCCACCATAGAACCATTAGGACATTTTGGGCTAGTAACCTACACTGGAGCCCCATTCGTTTTTCATTCTATCAAACGTTGGGGCCGGGCAGTGCTGTGAATTTACACAAGATTGTAATTTTCTTGTCAAAATCCATCATTTTCCTGAAAAGAATTGGGGAGCCATTTTAATCTTTTTACTGTAGCTGAAATTGGAGCGTTTTTTCCTGTTTTCTGCCAAAACGTAAAAAAACTAAACTTTACCAAACTAAACTGCACCAAGGTCTAAAAACCGATGAAATATTTGTTTTGTTGCGCGCGCGCGCACACACACACACACACACACACACACACACACACACACACACACACACACACACACACACACACACACACACACACACACACACACACACACACACACACACACACACACACACACACACACACACACACACACACACACACACACACACACACACACACACACACACACACACACCCCTGAGGTTTGCCTTGCTATCTCATACTTCCAGGTCTGAATGAAGTTGTGAAAGGGGAGGCGGGGCTTAACCATTATTAACATTGTGTAGAATAAATAATGGGACTCTGAATTCTGTAACCAATTTATAAACAACAATTGGCATGCTTGATTAAATGACGACATCTATTATAACTCACCAGTTCTCATTGTTGATCTGGTCCCCAAAGCCGGGAGTATCGATAACTCTTAGCTTCATTCGTACACCTTTCTCTTCAATGTCTAGACAGAAATAAATGGACAGAACAAAGCATTTATTTAGCTATAATAGTTCTTACTTAGGGGTGGTGCCTAAGGGGCGAGCCATCTAGAAGTGTCTTCATCTGTGCGTACAGTATGTTTGCATGTCCCTCAAGAGTGTGTGTGTGTGTGTGTGTGTGTGTGTGTGTGTGTGTGTGTGTGTGTGTGTGTGTGTCCACCCATCCATCCACAGCTAATCTTGCAAACCACGATCAGCGCCTCATTTCTTGTGAACGCTGAACTAAGCCAAGAAAGTCAATCTCTGAATATTTCGCACATTTTGTGAATGTGATTATACATTTTTGTTTGAATGCGTTTCACATTTAGTGAATTCTTAATCTCAGATACACTGTCCCTACATATTTGGGGTAAGACTCATGTCATCAACATGCCAGAGAAGCGACGCCGCTATTATTAGACCCCGTCTTGTTTGTGCATTTCAGTGAGGCTCCACTCAATAAAATCCTGAGTGTTCATTTAACTCCAAAAGTAAGGTCGATCCAAGCAAGGGAGTTAAATTAACACTCAGGATTTTAACTGTGCATAATGAAAGGATTTCTAGTCCTGGGGCTTCCAATATTTTCATAATTGTTGCTGGCCATTAAATCATACTGTATACGTGCCATGCAGGAGAAGTATGATTGGTATCACACACACACACCATTAAAACATGCTGTATTTACAGAAGATAGTTTGATTATCTTGTTAATTTAACTCAGACTTAAATTAGCTGAGAGTTAAGGATTTCATTTCATTGTGTGAATATGCATTTAGGCCAACCGTGACTGATAGACTTGATCTCGATGGTCTTTGGAATCCTCTCCTCAGCATCCGTTTGGAACGACTTCCGGCTCACTTTGGACTTGAATAGGGTGTTCACCAGAGTCGACTTCCCCAGGCCACTTTGACCTGCTCAGGAAAACACAAGCACAAACACACACACACACACACACACACACACACACACACACACACACACACACACACACACACACACACACACACACACACACACACACACACACACACACACACACAAAACAGTTAAAAGACAATATTTTTTCCTTGCAGAGTCCCCCCCCTTCTCACATCTGACAAAAGCTGAGACCCCACACACATATTTGCATGCACGCATGTGCACACACTTGTTTTTCAGACATATTAACCATTTAATCCCTACAGTATGTACTTCTTGTATGATGAAAATAACCAAGCTACATTTTTGAATACAAAATAAATAAATGTGACAATAATGACATGCCCAAAATAGTTAATTCATAGCCAATTTTCTTCATTTCTTTTGTTTTGTTATCACACTGAGAATAAACAGGGCAGACAGTGGATACAAGCAAGTTATAATTTTGTGCAACATGTTTAAAATGTTGCACTACCTCCAAAACATACAAGGACTCACTTATGATCTTTGATACTGGGGGTCCCCCCCCCCCCAAACGTGTGCCCGGACCCCAGGTTGGGAAACACAAATCCATTAGGATCTTCTGGATTTGTATGTGTGTAAGTGCATGTGACCTGACAACATATGTAGGTCAAATCTGCCTGCTGTGGGGAGCCACAAAGGGCAGATGTACAGACCACACACAAACCTGCGCGTGCGCCCACACACACACACACACACACCTTACAAGCCTCTTTGTTTGTCTCCTCTCCGTTCTGTACCATTCCTCCACCCCAGCCCCAAATGACTCCCCCCTCCCCCCCCCCCATCTCCCTTTCCCCTGTGGCTATCCATCAGCTGTTCTGACAGGGAGCATGTGGAGCAGTGCCAAGCTGCCAGCTTCATTATGCCACCCAGGGCTGCCTTCATCTCTATATCTCTCTCACACACACACACACACACACACACACACACACACACACACACACACACACACACACACACACACACACACACACACACACACACACACACACACACACACACACACACACACACACACACACACACACACACACACACACACACACACACACACACACACTTCAATATCTCTCTCTCTCTCTCTCTCTCTCTCTCTCTCTCTCTCTCTCACACACACCCAGGCTGCCCTCTGCCCAGGCCGTGTGGTGGAGGTCAGGAGGTCAGCTGGCCAGGGGCAGGGATTAAGCTAATGCATGTGATGGAGGAGAGACCACAAGGGACCTCTCACAGCTGCTTTTCCACATATTTTCCACATATTATGTGAATGTTGTCAGGACTTGGCTGTGTGACCGTCTCCTCTGTCTGAGCAAGTCAAGAGTCCTGAAACCATGCTTTTCATAGCCAAAAAAAACCTTTACTTTTCAGGAATGGACACAATTACACATATTGTACATTGTAGAGCAGGGGTCTTCAACGTTTTCAGGCCAAGGACCCCCGAGCTGAGAGAGAGATGAAGCAGGGACCCCCCTCTATATTGTATAAAAGTGTTTCAAATAAACTTTTGCTGCTCTTTTTTCGCTCTACACCTATAACTCTTTGCCAAAAATAGCCGATCTACAAGCTCACAACGCCTCGCAGCGCGAGGCGTTGTGAGCTTGTAGATCTGCTATTTTTGGCTTAAGTTCTCCTCAGCAAAGGGATGCTAGGGTTCAAGTGGTTAATGTAAAAAAAAAATCATATCACACAAAGATTTGGCGGACCCCCTGTAGTAACTCTGACGACCCCCTAGGGGTCCCGGACCCCCTGTTGAAGACCCCTGTTGTAGAGACAATCTACAATGTACATAAATTACATTTGAAAAGGCAGTGCCACAAATGTTATAATTTTGCTGTTTTTCGTTCATCTATGGAGTCGACATTACTCTAACCACACCGGGTGGGCTAGACTACAGTGTGCGAGGACGTCTGTGTTCTGTTATTTCTGGTTTCTGCAAGATTCTCTGGCAAACAGGCAAATATAAACAGACTGATCCGATCGACCTGATGTATAAAGGTGACTCAAAGCAATGTGTGACACGACCATTGTGAATGCACCTTAAAGGTCCTTTCACACAGGGAGAGATTGACATGCCTAGTAATTGGTGCGAAATGATTTTCCGCAAGGACAAATAAAGCATCCATCATAATTCATGTTCAATGTGAGGCAAGTAGGCAGGTAGGGAGGTGGAGTAGTCCTGTGAAACCGTCGCATTCATGCTCATCTTGTGCACATGCCCGCCCCCGCTGCCAGAGTTGAATTGTGTTTGAATGTGAAGTTGAAAAAGCCTTTTTGTGATGATGAAGGTTGCAGATTCAATCAGTGTTTTCTGGGGAAGCTTTCAAAAGGGCCTAATGAATGAGGTAACTGGTAACTGCACTGTTTTTAGAAGTCTGCATCTGCACCCAGAATCACAGTTACAACATATACAGTATGTATAATATCGGTACCAGTCAATTTGACCATGCAATTTGGTCATCGGACATTTCTACTTGAAACTGCAAGTGAGCGGCCCTAAGGTCCCAACCTGGAAGTGTAGGTGAGCTGCTGGGTGTGTCCAAAGAAATACAGCTTTTTTAACACACAGAGTAATTAAAACTAAAACAGGCCATGCAATTCCGTCATCGGACAACATTTCTATTTGAAACTGCAAGTGAGCAGCCCTAAGGTCCAAAACTGGAATTGTGGGTGAGCTGCTGGGTGTGTCCACAGAAATACAGCTTTTTAACAGACAGTACAGTAAAAAAAACTGCCTCTTTAACAATGTATTAGCAACAGCTTCGTATAGTGCCAGGGCCACGATATTTTTATATAAAGATATTTTTATATAAAGATATTTTTTGGGGCTTTTTCTGCCTTTTATTGATAGGAACAGTAAACAGACAGGAAATGGGGATAGAGATGGGGGTGACACGCAGCAAAGCTAAAATTACCAGCCTAGGTGCCCAGACGGTTACGCGAACCGTCCGGGCCCACCTTACATTTTTTATGAGTTTGATATGATCATGCTAAACAGGGATAACTGCTAGATAACGGTTGCTAGTCATGCCTGTTCAGGGAAATGAAAAACAAATTCAAACTCCAACTAGGAAGTTATGGCTAATTTAAGAATCTATGAATAATACATAATATACAGTAAATGCTAGATTTTTTTCACAGATTTTGCGCCAACGTTGGCAACTTGGCTATGAATTAGCAAGTCAACAGTACAAGATCTAAAGGCCAACTTATTTCAGCCCAGGCTATATTAAATAAAAAGTACAGTTTACAGAATTACAGATTACATTATTAACTGTACAGTGAATGCACTCTTCTTTTTTATGATCCACTGTAGTGTGTGTGTGTGTGTGTGTGTGTGTGTGTGTGTGTGTGTGTGTGTGTGTGTGTGTGTGTGTGTGTGTGTGTGTGTGTGTGTGTGTGTCACATACCCGACTCTAGTCTATGCATGAATGTTGTTGCACAACATAGCATTAGCATATCAGTGTACCATCATCCTCACCATAGAGGCCCCACCTGTCTTCCAGGTCTTCCAGTAATACAAATGGTCACATGTTAAAGGGATAGTTCACCCCCAAAAAGACTTTTTTTCCTATCGATTAGTCACCCCATGGAATCTTGAACTCATGGATATTTTTTTGTTTTTAATTTAAGCCAATAATTTGATGACCGGCAGCGGTTCCGGTAGGAGTAGGAGACACAAAGAGTCTCCTTTGTGTCTCCTACCGGTCCAATGGTCATCAAATTATTGTGTTGGGAATGCGACAAAAACAAGAAAATATCCATGAATTCAAGTGTCCATGGGGTGACTAATCGATAGAAAAAAAGTAACTTTATGGGTTAACTATCCCTTTAATACAAAGTACGACACAGTTAACAGACGGCAAAGGTGACTGACATGGGAGTCAGAGCAACAAGGCCAAGTGCCAAATGCTATGGTTTCATTCCAGTACTATTTCCACCATTACACTACACTATAAACATTCACAAAAGAAATCCTGCACCGTCAGCGCTCTGGAAAGAGTCTCTCTGTATACACACTCTCATCCTCCAGTTCACAACAAACTTGCCTTTAACCTAGATCCATAAATCAAGACTCTTGTGTCTCGTACGATGCCAGCCATTATGTAACTCTGGTTTGTCAAGCTGTGGAATCTCTCTTTCAGTGGTGGAAAAAGTACTCAAATGTTTTACTTAAGTAAAAGTATCAATACTGCAATGCAAAAATACTCTTTTGTTACAAAAGTACAACATTAATCGGCATCAAAATGTACTTAAAGTACCAAAAGTAAAAGTACTCATTATACAAAATGTCCCATTTCAAAATGTTTAAAAATCTTTTGAAAATAGTCGATCTACAAGCTCACAACGCGTCTGAGCTTGTAGATCTGCTATTTTCAAATAGTCTAAGTATGGGGTTAAGTGGTTAATGCAGTTTTTGAAATAATAATAAAAATCTACAAAGTGACTTAAGTTTTCAAATAATTATAGTGGAGCAAAAAGCACAATATTAGCCTCTGAGATGTAGTGGAGTAGAAGTAAAATGCACTGCAAATTGAAAACACTCCAGTAAAGTAAAAGATTCCTCAAATGTTGTACATAAAGTACAGTACTTGAGTAAATGTACTTAGTTACTTTCCACCACTGCTCTCTTTAGAGCCGTGCTGACATGCCATCTACAAGCGTAGCTGTGTGTGTACTGAAACACTGTCTCCGCGGGGCAATGAAATCAAACTGACTGCATTCTAACGGTACCACTAACTACCGCCATGGTGCCGTGACCCAAACATAAACACACAGGCTTGGTGTCTTAATGGAGATGTTGCTAGGGTCTTTCAGCAGAGCCTTCGTGCAGTGAATTCCATCTCAGTGTGTGGCAAAGGAACCAGTCGCTCAGTACGTTTGACTTTATGTCACTCAGGGATCTGAAGAAAGTACTGTGTATCATGTGTATTTCTGCAGATTCTGAGCATCGTGTGTGTGTGTGTGTGTGTGTGTGTGTGTGTGTGTGTGTGTGTGTGTGTGTGTGTGTGTGTGGACATGCATGCTTGAATGGGCATGCAGACTTGGTGGTGGCACTAATTGCCAGTGTCTAGAGTTGTGAAAAAGTACTCAATTGTTTTACTTAAGTAAAAGTATCAATACTGCAATAAAGAAATACTCTGTTTAATACAAGTAAAAGTCAGGAATTCAAAATGTACTTGAGTAAAAGAACAAAAGTATTGGCATCAAAATGTCTTTAAAGTACCAAAAGTTAAAGTACTCATTATGCAGAATGTCCCATTTCAAGTTTTCAAATGTATAAAAGCAGACCTACAAGCTCAAAATGCGTCACATCGCGACGCATTGTGAGCTTGTACAGTAGATCGGCTATTTTCAAATGGCCGAAATGTATATAGGGCTTAAGTGGTTAATGAAGTGGTTAATGTTTTGGAACAATACTCAAAATCTACAAAGTAAGTTCTACAAATTATGGTCAAATAATTGTAGTGGAGTAAAAGTACAATATTTGTCTCTGAGATGTAGTGGAGTAGAAGTAAAAGTATTGTTAATTGGAAATACTCAAGTTAAGTCAAAATACCTCAAAATTGTACTTAAGTACAGTACTTAAGTAAATGTACTTAGTTGCTTTACACCACTGGAAGAAAGTACTGTGTACCGTGTGTATTTGTGCAGATTCTGAGCATTGGTGGTGACACTAATTGCCAGTGTCCTGATGCCGTCCTCATAAGTGCGAGTCAAAGCTCATCAGCCTATTAGCCTGATGACCGTGTTATCTGTGTGTGTGTGTGTGTGTGTGTGTGTGTGTGTGTGTGTGTGTGTGTGTGTGTGTGTGTGTGTGTGTGTGTGTGTGTGTGTGTGTGTGTGTGTAGGATCTTGGGGACATAAAAGAGGGCTCCTCATTAAGGAGGCACTATACTGGTTGGTTCTCAGCATAACGCTTGAGTATGTATGTTAACGGGTGTGCAAACACACATACTAATTATAGTTACAGACTAATAATAAGTAACTAGTTATTATGCAGTTCAGAAGATGGAGAGAAATAAAAATGAAAGAATAAGTGTGTGTGTGTGTGCGCTCGCAGAGCTAATAAATCTCGCAAACCGCCAAACCTACAGAATTAACACCAACTTTCAGGTCACAAAAGTACATATGTTTTATACTTTTTGAAATATCCAATTCTAATTTTATAAGGGAAGAAACTTTGCCCAAATTTGGAGTCATATGTCACAAATATATGAAGTCTGAGATCCCACGCTGTTCCCATGTGGACCCCGAGATCCACATGATCAGATTTATTTTCTGAAGAGACAGCAATAAAAAAAAAATGCAAAGTTGTGTCTGATTCTTTTTTTATTTTGTATTTATTTATTTCTTCTTCTCTTTTTTTCTTATTGACTTTAAATGTGTAATATTAATACCTCTTTCTATGCCAATGTATTGTACTAAAATCTCCTTTCATTTTTGGTCGATCAGAAATTGGATGGTATGTTTGTGTACCCGTTTCATCTTGTGTTGAGTACTAGTGTCTGTGATGTTTTGTAGCTGTTTATTATGTGTTTCTATGCGTGTATAACTTTTTGAAAAATTCAATACAAATACTTGAATAATAAAAAACCTAAAAAAAAAACACCAAGTTGTGTCTGTGTTTTCATGTACAGTATGTGGACATCCATCCACATCAACGACCGTCAGGTTTTTTATTTTTCACACGGTAGTGTCTAAACAGCATATTTGTCGATAGACTTTTTCAAACTTGGCAAGATTAACATTCTTGATGGGCCAAAGTGTATAGCCTCGTGTAGCCAGACTATATCACTGTGTGGATATGAGTCTGGTGCTTCTATGAGGATTTTCTTTCAAAATAATGGCTCTGGACGCAATTGGTTAGACCAGGGGTCTTCAACAGGGGGTCCGGGACCCCTAGGGGGTCCTCAGAGTTACTACAGGGGGTCCGTCAAATCTTTGTGTGGTATGTTTTTTTTCTTCTCATCAACCACTTGAACCCTATAGCATCCCTTTTCTTAGGGGAACAGCCGATCTAATAGCCGATCTACAAGCCCACAACGCCTCGCAGCGCGAGGCGTTGTGGGCTTGTAGATCGGCTATTTTTGGCAAAAAGGTGTAGGTGTAAAAGGAAAAAAGAGCAGACCAAGTAAAAAAAAAAAAGTTTAATCTGAAACACAATTTTATACAATATAGAGGGGGTCCCTGCTTTATCTTTCTCTCAGTTAGGGGGTCCTTAGCGTGAAAACGTTGAAGACCCCTGGGTTAGACCTACAGTACAACCAACTACCAATTACAGTCTCCCATATTTGAATACTGGGCCCTGATTGGTCACCCCAGACTTCACTTCGGGAGCAGGAAATGGATTCACAACGGAGAGGGGCCAGAGCCAAATCGCAGAGGGAAATTGTATTTTTTGCACTGGCAGATTGGTCTGGTCCCAGGCTACAAAGTTTATTTCCTGTTGCACTGTTTGCTAATGTCAAAACAAACTATTAGATAATACTAAGCACTCAGGGATCAATAGCCTTATATTTATTAAGGGCAACATCTAATGGCTTTTAGCTGAAGGACTTCTCGTTGTTGCCCTCAATAAATAGAAGACTATTGATCCGTGAGTGCATATGTGTTCCATTTGTTGTGATACTTGTCACAACCGTGCACCCGATACGGCTTCAAGATTCAGAGCTATTCACCAGTGGTGGAAAAAGTACCCAAATGTTTTACTTAAATAAAAGTATCAATACTGCAATGTAGAAGTACAAGTAAAAGTCCGGAATAAAACATTTACTTGAGTAAAAGTACAAAAGTATTGGTATCAAAATGTACTTAAAGTACCAAAAGTAAAAGTAGTAAAATGTTTGAAAATAGCAGATCTACAAGCTCGCGACGCGTTGTGAGCTTGTAGATCGGCTATTTTCAAATAGCCTAGGTATAATATAGGGCTAAAGTGGTTAATGTATGTTTTGTAATGTAATAATTTATATCTGCAAAGAAACTAGCAACTAAAGTATTCAAATAATTGCAGTGGAGTGAAAGTACAATATTTACCTCTGAGATGTAGTGGAGTAGAAGTAAAAGTATTGGAAATACATCAAAATTGTACTCAAGTAGTACAGTACTTCAGTAAATGTACTTAGTTACTTTCCACCATCCCTTGCAACGCAAAGTTATAGGATATATGTATATATGCGTGTGTGTTAGTGTGTTAGTGCGTGCGTGCGTGCGTGCGTGCGTGCGTGCGTGCGTACGGTCTAACTCACCCACAACCATGATGTTGAGCTCAAAGCCCTGCTTCATGGCCTTCCTCCTCATCTGCTCCAGGATGGCATCGATGCCCACATAGCTGAAGTCACTGCCTGGGTGCTTCACGTCCCCTTTGCCCTGCGGGTGGGGGTGGAGGGGCTTCACTGACTCGGACATGTTGCTGTGGCTCGGATTGACCTCTGACCCTGATGGGAGGGGAGAGACGGAAGAAAGAATTGTAATCGTTCATCATAATTGTAATTCGAGTTAAAAATAATTTGTCACTGCCTTGTGTCTTGTAATTAGATTGAAGAGTCAACCACACACAGAACAAAGTAAAACCTATATATCGGCAGAAACCAGCTAAATCAATTTTGACGCTTTTGCATTTTTTTCCATCAGTGCCAAGTCCACCAAAGGGGGGTGGAGTTAGCTGGTTTTGCTGACTCCAAGCTCCACCCCCTTTTGACCTCCAACCTCATTGTGAGCTTGGAGGTCCATTTAGCTGTTCTTATCAATGATGAACAAAACCTCCTAACTCCACTTTGTTTTGTTTTTGTCATTTCCTGAAAAATTTACATTTTGGAGTTGGTTTCTGCTGGACAGCAGAGATATTATACATATTTGTTTTGTTGTTGTAAGCAGCAATTTACAACAGCCATGTTGTGCAATATAAAAGTACAAACACATCAGCGTCATGCAGACATGTTAAATGTGGAGATTTGAGACACTGATCTTGCTAGTTCATTGCCTCTCTGAAACCAGACTGCAAAATGGCATTTTAATGAGTACCTGTCTTTTATGCAAGACGGCGTGAAACCATCAAACTCTTTCATACACACACTGAGTGTCTGGAAGAAAGCACCCCATGCCAGCAAGGAAATACTTGTGTGTGTGTGTACACACATACACACATGTGTGCACACATAGACACAGACACCAATCAGACCTTACATGGGGACCTCAAAGTTTCCAGGCCCATGAACCCAAGCTCAGAGACACCCCACAACGCACTAAAGCTAACCTATAAATCACACAGGAAAGTGAACACATCCGTTCCCTAACCTCACATAAATTCTAACCTGCATCCATCTTGTCGTGGCTGCATGCATGTGTCCCACACAACGGGGCATTGAAACATGTTAGCGGCGCACACAGATGTGTGTGCTAAAACATGTGGACACTGTATGATTCACTGATTCACCATAATGGGGAAACCACACAAACGTGAACTGAACGTGTACAGCTGTAAGAGTTGTTGAAGAGGAGGACCTCACACTCTGAAACGTGTTGGTACGAAAAACATGTTGAAACAGTTTACAACTACTTTAACATGACAGTTTGTAGTCACCATTTACAAATTATGTCTTACCTCAGTTGAGAGCTGGCTTTGCACAAAAAAAAGGACTGTTAAATGTTCAAAAGAAAGTGACACGCGGACTGAGGACAAGCAAACTGAAGACGCACCCCGCTCAACTGCCTGTCAGCGAGGTGCTAATGCGTAGTTGAAATCTCAAGCCCGCTCTCTCTTTCTCTCTCTCTCTCTCACTCACACACACACAGAGCTTGCTGTAGGGGGAGACAGTGTTTTCTGTCCTTGGCATAATGGTATCCTCTGCAAAGACACTCTAAACCACAGACAAATATAAACTAACCTTGCCGCCTGCCTACTGTGGCTTCAATCTTCTATTCAATAAAGTTGAAGTTGTCTGAAGTTGTCTGGCCAGATATTATCAAATATGGAAATGAGCTCCCCAAACTCTAGTAGTAGTGTACCAACATCATAGACAAGCAACCAAGTACTCTGACAATGGGTACTTGCTGCACGTCATAGTGCTGACGACATAGATAGGCCACCCTAGATTTGTCCCTATTTCACTTGCACAATAACTTGGGCAATGCTGGGTACCCCAGCTAGTGTAAAATGTTAATGTCAGCATGTATAATAAGCATTTATGAAAAATAAATAAGTGTTTGCTGCATGGGACTCTTGTTTGGTTACACAGCCACACCCTGACATGCATGTGCAATATTGTGCCTTTTGGGTGATACAGTGTGAATAGAAATGTATTGAGTCAAGGCGGTGAAACCGTTGCCAACGTATCTGAAATTCCCTGCTCAAACTTTCACTGTCCTTCTCCTTTAGATACGTTTATATAGACAGTCAAACACACTGAGACAAAGAGAGATACAGATGGACTATGAAGGACAGTGTTGCTAACATGATGTCTGTCTATGCTTCGCTAGCATGTGTCTATGCTAAGAACAATAATTTCTGGGTTGAAGTAAGAAACTTGTAACAAAAACAATGTAACACACACACACATATCCAAAATGTCAGCAATTTTCAGCAAAAAAGTAAAATAATCACTTTAGCAGCTGCACTACTCGTTCTTAAGTAGGCTCTAGCTCACTTTGTCATGGGAAAATGTCTACTAATAACCATATACTGTAGACCTCCACCCACTGAGGGAGCTGTAATTTCAGGGCCCGAACGGGACCTGTCTTTAGCACCTTCCTAGCTAGGACACGCATGCACGCGCGCACACACGCACACACAGGGTGTGACATGAGATCAAATGGGGAAAACCCTGCTACATGTTGCAAATTACGATAAACAATAAGCATCCTTTTAGTTTTTAAAATGTAAAGGAAACCATGCTCTTTTTCATTTTATAACCTCCGGCAGGTAGTGTGCCGGAGGTGTTCAAAAGAAAAAGAGCATAGTTTCCTATGTGTGGAACATACCACGGAGGCCGGAGGGCCATGTACATTTTGAGTAGGGATGTGCAGATACTGTAGGATACTCAGTATCGGTATTTAGTCTGATACTGGTCCAAAAAACACTAGATCAGATATCAGACAAAATTAAGTTTACAAATTGATATGAAAACCTGAAACGTCAAATGTTGGTGAGTGACCACACTTGAAGCGACATGCCCTAAAGAGAAGTAACAGCATGCGTCCCATGATACAACAAGTAGCATGGAATGGAGGGGGAAAAAATGATATGCACATACAGTAAACGTGTGGATGGGTGACAGCAGTAATTGATTATGTAATTCATTAATATCTCAGTAAATGTACCATATTAACCCTGCTGTCCTTATTTTGGTCAAATACAATTCTCTAAAGTGCCCCCCTCCCTGACCCAATTTCTTTAAAACATTTGAAAAAATTGCAAAAATAACACTTTTAGATGGATATTTTCGCTATTTGTGGTACTGCACAACTAAAGTAAACAGGGCTGAAGTTGAAAAACATTCTAACACAAACACAAAAATGATAAATGACCAGAGGAAAACCACATGCAATGCACATGTAGCACACACAGTACTTGCACCACAAACTCTCTAGTACTACTACTGTACACATACCTCAAGGCATAATGGCCACCTCTCTCAGTAGATGAATGAGCTTTAATGTGTGAACTCAATGCCCCCTTTACTTCTCCACAGAGCCAGACAATGGGACTATAAAATGAAGAGGAGGTGGGACCCACCCAGCCCACCTTCACTGGTGCCTCTACAGAAGATTCAGAGTTTCAGTTCCCAGGCACATGACGCTGATTATGATTAATGACAACAGTGACACCACCACATGTGGCTTGGCAAAAACTTCCCCAAAATCAAAGTCTCAGCCGCAGCTACGAAACCTTCCTGAGCGCCCAAGGGCCCACCTTGTCCATCACCCCTAAGTCCTGGGCTTTTGTTTTTGCAATAATTCTGTTGAGCGGAGAGGTTTGAAGCCATGATATTAAACACCATCCATCCATAACCGTTTGCCATGCATGGATGTGAGTGAGTGAACATCCAATGCACTTGGAGACACATTTTCCCTGCTAAACCCTGAATCAACCCCTTTTTATTGGAGCACTGAGCTCAGTGAGTAGCCTCTTGAAAGAGACAATTCAGATTAGCTCTAAATGGCAAACGGAGGATGTGCAGCAAGGCTGCCACCTGGCTGGGCGCTACCGGCGTGCCAGCTCTGGGCCATCTGCTGGTTTACGTTTCTGCTAAAAATAGAAATACTCAACACAGACAGGCATACAGTAGGCACAAACAGCAGAGGTGGACTAAGTACTCAAACCCAGTACTTGAGCAAGAGTACAGATACTCATGGTCAAATCTACTCCACTACAAGTAAAACCACCTGCACTGCATGCACTTTTTTGCTACAATACAGAAAAAGGTAAGAATTGATTGTGCCGATCGTCCCCTCTTAACAGTTTAAACACGCGAGCGAGAGTAGCCCTGCTGCCGCTGGCGAGCGGAGGGGGAAGCCACACTCGACTACATCCTAGAAATGTAGTCGAGTAAAAGCAAAATATTCGTCTTGGAAATGTACTCGAGTAAGAGTAATAAGTATCAACAAAAATCTAATACTCAAGTAAAGTACAGATCCTCAGAATCTATACTTAAGTACAGTACTCGAGTACATTTACTCCGTTACTGTCCACCACTGAACTTCAGGCAATAAAATAATTACACACACACAGAGTCCAGATGGCTACAATATTGACCAGACATGGCCTCTATACCCAGCCTGAGAACCACCGTCACCATGTTTCAATTGACCCGAGTAAAACACAAACTGTCATTACTGCTTACATCAACAATAACCAGTGATAATTCCCTCCTCGCCCTCCCTGTGTGAGAGCTGCTGGCCCATGCCCCATCCTCCTCCACAGCTGCTTTTGTTCACCAGTTATTTATGAGCCTTGTGTACTTCAACGGCAGCGCTGGCATTTGCAAACCACTGCAGAAATTTGGAGTGTCCCTCTCTTTATGAGTCAGACATTAACCCGTTAAACCCGGGAAACGCATATCCGTGTAACCACTTTAACCATTACTTTATACTTACAGTAACTTGTATATCTGCTATTTTTGAAAAATCTCAAACATTTGTGCAAATATTTGAATATATATATATTTTTAAAGGGACTCAAATCTTTGCTTCAGGGGGTCCATATGCCAAAATATTTTGAGATGGGGGTCAGCGGCCAAATACATATCATTTTGGGGTTCCTTTCCTTGACCTTGAAATAGTCTGAAAACCACTGATATCGCAACATACGTTTTTTTCTGAAAACTGCAAGGATTTAGAAGACATTTTGTAGAATCGGCCTCAGGTCTTAATGGGTTAAGTCAAGCGTTACGATGTTCCACAAAGGAAGCACTAATAACCTTTTGCAAGAGCGAACTACATTTCTGGATGAGTAACCTCATTAGATATGAACAGGGCTGCATGAGTCTCTCTGACCATGATTCAAGTGTTTCTGAAAAAGAAAAGGAAAAAAGAAAAAGGCCCAAACAGTGGGAAACAAAATGTTTTTGGCTGTGTATACGCTCAAATCTAGAGACACAAATGGATATATCAAAATGAAGCAATGTAGCAGATTTGCGAGTCGAATATTCCAAGACTTGGGCCAACAACAGGCAGATGATGGAATGCAAGTTCATTCAAATGAAATAAGAGAATTTGACCCGTGCAGAGAGGAGTAAGCAGGTGCCTCGCTGTACCCCGAGTGAACCCCGATTGTGGAAAAACATTACAATATTTGGCCTGCCTCTCACCTTACTTCATCAACACAAACTATACCCAATCAAAATGGCTTTGCTAAATCACAAACAGCTGGTTATGGTGACTGAGGTTTCATTCAAATACATACGAGGAACTGAGATTTCTTGTCATGGAAACGGGGGATTTAAGTACTAGCAGATTTTAGAGCTCTGTTGAATACATGTAGAATGGAAATGTCATTGCAGATGTTGGTCTGAATTCTCTCCTTCCCAATGAACGGTACTATACAGTCCAACTGGACATACTCCACATTGTATCAATAATGCCATAGTGTCAATATTGTAGCCCAGGGGTCTTCAACAGTGGGTCCAGGACCCCTAGGGGACCCTCAGAGTTACTACAAGGGGGCCTTCAAATCTTTGTGTGATAGACTTTTTATTTTACACTAACTATTTGAACCCTTGCATCCCTATTCTGAGGGGAATATTAGCCAAAAATAGCAGATCTACAAGCACACAACGCCTCATGCTGCGAGGTGTTTGGTGGTGGAGGTGGTGGAGCTTGTAGATCGGCTATTTTCAGCAAGGAGGTTTGGTGTAGAGGGGAAAAAGAGCAAACCAAGTACAGAGCTAACTGTAAGTGGTTAAATGTCTGAAATGTCACATTTAACATGAATACAATATGTAGTGGGGGGGGGGGGGGTCCTTGCTTCGTTTCT
Source organism: Gymnoscopelus microlampas (assembly GCF_963454915.1). Lineage (NCBI taxonomy): Eukaryota > Metazoa > Chordata > Actinopteri > Myctophiformes > Myctophidae > Gymnoscopelus > Gymnoscopelus microlampas. Next base: position 44,067,285 of record NC_139939.1, read on the forward strand.
CTCTCAGCTAGGGGGTCCTTGGCCTGAAAAACGTTTGAAGACCCCTGCTGTAGAGTATGTGGTCCTCATTGAGTCTGAAGAAGAGCAATGTGCTCGAAAAAGGTTGCTCACTCAGGTGTGCAAACGTTTTATTGTTCTTTGGTCCTACTGTATACATCTAGCAGTATAATAAAATAGGACTGCTTTTATTCTGCCAAGAAATCTAATATATTAAAAGCCATCTAGGACAGTTTGGTTGTCCCCTCACAAGCTAAATGAATCCACAGAGACAGACAAGATAACCATGGGTGTTCTAGTTTTTCCACCAGTACTGTTTTTTGACAAAATGCACACTGCTAGACATTTGGTTTCCTGTTTGTCAGGTACAGGAAGCAGTGACACTGACACATTGTCTATCACCTCAGCCTGATCTCCTACAACATCGTGCACATTGCACGGATGTCATTCCGTACATAAAGACACGTAGAAAACCCAAAAACCTGTGCATATGAGCCGCGAATCCCACGGTGAAATAACCGGGTTGCAACCCGGAAGCAGAGCAGTCCCCACAACATGATTTACGATTCTGTGCCTATCGGTATATAACTCAAACGGCGAACGCTTGAGACTGCGCGCCTCGAAATGGTTTAGTCAATGGAGGGGATACGAGGCGGCTATGCACAGGTTTTCTAGGTGTCTATGTGCGGAATGACATCCGTGCAATGTGCACTATGTTGTGTGAGATCAGGTTGATCACCTAAACTGTGCTCTCTATTCTGAGGAGCTACAGTCTTCTCTAGGCATCAACCTGTACTGATTAGAGTTCTCAACAGGCCTGAAAATTAAGGCCCGGCCCTACTGGGCTGGCCCGAACAATTACCATACTTTTAGGCCCGAAAAACTGAAAAACCCGAAACGGTGTCATTGTGTGCTTAATGTCCTCAAAGTCACGCATCCAACAAGCTTTGAACTGAGCAGATAGGACCTTCCGTTCCAGAGATAATGGCCAAAACATCACCCATTTTCAATTGAGTTTGGCCATAGTCGCCTGTTTTTCATTAATACCCGAAAACGTCGGGTCGAGTTCGGGTAGAATTTAAGAACTCTAATACTGATACAGTTTATGTCAATGGAGACAAACAAGGAAACACAACAACCCTGCATGGCCACATGTTGTGAATATACTTTTGTGCATCGATACACACATCAGTTTGGATTTATTTTTATTCTATTTTGATATGTGGGTTTCTCTTTTTGACATAATTTATGTTTGTGACAAAATCACTTGGATTATGCCTTCCAAGGAATTACAGAACAGTGCAAAACGTATATCATTACAGAGCTTTCTGACACTAGGGCTGTCAGAAACCAATAACAATAAATAACAGATCCTTTCCAGCAGGCCTCCCACATCCCGCACAGTGGGAACTCGGTGACATATCCCATTTCCCGAAACTACAATCACTTTAACCTAAACGCCACACATCCATAAACATACCCTCCTCCAACGCATCCCCGACCCCAAACTTCATATTCAATTCATGAAATTTTACACTGCGTTATGTGAGACAAGGCTTTCGTTGTTTGCTCGAGCGGAGAGACGCTTCTTTTGTTTTCAAAAGGGTACGCCGACTGGATTGCAACGTTTGACAGAGCCTTCGTTTTAAAACGGATCCTAAAAAAACCAAAGGAACTCCATAACCTTCCACCCACAATCTCAATTTAACCACCATTTAGCTCTGCTTTGAATTAGATGAAAAAAGTAGGGTTTTGCATGTCATACTGTAGTTTGAGTCCGACCCAGGTCCTGACAATACAAGAATGGAGAATATACCACAAATGGAAAAGAAAACAAGAGTGAAGAAGCTATACCGACAAAGAGAGGAAAAAAAAGAGAGACAAGGGGGAGGACAAAGAGAGAGAGGAGGCAGAAAGATAGATCAACACCATTATTCATGTCATGCACAACGTGTAATTAGTTCTGATGAGCCATGTCTTTTCAGTGGTGTGGTTGGTGTGCATAAGAAACTGGTATGTGTGGGATTCTGGACTTCCCCATTAACTTTTCTTAAATTCTGCAGTCCTACCCTACTGATCACACAATTTCAGCCATTTAGAGGAGTCCAACTTTCACAAACTTGCGGCGGTATACTGGTGCTTCACTGCAGCGCTGCTGATTCACCTCCAAGAGGAAGAATCGGTTGGAAAGTCCTGCAATGTTTTCCTGGAAAAATGTAGGGTGGGGAAACTATGTACTATGGCTACCACCACTGTATTCTCTTCTGCTCGTATCCTCACACTACTGTATTGACTGTATTGAGGCCAAATGTAGGCATTGTTAGCAAAAAGGAGACGTGTCGTGAGGATAAACAGCTTTTTGTATTAACTCATTAAAGACCTGATGCCGATTCTACAAATGCCTTCTAAATCAGTAGTTCTCACACTTTCAACATTTTTCAAAACAAAATAAGCAAAAATAGCAGATGTGCAAGCTCTGCAAGCTTGTGGATCTGCTATTTTTGAATAGCCAACGCAAAAATCTAAAATGACACAGATGCTTTCCCGGTTTTAATGGGTTAACAGAGGCCAAATGTAGGTATTGTTAGCAAAAAGTAGACGTGTTGTGAGGATGAACAGCTTTTTACGGCGTGGCTCTGAAAGAGGTAGCCGTCTAAAAGAGGGTCTGTGTGTCTGTCTGTTTGAGGACAGCGACAGGTACAAGGACACAGTACACACACACAGACACACATTTGTGAAATGTATAGACAGATAAAGAGAGTAAAAGTTGTATATGTAATTACTATTGATAGGTAATGATTGGATATGGATATCATGTTATTAGACTATTAGGCTATAAAATACAGATTAGAAATACTCCAATTGCTACAGTAGACTCTGGCAAATGTTACGAGCACTACTTGTGTGCTCTGTAACACTGACTGAAGGCTGGATAGCCGAAATGTTTGTCCTTTGTAGCCTTAAGACGTGGAGAAGAAATGACAATAAAAAAGGTAACTCACTCTTGCCATTCTGAGTGCGACCCATCATTTTTGTAATATGATATTGGTCTAGGATATTGCACCAGAGGAGTACTGTGGTAACAAAAAGTTTATATATCTGTATCCGACTCTTTTATAAAGTTCTCTCTCTTGACCTATGAGTAATGTGTGTAAAATGACATCTAGACTTATCATTTGAAGTAATACCTAGTTTCAAACTACCTAAAGGCATCGATATTACCTTTGTTCATGAGCTAAATGTTTGTATTCCTACAGTATATCTAAAAACAACACATGATATAACAGCAATAACATCATATCAAATAATAGTATGACATGACAAAAGAATCCTACCACAGCAATGAACAAGCTATCCTTCAACTTGAAATCACTCCCCGAGTACCTTAACTAATGTTGCTGAAAATCTTTCATATTGAAAACTTTTCATTGTAGAAAACATGTTTCTACTCAAAGTTTGTATTACAGCGGCCATGTCAACCTTTTGCCTCTCTGAGCATAAAGTATTGTATATGCCCAAAGCCGTGGAGCTGCTCCACTGGGGGGTTTGAGCTATGGGAGAGGAGAGCGAGCCATCACATCTGTTCTTCCGTTCCCACCACATCGTAACTGACAGCTCTTAAACGCTGTCTGCGTTTTTAAAAGGCACAGCACTTCCCATGAGGTGAAGTCCCTGAATCCCTAACCTGGAGAAGTCGACCTGACAATGCTCGTTTTTAAAACTTCCCCTGCTCTCATTTCCCATGTGAGAGAGTGTTTTGAAAAAAGGTGTGTGTACACACACAGTATGGCCTGATGTCTACTTAGTTGCGTGTCGGTGTCGCACATCGGAAATAGAAGATCTACAAACTCATAGCTTATTAGATAGGCTATTTTCCATGTGCGATAAGATGCACAACAAACTACAAATCAGGCATATTTCTCTCTCTCTCTCCCTCCCTTCTGTCCTCTTCTCAAGTCTATCTCGCTCCCTCTCTCTCTCTGTTCACAGCAGGTGGTCTTTCCATTGGCCCTCTGAGGAGGAAGCAATCGTTAAGTTTTATGCCCACTGCTGTCTGCAAGAGATAGATGGAGGATGTAGAGAAAAGAGCTGACTGACAGACATACAGTAAGGGCATTACCTTCACCTAATGGATCGGGTAGGCATGTGCACGATATAATATATCACCTCAAACTTTATGGGGCAGTTTTATGGATGCAGCACTTTTTAAAAATGCTACTCCTCAGCCAGCGAACTAAATTAATAACCAACTAAAACACACAATTCTCTTCAGTCTTCAGGGCCCTGGTCAAAACATTGTAATATTACTCTTTTAAATCCTTGAATGACCTCTCTAAGATCAAGGGCTTGTTTTCCTGAAACAGGAAGACAAAACGAGAGCATGGAGACTTTAACTTACAGTACTTTTGGGGAAACTGATCTGAATACCAGTCATGACCTGCTGGATTGTTCAGCAGGTTTGAAGCCGACATCCAGACATCATCTTTTTTCCATTTTGGCCATCGATGTGCCTCTAATACATGTACTTTACTAAATGATACAACATCATGTCTATGGACAGTTCCAACCTGGTGTCCCTATAATAGGGCTTAAAGTGGTTAAAAGGTAGCACAGGCCACTGACATACCGTATAAGAATGTGGAATATTTACGCTAGGCAGTTTCAGGGTGATAGAGGTTGACAGGCGTAGGAGTAGAGAGTGGATGATGGCTTGGGGGCTGTCATGTCCAACCGAGAGGAAATCCCTCTCAATCACTCAGCCCATCCAGTACTTTGAAACCAAAGGAACTTGCTGAGTAAAAAGCCTGACACGTCTCTCCAACAATTCTCTGCTTTGTAGTTGGTGAAGTTGATGACGGCTGACGAGTACAGCTGACAGATGGCGAGACAAGACAGACAGACGAAACATGCACGCACGAACTAACGCGCACAAGCGCGCACACACAGAGAAATCGGCACTTCAGAGGAAAGAATGAAGAATGCTACTGGCCGAGTCAATCTTTCAGTAGTGTCACTGGTGTTGTTGGCCCTCGGAGAATGTGACCCCTGTCCTTATGTGGTTCAAAGCAAGCAGATGGTGTTGTCCACAGTTGAAATACAGCCTTCCACACAGAAAACGTCTGGTAACACAGATAATGACCCGTCCCAAAACTCACCTAAAAAAAAAAAGACAGTGACAGAGTAGAGAGCGAGCGAGCGAGCTGCAGATGTAGGCAGGGCGGTAGAGAGGACAGGGGGTCAATTCTACCAAAGTGACAGCCAAGTAGTGAGTACAGTAAGTTACACTGCAAACATCCTTCCTGAATGCCAATTTAACTGAGAGAACACACATTTCTTTACACTCCCAGAGTTCAGTTAACACAGTGAACACAAGTCCTCAGTGTTAAAGGTAAACGTTTGCAGATTATCAGCCTAAATTCTAATAACGTCCTAATTTCTGCTGTATTATTTCTCATAGAGCTTTATTATATTGAGGACACAGAATATCCACGACCACTCATTTTAACGAAACTTGCTCACTCAGCGCATACTCCCCTCCTTCCGGGTTTGGGCCCAATGGGTTTGAAACCATTAAGTGTCCGGGGTTATCTTTATAGCATAACTTTTGACTGTACTACCCTGTACTGCTAACAATCTTGTTAATAAAGTATTCAATCAATCAATCAATCAATGATGATATCATGGGACTTAAAACATGTGCACTGGTGTCATTTATACATCTATGTCACAAACTACCTCCATGGGCAAGCCTGTGAGTCAAGCCCATTCGGTTCCATTTGTACGTACAGAGTTAAGTCAACACTGAGGATTTTACAGTGTAGAGACAGACTGGTTGAGATCAAAAAATGACAGCTTTCTTTGGCAAGATTGAGAAAACGAGCGGCAGTAGAGCGAGCGATTCTTGTGTCAACTGTGTGTGGGTGCATTATTGTGGCGCGAAGCAGCGATTGTGAGCGCCAGCTGCTTTGGGCAGCCTGCACTATACCGTACAGGCCAAGCTCCCACAGCCATAACTCACACAGTACAGTGGACTTTCTGAGAAAACAGGGAAGGGAGACTAGGAGGGTCCAGCCACAGGCCTCTCCACACAGCTGCACTATGGGGAACTGGTATAGGGCAATGGACAAACTGTAAATCACACAACCACCAAGTATGAACTGAAGCGGGGAGAAAGGAGTCAGCTAGTTTAAATATGTCAGCGCCCTGCCGAACACCATAACATCGCAAAAATCCTGAGTGCTAATTTAAAGCTGCAATTATGTAACTTTTATGTCCTGCCCCAGATTCAAGCCTTGGTCTCGACACCAAATTTCTACCGCACTGCCAAGATGGAATCCCTGCTTGCTTGCCAGGAGAGATATTGCCCTTATGGAGGTTAAGGTCCTATACCTTAAGTCATTGGTTCTCAAAGTGGGGTACGGGGACCCCCAGGGGTACTTGAGGCAGTTCCAGGGGGTCCCCAGCTAAATGATGGATAGAAACCAAATGCACCCTTATGGTTCTGTAACTCTGAGAGTGTACAAATGGAACCAAATGGATTTGGTTCCATTTGCACACTCTCAGAGTTAAATTAACATGGATTTTATCATATAAATTCGGGCCCCAGGTATAAATGCCATTAAATGGGGGTCCGTATAATGGAAGAATCTGGAGAGGAGTAGTGTTGTCATTGTATTGTATGTTTTTCTTTTGTTTCTTGTTTTTGGTCATTGATTGTTTTGTAAGGTTTATTGTAAATGTCTTTTCTTTTTATTATTGTATTTGTATTGAATGTTGAAATACTTTGTGAAAAAAGAAAATAAATAAACATATTGTTGAAAAAAAAATGGGGGTCCGTAGCCTAATACATGTCAAACTGGGGGTACTTGACATTAAAATGGTTGAGAATCACTGCTAGAAAGCCGTATAAACCTTCTGTTATTGGGGTCCCTGGCTTATCTTTTCAAATGGGGGTCCGCGGGCTAATAAGTGTCAATTTGGGGGTCCTTGACATGAAAACGTTTGAGAACCACTGCCTTAAGTTGACACCAAGGTATCAATGTCTGGAAGAACAGGGAGACCTCATATAACCTCTGCAGAATCAGATGTGTTATTTATACATGAACATGCTTTACCATACAGATTGGTTAAATACGATCTATTAATTAAAATAAGTTTCCAAGCTGCAGCTTCAACTATTTACACAGGTCCATTATTACACCCTCAGAGTGAAATTAACAAACACTCAAAATGTTGCACTGTTATTGTGTTTAATGAGAAGTGATCAAAAAGCTTTGCTCTGTTCAGAGCTAAAGTAAGCGAGGTGGTTTAGAGGTGGTTCATTTCCTATCAAGACATGCCAATTAGCTGCGCATAAAATTCGCCTCTAATTATGTCTTTATTATTTTCCCCCCGTTTTTTTTTAACACATTTTTAGGGTTTGGAAATGTATAGCAATTACAATCATTCTGAGAGGCCAAAAAACAGCCACAGAAGTCAAATTAGTATTCGTTTTGGAAGTCTTAATGGGGGAGAGAAGGAGAGAGACAGAGAAAAGGGCTTGCAGATGTTGGGAAACTTCATCAAACTATTGTTCATAGGCATTCTGTGTGGTCAGTGCAGAAATGCCTGTGACCAAAAAGGTGTTGCTTTACAAGAGAAATGACACTCAACACACATACAGATATAAGCTGTCCAGGCCTGTGTGAACCTAAACATAGTGGGAGTGTTTATCAAATAAATTCACTTATGTTAAACCACGTTCAACCTGGCATCCCCATTTTTGGGCTTGTCAGGCGAAAAAGAAAGCTTAAGTTGTTAATTATCAAATCAAGCGTGTATCTGCTTGTTGTGACCTTCATACAACACACATATGAGAGACATTGCCGGCGTTATAGTCAATCATTTTTTTTGGCATCACTTTGCAGGTTACAGCACGCAAGTCAAGCTGCAAAGTGGTCGCAGCCAATTGGTTCTAATGTAAATGAACCGTGCGCCGTTAGCTAGAAACACAAGCCAGGGACGCAATTCTACAAGTATTCCATCAAAACAACACTGTGATGGATGAACCCAGAAGCCCTGGTGGTGGACCCTGCAGAATGGATGATGCAAAACAGCACAGAGGTTGCCACAGGCCTTGGGCCGACCCCTCTCTCATCCCCCTGACCTGTCAACACGACAACAACAACCTGTCACCTCTGACAGGAAATATCTCGTCTGCTTTTCTCCCCTCCTCCCCCCTCCTGTGACATACATACTGTATACATGTTAGAGCAGCGAAAAACATCCCTCTTTTTTCAGCTATAGCTATAATATAGCCATATATTATATGCACACAATCAGATCATTTATTAAATACTTCCAAATCTCTAGGATCATTATAGCGGTGGTTCTCAACCTGTGGGTCGGGGACCATTACTGCATCAAAAGTGATCAACAAACGATACTATAAAAACTGGTCAAACTTTGGCCAAATTGAAATTAGCCTTATTATCTACGAGCTTGTAGATGTGCCATTTTCCACAATATTTATCTGTGGAACCGAGTCAAACAAAATGTAATGCCTCAACTCCTAGCATTCATAGCAAGTCCTTGTCAGGATGGGGTGGTCCCCAGTTCAAATATGATTATTTGGGGGGGGGGGGGGGGGGGTCACGGCCTGAAAAGGTTGAGAACCACTGAATTATACAATGGATTTCCAAGGAACAGTCAGGGTGGGCACGTGCCTACCACCCAGGGGGTTGTCTCAGTGGTCATAGCGAGGCAGCTACCTCCCTATGTTGAGGTAAAGTGCAGCCTGCGACGCGTGATTATGGATCCCACCTACGCTCCAGGATATAGACCCGCCTTACCTGTCTGATTGGCTCCCTGGCAGGCATACTTTTACTGAGGTTAGGGTTAAGGTTAGGTTTAGGCATAGTTTTACTGAGGTATAGGTTTAGGCATAGTTTTACTGAGGTTAGGGTTAAGGTTAGGTTTAGGCATAGTTTTACTGAGGTATAGGTTTAGGCATAGTTTTACTGAGGTTAGGGTTAAGGTTAGGTTTAGGCATGGTTGCCAAAACGAGAACTGTCAATCACAGCGACTACTGACCAATCACAGCGGGGTTTGCCTGGAGCTGCGGTGGGATCCATAATAACGTGCCTAGGACACAGTCCATGTTTCTCATGCTGAAAAAAATGTTTAACTTAATACTAAAACTATTATCTAAAAGGGCCCACTTTTGTTTTATGCCCCGTTTCTAATGCCAAGAAAAATACTTTTATTGTCAAAGTCAAAGATGTGAATGGTTCCTATCTGAGAACGCCTTAATAGTCCATTCACAGACATGGAGTAAGTCATTATTCAATCATTATGGTCCAAATGAGGACAAAATATTCCCTCCTTTTCTGGATAAAATATAGGGTTATTAAACCCCCCCCCCCTTTAATGAAAATATAATGGTTAAAGCTCTTTTTACAAGTCTTGAGAAAAAAGTGAATGCCCTCGATTTTGAAGACTAATCATGTCATGCTCCTATATTGAAGCCGAGTTGAGTTGAATAATCCCTCTACTGTGCATTGTAGCAATTCATGTGCAATTGGTCTCTTGTGGTTTAACACTTCTAATGAAGTGTTTATCAATAGTGATTTATTGCTAATAAGGAAGAAGCTAATTCCATTAGCACCATGTAAACAATGGCCGATTCAATTTTAACTCTCCCCTACAGTGAAGCAATATTGTAATAAAAGGTTATTGTAAATCAAATACATAATAAACAAACAAACAGTGTTCACAGCATTCTGTGGTAAACAGACCACAAGATGACACAGCATATTAGCATCAATTTATCTTTTTCCCCCCTTTCTTTGCTCATTTCTAATTTCATTATCGCCTTTTGGTGCCAGAAAAAGAAAGCATTTTAAGTGGGTTTAATATTGGCTGTCTACTACAGTCCAAGTTCATCTCTTCAAACAGCAAAGAGCAAATATAAAGATACTAAATGTGTTTGGTCAGTGTCCAAAGGCAACAACACAGAGGCAGGACATCAAGAACATCTCTGACATCAAAAACATCTCTGAGGAAGACTTGTGTGATGATGATATGATGATGATGACTTCACTGTAAGTGGAGCAGTGAAGCTCAAGACTACTTTAGCCAATATAATACTGGTTGGAAACCATGGTTGTAATATGGAGTGATGCAGATATTAAGCCCCATTTTATACTTCAGCTATTTGGAAAAAGCCAGGGTTCATGTGGTTCATTAAACCAACTGACGTCAAAGATCATATGACCAAGAACACATGGAAGATGCGTGATACGGATGCTAAAGCTGCCCTACAGGCACAGCGTTCGAAATAAGAAAACGAGGTAAATGAAACAAACATGGACTTCATGTTCGCTGAGAGCAACTGAAGAAAGAAGAAAGCAGATGGAGAACGTATTAATCATGCCCCACTGACAATCAGCAATCCCACACAGGAAATCTGGCCACATGCTTCAACTGACCTTGAACTTGGCCACAACGCTCAGATGCTCGATTGCCAAAATCAAATAATGTTAGAAATGCTTTGGCATGATAAACGCCTGGCTAGTCCAGCACTGCAAATGGATCAATGTGAGGCTGGAAAACTCTCCCTGATCTGAGAACAGGACAGGACAGGACAGGCTGAGAAGGAAAAAGGCAAGGCCAGGAGGAGACACACAAACATGTACTTGGGGTTACTCTCTGATTGGTCAACACTCTCCCAAAATTGATTATACTTGCATGAAGTGGAGCTGAGGACACAATGGAAAAACAGGGAGAGAGAAAAGATGTGGGGTGGAGGAGGAGGAGGAGGAGGAGGGAGTGAAGAAGGAGTGAGTGAGAGAGAGAGAGAAAGAGGGGGTGAGCTGACCCCCCAAACTCTCTCAGACAGCTGAACAATGGAACTGGAGACAGAGAGGAGAGGGGTGGAGAGGAGAGGAGAGGAGAGGGGTGGGGGAAGAGAACGAGTACAAGAAGTTGTTCAGAAGTGTAACTTCAGAACTCCTGCCAAAAAAGCCTCACACTCACTCTCGTATCTCACAGCTCTCTCCACAGTCCACACACACACAAGACAACTGGCAAACTAACTAACTTTCTCGCAAGGCAAACACAAGCCAAGAGAACAGCAATCCATCTTTCTCCCTTTTAGAGCTCAGTGAAATCAGTCATGTCTCATTGCGCGCAAGAGAGAGAGAGAGAGAGAAACACACACAGAATAAAGACACACACAGCCAAAACATGATCAGTCACACACTGCAAAACATGAAAATAGACAACTCACCCAGCCTTCCCTGCTCTGTTCTTCTTTTCTCTTTCTCTTTCTCTCTCACTCTCTTCCTCTCTCTCTCAATCACACTTCCAGCTGGTTGGGGCTGTGCTGCTTGCTGGTCTGGTGGCCACGCCCACAGCATAGGTCATGTGACTAGCCCCCCAGTGGCTAGCAGGCATTCGGCAGCCACACCCCTCATTCATAGAAAGTGAATGGAGAGCATTGTGCATGTAGCAGGCAATATAATATCTATATGTACTATACATACTATGTATGTGCATGCAGCTAAATGAACAGAGAAGGAAAGGTGTGTGTGTGTGTGTGTGTGTGTGTGTGTGTGTGTGTGTGTGTGTGTGTGTGTGTGTGTGTGTGGACTGAAAAGTACTGCTCCATTTCCCTTAATACTATTTCCTGCAGGGTCCTCTCTGTTTCTCTCACACACGCGTGCGCGCGCACGCGCACACACACACACACACACACACACACACACACACACACACACACACACACACACACACACACACACACACACACACACACACACACACACACACACACACACACACACACACACACACACACACACACACACACACACACACACACACACACACACACACACACACACACACACACACACATCCTTTTATGGCTGACTCAGAGCCATGACTAATGGACAGACTGCCCTGCAGTTTTACTGGGTCAAAAAAATAGTTCTATGAGAGAATCCTCAATGACTTTAAATATCTACATTTATTCAGTCAGTGGCTACTGCAGGTGCTTTACTGTACTATTTTATGCATAGGGTGGCCAACAGCAGGTGGAGGACTGTCAGAGTTAAAAACATAACGTCATGTTTATGAATGTGAAACCATTTACATAAACAGACTGGACAGTAATCAGCACTGAGTCAAAAACAGGTAGGTTATGAACATGGTACTAAAACCAACATCACTCAACCAGCCCGGACCCTAGGCTCTGATAGCCTGACAGCGTGTCACAGGTTCGAGTCTCTTTCCTGTCCATCTTCACTTAAAAAATATCAATAAAGGCATAAAAGCCAAAAACTAATCTTTTAAAAAAAAGCAAAAATACATGCAAGGATATTTCGATTTTCCATCGATTCCACTCCAACATATGAACACATTTTCCTGTAGACCTACGTTATTTTGAGCCATTTTGCCAGAGTATCCTCCCAGTTGTGTACTGTATAGGGGTTTGGGATAGACAAAACACCTTCCCTTACCAGATAAGTCAATTAATGTTTGACTGGTATTCTAGTTAAGACAATAGTTTAACCCCTTGAACCCTATGTATAATAGCATCCCTATTCTGGCGGAACATTCAGAATCAGAAGAATCAGAATCAGTTTTTTCACTGGAAATAGCAGAATCACAAGCTGACAATGTGTCGCGTCGCACCGCTTGTCGATTTGGCTGTTTTCAGGGAAGATATTTAGTGTAGCCCACTAGCCCATGGGAATACGGTCAACTAAGTATAGGGTTAAAGTGTTTAAAACACACTTGCTAGTAGGTTGAACTTAAAACTACTTCAGTGAACAGGAAAACCAAAAAGTATCCAGGAAGCTGTGAGCAGCAGACAGGCACCTGAGAGCTGCCTGTCTGAGGAAACTCATCTACAGAGTAAAAATGGAAACACTGCTGCAGTCTGTGGTGCAGTCCTCACTACCGGTAGTATGTTCTTTATTGACAACATTAACCACTTAAGCCATACAGTATATACTTCATCGTACGACACATAGTCAAAATAACCGATCTACTGTACAAGCTCGCAATGTGTTGCGTATTGCGTCGCCAGATTCAAAAAGCTTAACCCCTATAAACAGGAACAGAGTCTATAATGTCTACACTGGATGTGTGTTTGTTTTATAAGATAACAGAGACATATTTTTTTTTACAAATAATAAAAACTCAACCTCTTGATTAATTTCGAGGAACAGTGAGTGAGAAAAGTTGTCAGTGATCGTGGTAGTCACAGAATTTGTCAAGACAGAGCTTTATCAATATACCGCAAGGGAAATTCAGTTGTACTAGCAACACCCTGACCACATAGTTAACACATGACAGATACAGAGGAATAGAGAGATAAATTAAAGCTTCAAGGGTAAAAGTAAAAAGGAGTTAACAAGTAGAAAGGTACAAGTAGAACAAATAAGACACAAAACACCAAATAGGATATTTTCAGTTTGGTCTAGGCACTTGAACTGACCAAGATTTGCTTACTGTAGTGTTTACAATAAATGCAGCCAAAGTATCAATGAACAATCCATCACCAGTAGAATAGATATAGCCATGCAGTCAATCTACAGTGGATAAACGAGGAATATACAGATAGATAGACCTTTATTGATCCTGAGGGGAAATCCAGTTGTCATACCAGCACCACAGTAAGGATGAAACAAAGGTACAACATTTACAGCAGTTATTCTAATCATGTATATATAGCTATCACCATTGGTATAGATAGGTACATGGGTAATGAGATGTGTGTCAGTGGAGAGATTCATTATTCGTTGCCCGTACAACAGTATATTTCTCTCCACCAGCATACTGACATGTTTTGATAACATTCAGCACAAATGCTTCCTTCCTGTTCAAAGCTGCAGCAGAATCTAACATTTGGCTGTGGTTTCCTTTCATTTACCTGTGTGCGTGCGTGTGTGTGTGCGTGCGTTTATTGCAAGACATGCTTCTAATTCTTGTTTGAATTTCTACATACAGTACACGCTGAGAAAGTGCATATGTACTGTAGGTTTAGATATCACTGTAAAGTTTGTGAACTCAGGAAATACTAGCTACGGACAGTAGTAGTGTTACTGAAGGTCTGAGTGCAAATTATTTTATACAAATTTTGTACAAATTGTATTTTTATATGAAATGCAATTTCTTAAACTTTGTAGAGAACACTCTCAGCATAAAAGGCAAGACCTACTACTGTATACTGAACAGTGGCTATGGTTGTGACAGAATCATCTGTTTCTTCTCATGGGAATTAGAGATCAAATAAGTCCAATGTACAATGAGTTATTTAATTAGGCTTATAGATAAATACCCAAAGCGAAATGTCTAAATGCCCTGAGATTAGACTTTAATGGTAAGTAAATTAAATAACTTGGATGTGATTTACGGTGCCATGGAGGACACAGAGACACTGTGTGTGTGTGTGTGTGTGTGTGTGTGTGTGTGTGTGTGTGTGTGTGTGTGTGTGTGTGTGTGTGTGTGTGTGTGTGTGTGTGTGTGTGTGTGTGTGTGTGTGTGTGTGTGTGTGTGTGTGTGTGTGCCAAAGGCCCAGCTTGAAAGTTTTACATTGGGAGTCTAATACGGAAGAGACAGTTCATATGAATGGCCTGTAGTTTAGCTGTTTTACCCCTGCTGGTGTCAGAGAGAATATTCTCTCAATGAAAGCGGATGGGTTTTTGACAAACTTTAGACTTGATTTTCTTACCTTAATAAACATTGTCATAAATACTATAGGCTTCCAGTCGCTAGTTTAAAGTCTGCTTTCAATCATCTTGATATGCGTTTTGCTAAATGATGGTCCCATTTATTTTAAAATTGACAATAAAATAGGCTATGCTCTAGGAGGGGCGGGATGATTTGATTGACATGTTACACAACCAATAGCATTCATTCCCCGTCCCCGCTCTTGATTGACAAGCTACCCAACCAATAGCATTCTTTAGGGATTGATTTACGGTTCCTATTCCCAGTCACTTTTTGCATATATTAAAGGGTTAGGTGGCGGATTTCAAATTCCTGAACAATCGGCTTAATTTTCAGTCTGTAGAAACCAGAGGTGTGTCTTAGTCCATTCTTTTTATACAATCTATGGTGCGCGCGCGCGAGCGTGCGACGTGCGTGCATGCGTGAGAGAATGCGTGCGTGCGTTAGGGGTGGGACGATATGGGTATCTCACGATACGATATCTGTGGCGATATTAGGCCCTCGATAACAAATAATATCACGATATTCGATATATTGCGATATCACAATATATTGCATGAAATTTCACCAACGACATATCACGATAGTCCTTGTATTCAATTCATAAACACATAAAATAGCACCAAACGGTTCAAAATCATCATTACACAAATACAGAGTCGGAAAAACAACGTATCACAAACAAAAAAATAAAATAAAATAAATTATATATCGATATATCAATATATATCTATATATCGCGATATCGATACATCGTCCCACCCCTAGCGTGCATGTGTACTGGTCTATTCTCATGTACAATCTAACTACAGTACACACTGTAAGGAGTTATTTCTGTTGTTTTCAAAATTATTTGAATTCCACCACTTGTAGCAAACTGCATGTTTCCTAATAGATTTCAGGGGACCTCTTGGTACAAAGAAGTGTACGTACAGTAGGTCAAACTTGTGATACTGTATACATACACTTGTGGTCGCGTTAGAAGTACAAAATCCTGTTGGCAAAGAGCTCTACGTATAGGTCAAAGATCCTATACCAAACTTCCTTCCTCATCCTGATCACAAACCATGATACTGAAGAAAGTTTCCTTGTGTCTCAGAGACAAACCCAAAACAAGTAATAATTTGGAGCTACGAAGTCATCCATATCAAATGGACGAGGCTCTGAGGTAACTAAATATTGCTCTCTGAATCGTTCAAGTCCAGAGCTTTCCTTTGCCTGTTATGAGGGCTACGTTTGTTTCCGGTGGAACAACCTTCACTAGGTTCCATCACAATC
This sequence comes from Gymnoscopelus microlampas, assembly GCF_963454915.1. Lineage (NCBI taxonomy): Eukaryota > Metazoa > Chordata > Actinopteri > Myctophiformes > Myctophidae > Gymnoscopelus > Gymnoscopelus microlampas. The sequence continues at coordinate 44,083,281 of NC_139939.1, forward strand.
ACAGCCAAGGGCCAGATAGGTTACGGGAGACTAATAGCCACTAGAGACTGGCGGAGCTCTGTGATTGGACCAGGGGTCAGGGTTGATTGTGGGAGGCCATCCAATCAGGGAAGAACACATATGGAGAGGATTTTAGAGAGTTTACCTCGATGAGTCGCCGTGCCGGGTGACTCATCGACACTGGGGGAGAAATGAGAGCAAAGTGAAGGACAGAATAGAAAGTAGGAGAGGAGAGGAAGGGAGGGGAGAAGAAGGGAGGGGAGTAGAGGGGACAAAATGGAAGGAGGTGAAGGGTAGAAGGGGTACTTGGTTGGGGAGAAAAAGCGGATAGGGGGAGAGCATTCAACAGAAGAGGAACATCTGGTGGGGCCATGCTATCTTCAGGGAAGACACGGGTCTGTAACTGACTTCCTGTTGTGTTTTTTTTTTTTTGCTGAGGCTGCTCTGCTCCCCTGTGGTGCAAATGGAGACAGCACATGTGTGACTCGGTACAGAAACAGACAGTGATAGAACATGGCTGAAGGTTCATGCCCGACATGCTTAAGTACTGTATATCCTCCTTTAACTCTCCTCCCACCTTGGGTGGAAATCCCTAGAAATGGGACCTGTAAGCACTTTAACAGTATGTACGTTACATGTGTAGCCAGAGCTATACGCATAATATATATATCCTGTATGACACTCGATTCGTCTACATTAATACGCTAGACCCCCGTTTAGCAAAAACTGCACCCCAAGGTTACAATAACCCTCAACAGTGTTTGCTTTTTCATCAGCACTTTGCTGCAGTTACAGGCCATACGTTTGGTAATAGCAGTCGTTAAGAAGATAAACTGCAAAGTTTGTGGTCTAACTCTTCTAGGTGTTTTTCTTACGGTGTCTATTCCAAGTGCTGTAACTTAAGTCGCTGAAGCTTTCCCCAGCTGGACTACTTATCTCTGGCAACTATCATCAAGGACAGACAAAGTAAGGGAAAGAGAGTAATGGGGGGAGAGAGAGAGAGAGAGAGAGGGGGGGAGTGTCAGAGAAAGAGAGAATGCTTTTAATCAATGACGTGCATAAACTTTTCAGCACAGCCATTTTCTTAAACGTCCACAATTCCTACTGTAAATCAACACGTTCGTCGGAATTAAACAATGCTGCACATGTGTGTGTTTCTGTGTGTGTGTGTGTGTGTGTGTGTGTGTGTGTGTGCGTGCGTGCGTGCGTGCGTGCGTGCGTGCGTGCGTGCCGCTTTAAAAAGAAAAAAAAAGGCAGATTGAAATCAGGTTTTTCAGGAAAAAGTAAACAACATTCCAAAACATCTACACAGGTTTAGTTGAAGTAAACAATATGTAACTGAAATAAAGAATGAAAGTTAGACTGAACCAGTGGGAGCTTCTTAAGAGGATACAGTACATCATCACGCCTTCTCTTGATCGGGTCTTAATGCAAACCAGTTGTTCCATGATCCATCTGCAGCAGAACTATGGTTTCTCTCTCTCTCTCTCTCTCTCTCTCTCTCTCTCTCTCTCACACACACACAGACACACACAAGACACCCAGATACTCACAGAGGTCTTCTATCTCATGGCTGTTGTACATGTCACCGCAAGCAGACGCCATCTCTCCTCTATCTCTGGCAAATCCCTAAAGGTCTAGAATGTTGTCTGGATTTTGGAAAGAACGTTCCTGTGCCTTCTTCCCATTAACCACTGGGTTCAGTCTGTGTGACAGATATTGTTCTAATCGTGGAATTTAACTGTGGTTAGGCTACACAGCAGCAGCAAGCTAACTGGATGCACGCTGCAGTATGTACTGTCTAGTGTCTATTTCTAATATTCCTTCCCGTTTCCCAGTTGAACAATAAACAGAACAGCGTCTATAGGGAATCGAGCCTTCGGGGGAATCCCTGGCCCCTCAGCCGAATGCGGGGGAGAGCGAGGGACGAGCGAGGATGACTCAACTTTGGAGGAAAGGGACGGAAGAAGATGGAGGAAAGCTCTGTGATTAAAACTCTTTGTGCGGTCTGACTGTGTGCGCCGCTTCCAGAAACTTCATACCCAAGTCATGATGCTAATTATCTATAATAGAAACCTTCCATATGCATGGGGGCTGTCAAGGACAGAGAGCGAGAAAGAAAGAGGCAGAGGCAGAGACAGAGAGAGGAGAATGAGAGGAAAAAAGAAATGAAAAAGGAGGATTAACAGTAGCAGGAGAGACGATGGAAAATGTTTAATTATGTTTAGAATTTTTAAATTGAAGAATCTCGCTTTTTTGACATGCACCCAACTTTTGTAAGGCAGTACACAGCATATTTTATCTTTCATACAGGCCATATTTGTCCCTTAAAGGGATAGTTCGCCCCCAAAACAAATGTAGTCACCCCATGGAGACTTGAAATCATGGATATATTTTTAGTTTTAGTCGCATTCCTAAGCCAATAATTTGATGACCAGCAGACCGGTAGGCAGCGGTTCCGGTAGGAGACACAAAGGAGACGGTTTGTGTCTCCTACCGGAACCGCTGCCGGTCATCAAATTATTGGCTTAGGAATGCGACTAAAACAAAACAAATATCCATGAATTCAAGTCTCCATGGGGTGACTAATCGATAGAAAAAAAGTCATTTTGGGGGTGAACTATCCCTTTAATACAGTAAATATAGCTGCAATATGGATCATCTACAGCATTTGCCTTAAAGCTCCAAATCTTAAGTTCTGCATGCTGCTTCCTGCTCTCTCTTCTCACTCTTCTCCTCTGTGTTGTGGAAACTCCCCAGTGGAACATCACTGAGCTCTTTGCCCCACATCAGCTACGGGTGAAAGTTCGCTCAGAGTTCCTTCAAGCTCTATTGCCAAAGCTTCTCTCAGCAGATAATAACCTTCTCTTCAGGAACCTAATTGCCCAACAGCCACAAACCTACAGTCTGGATTCTCTAAATCCCTAAATTACGTCAGTATAAACCTAAAGAAATGACATATGATTTAAGCCTGGGACCCGCATTGTATCCCAAGTATTCTTAGATTCGGTGCCAGCGCATTGTAAAGCGATGAGTATTCCCAAGTGATTGCTATCAAAGCTAATATTTATGCAGTGGAAGCTGTCTATTCACTGGGTGGGAAGTGAGGCACAAGAGCAGCGTTTTTATACAATCCTTGCTCATTAAAAATCCCAAGCTCCCTTTCAAAGCCTTGAAGCGCGGAAGGAGAGGGTGCTCATCTGATTAAGGAGGGACCGTGGATTCATATCAGATAAGATCTACAGTGCACTTCTTTGGGAGTCTTTGATGAGAGATGCTCATTTCCCATCCGGTATACACACGAATGCACAGCTCACACAGCCTATACTGTAGCCCTGTCTGTCCCATGGCAGAGGAGGAAATGATCCTATCATCCTATCTCTCATCACAGCATGCCCCATCTAGTACATAACCACCAGTGGTGTAAAAAGTAACTACAGTATACATTTACTCAAGTACTGCACTTACGTACACTTTTGAGGTAGCTTTTACTTTACTGGAGTATTTCCAATTGTCTATACTTTTACTTCTACTCCACTACATTTCAGAGGCAAATATTGTACTTTTACTCCACTACGATTATTTGAAAGCTTTAGTTACTAGTTACTTTGCAGATATAAATCATTACATTATAAAACATACGTTAACCACTTTAGCCCTATTTTATACCTAGGGTATTTTAAAATTGCCGATCTACAAGCTCACAACGCGTCGCACGGCGACGCGTTGTGAGCTTGTAGATCTGCTATTTTCAAACATTTTAGCACTTTTACTTTTGGTACTTTAAGTACGTTTTGATACCAATACTTTTCCTCAAGTACATTTTCAATTCCGGACTTTTACTTATAACAGAGTACTGTACATTGCAGTATTGATACTTTAAGTAAAACATTTGAGTTTTTCCACCACTGGTAGTGGTCCCATAGCAGGAGAAGAAATGATCCTCTCATCCTATCTCTCATCTCCCATCACAGCATGCCCCATCTAGTACATAACCACCCAGCATAGCTCTACTACGTCCCGCTTTGCTCCATATTGCATCCCTCCACCTCCCGCCTCTCTCCTCCACAGTCACAGGAGAATAACCTCCCTTCTGCTCCACAGACCCAGCTCACTCCAGCAGGAGGTGTTTCCACATGACTTCGGGTCCGCAAAACCAGCGGTCGATTTCACCTCATCCTGTGACTGTCCAAAGAGCTTTTCCCATTGCACATGATTTTACGTCACTCTCAAGACCACTTTTATTTATCAGAAAAAGAAAAAGAAACTTATGAATGGATGGATTTGGAATCCATGACTCCCAACTGGAGATTGCAGAATCAAAGATAAAGGACTGGTGTTTATTCTTCCAAGAATGGACAAAGTCACTGACTGTTCTCCAGATCATCTGGTACTCATCACACACACACACACACACACACACACACACACACACACGCGCGCGCACACGCACACGCACACAAACTAAGAGTTATGATAGCACACCCTTAGAACAGGGGTTCCCAAACTTTTCCATGCCAAGGACCCCCAAATAGCCGTAGACTCTGGCTGTGAAGTGGCTTAAAAAACTGGGCATTTGGGTTGCTCAGGGGTAAACTATCTGCCCACCACCGCGGAGTCTAGGGGTTCAAATCCACCGCGCTGCATCCGTGCTTTGTTGCACATCTATACGAACACAATTGACCCGTGTTCGGGGGAGGGAAGCCGGGTAGTGAGGGTAGTATTTGTCACTGCACATACTCCTACGGGCTGGGGCGGCACCTGTCAGTAGGGAGTGTTGGCCAGAGGCCCTACGTCTTCCCGGTGGGGGCTCCTCACTGGCAGGTGAGCCAGTAGCATGGCTGATGTGTGAGGAGGAATTTATTTGCTAAACGACTTGGGGAGAAAAGGGAGTAAAAAAAGAACCATTTAAATTACGCTGGCAAATATAAAAATACATTTACAGCTGAGCTGCTGTCTCCAGTCTGCTCATGTGATATTTCTTAAACTAGTTTACATCCAATTGCACACGTTGAATGAGCAGCGATTGAGGAGTAAACTATGGTATCAATTAACCAATTTGCCTTTCTGTTCTACTGAGAATCAGCGGATAGCCGGATACGGTAACGGTCTGGGTGTGTGCATGTACTGTGTGTGGGGGTTGGAAATGACTGGATGCAGTTTTGTAGAAGGCAGGCTCTAGACCGGATGGCACTGGTTAAAAATGGAATTAACGGCCCGGAATGCTGGCGTAGCGGTCCGGGCTGTGGGCAGTGTACCGCGGGTTCGAGTCCCGATTCCGACGGCCTTTGCTGCATGTCTCTCACCCCATTTCCTGTAATCCTACTATCCTACCAATAAAGGCATTAAAAAGCCCTTTAAACATTTTTAATTAACCAATTTAGACCTGAGGCTGATTCTAAAAACGCCTCCTAAATCCTGACCTAAGTTTTCTGAAAAACTTCAAATATTTATTCAAAAATTACAACAAATGTATGTTGCTATATACTGTACATAGCAACAAGAACCCCAAAAGGGGTTCCCTTCCTGAAAGGTTTAGTTACAAATAGGGGTTCCCGCCAAAAAATCTGCAGATAATGCAGAAATACCATCATAAAGATATTATTCATTTCCATATGAAAAGGATTTATAACAATTTGTATTTCATTTTAACCTTGGCACAATAATCTGATGAATTGAATTTAAATTCATTTTTAATACATTTTTCCGCCCTGGCGCCGTCTGGGCCGTGCAGGCCCCACTCTTTAAAACCTGTTTCTTTAGAACACACGATGGGGATAAACACCATTAGCAGAGAATGCGTACCAATGACCTCAACTGAACCGTTTCCCTTTGTTTTGACCAGTCTGTCTAATGACAGGCTTCTTCTTACTGTCCAGATCGCCCACCCATGCAACAGGGATAAACAGAAAGTACAAATGAATAGAAGATCTAATTACTGGCAGCTGGACACAGGAAACTAACCAGTATAAGCTACAGGCCATATTCATAAAACATCTCAAATTGGAAGAAATTGCTGTATCTAGCTATAAAATCAGTCTACTGAAACAAAAATCATAAAATGACACGTACAGTATATTTTTACAGCGACCTGCAGCAACTCTATCTTCATTTCTTGGACCTTGTTTTTGTCTTCTTTGTTCATTTAATATTATTGTTTATTACACGGCTTGGTTGAATGCTTGATTCTGATTGGTCAATCGCTGAATTCAGCGGTGTGTTATTTCTGGATAATGACCGATGAGCCCAATAACAGGCCGCTGTCTAATCAAAGACTCAGAGCACCTGCTCATATCAACCTGCGCTGCTTGATTTTATGCTGTATCCAACATGACAGCCATGTAAACAAACACACCATGTCATTTACAACTAAACGTTGCTCTCAAGAATGTTTTTGAAAACTTTTTTAAGCGAGAAATAGACAATGCAGTAACCAAAAAAATATTCTATTTGATCCACTACACTTCCTTGTTTTCCGAGGCGACAGTGCACACAACACTTATGGAATACTTTCATTGCCGTAAGCAAAGAAATACTTTGTTTTGTTGCTACTTTTGGGTCAATTTATTTATTAATATTTATTAAGTGGCCGTGTAATAAGGGGGATAATGTACGGGTAGCTAGTCATCATTGAAAAATAAATCCCTTCAGGGTGATTATGCACCGACACGAAGCAGATGTGCATAATCACCCTGAAGGGATTTATTTTTCAATAATGACCAGTACATACCTGTAAATACCCGTACATTATCCCTTGCATATTTATTTTCAGACACCTATATATTGACCTCAAATGCGTTAAGTGTTTCATATCTCAGACACCAACTGCAAACCCAGTCTTTTTTATTTTGCTGGGAACTGCCAATAGGAATCATTTCTTCTTTTCTTTCATTCTTAGATTTAAAAAGCTGTTGAATGAGTGTTGAATTGATGGGACGCGTTAGGGTTAGATAAATGACTGTACATGTCTCATGTACATTACACTTCCTTCCTCGCTTCAGTTTTTCTCTTATACCCTGATAAGAGGTTTGATTTTCACATTGGTTTATAGGACAATGGAGGTCTGGCAGACCCTGATATGTGTAAGATAAACAAGACGGACGATTTACAATGGGAGAAAGACATGAATATATAGGTAGTGTCATCAGTTACTATATCGTCGCTGCCAGGTGGAAACCTTATAAGTCCAAAACTGTTCCTTCTCAGGAAATGGAATGACATTTTTCAGAAACAGTGAAAGTAGCAGATCTATAGCTCATTGTGAGCTTGTAGATCGGTTACTTTTGGCTTTTACTTGACACTCTTGTGTGACGAAGTAGGGCATTAAATGACAAAAAAACAAACATAAATAGTAGAAATTTGGACATACAAGGTTTCTGCCCGACAACAATATGTTATCTTTACTTCATTAAGCTTTGGTTACCCATTTCCCATCGCATTGCTTTGTTGTGGAGTGAGGGAAAACGGTCATAGATGTGTGTGTGCGTGTGTGTGTGGGCGTGCGTGTGTGTGTGCGTGCGTGCGTGCGTGCGTGCGTGCATGTGCGTGCATGTGTGTGTGTGTGTGTGCGTGTGTGCAGATGTGAGACTGATACAGTACTGACATGGACAGGATGGCATATCCAGCTTTGTTAAAATCACAAAGGAAAACAAAGTGTGACTCTGTGATCATTCTGCCAAGAGTCATGATCCCTGACCACTGAGAGGATGTGCGCGCGTGTGTGTGTGTGTGTGTGTGTGTGTGTGTGTGTGTGTGTGTGTGTGTGTGTGTGTGTGTGTGTGTGTGTGTGTGTGTGTGTGTGTGTGTGTGTGTGTGTGTACAGAGTAAATAATAAGATCCTCAGGGCTACTTGGAAGTGCAAACATTTGTACAATTTCAGAGTTAAAGAAGACATTTGTGCTGTGTACTGTACTGTACCAATGTATCTACATGTGTGTGTCTGTCTACATGATAAATACATGGAGTGTGTGTGTGTGTGTGTGTGTGTGTGTGTGTGTGTGTGTGTGTGTGTGTGTGTGTGTGTGTGTGTGTGTGTGTGTGTGTGTGTGTGTGTGTGTGTGTGTGTGTTGGTGGTGGGATTTGAGGGGATGGCTGTGGTGGGAAACTTCTTTAACCCCTGACTTCCCCCAGATGCTCAATGTAAACTCAAACTTCCCAAAGCCTTATCTGGGGGAGGAGTACTGTCTTTGTGCAGAAGTGTCTGTGTGTGAGTGTGAGTGTGAGTGTGTGTGTGTGTGTGTGTGTGTGTGTGTGTGTGTGTGTGTGTGTGTGTGTGTGTGTGTGTGTGTGTGTGTGTGTGTGTGTGTGTGTGTGTGTGTGTGTGTGTTCATTCGTTCGTAAAAATGTTTCTGTGGCAGTGGTGGAAAAAGTACTAAAATCTTCTACTTAAGTAAAAGTACCAAAACTGCAATGTAGAAATACTCAGTTACAAGTAAAAGTCCAGAATTCAAAATGTACATGAGTAAAAGTACAATAGTATTGGTATAAAAATGTACTTAAAGTACCAAAAGTAAAAATACCCGTTATGCAGAAGGTCCCATTTCACAAGTTTTCAAATAATTGTAGTGGAGTAAAAGTACAATATTTGCCTCTGAGATGTAGTGGAGAAGAAGTAAAATGATTGCAAATTTATTGGAAATACTCCAGTAAAGTAAAAGTACCTCAAAATTGTACTCAAGTACAGTACTTGAGTACATGTACTTAGTTACTTTTCACCACTTGATCTGTGTCATGAAGACCATTCTGTTTTCATTTCCCACAGCTCCGCCTCATCTTCAACTCTAACATACACACAACGTTTCTACTCCATCCAGGGCTGGTCTGAGTCCACACACACTTCAAATAGTCACGAGAAGAACATTGCTTTGAATTAATCTTTGTTCCAGTGATGTGCTGTGTGAGTATCAACGGTTTGTGTCAAACAGGAAAACTCCTGTCCTACTGCTTACTGCCAGAGCTGTTGGGATGCGTATGAAGAATTAACTCATGGCACAGAGTGTATGAAATACAACTCCCTGACCCAAATATTTCTCACAAGCTCTTACAAACTGAGCTAAAAGTAAACAAAACCACAAATTGCTTAAAAGGACATGGCTTTGACATCATTCAGCAAACCACAGTCTGACATGACATCACCTGCAAGCCAAGATGTTATACTATGTGCCGTCTGACCACATTTTTCACCTGTCACACAGTGCCTCCTGGTGGCATCTTTAAGACCTGCACCCTGAGTGACAGGCTGTGCCCTGAGAAGGCAAACAAGGGCAGCAATTACCCAAAGACTTTTCACAGAGGAGGACACACTGTGTAAACCAGTCAACGAGACAAGAATCTCATTGACTTTGTAAGGTTACTGTGCTACTGAACAACATGACACACAACCACCTCACTGACAGCTGGATGAAGATGAATATCATAACAAGGCAAACAACTGCATGATCTCCTGCCTGTGACTTTTTTTTTTCAACAATAAAAATCCCTTATTATGAAACCCCAAGGGTAAGTGTAAACATACATGAGTATAATCAAGCTCCACATACCAGGGCCCCCAGACAGCTGAGTAAATGGAAAGGAGCCAGGAGACCTTATTTCCCCTCATGGGCAAGTAGCCTAAATATAAATTAAGGCGGGATAGAGAATGCTGAGCATCTAAACAGGGGGCGATGACTCTGAGACATAAAGACGAGCACAACATACACAACTATAGGAAAACAAACAGACTGACCTTCAACACAATGCATGCTGATACTGTACTGGATGTTTAGTGGGCAACATTTCACCATCACAGACCATCTGATGCTCGCTCGCTCGCGCACTCTCTCTCTCTCTCTCTCTCTCTCTCTCTCTCTCTCTCTCTCTAACTGCTCTAATCTATCTAATAATCATTGTGACAGAGACATACTGTACATTCTCACTCTCTGTCTGTCTGTCTGTCTGTCTGTCTGTCTGTCTGTCTGTCTGTCTGTCTGTCTCTGTGTGTGTGTGTGTGTGTGTGTGTGTGTGTGTGTGTGCGTCTCTCTCTCTGTCTCTCTCACTCTCTCTCTATCTGTCTCTCTCTCTCTCTGTCCCTGTCTCTCTCTCTCACTGTGTGTCTCTCTCTCTCTCTCTCTCTCTCTCTCTCACTGTCTCTGTCTCTGTCTCTGTCTGTCTGCCTCTCTCTCTCTCTCTCTCTCTCTCTCTCTCTCTCTCTCTCTCTCTCTCTCTCTCTCTCTCTCTCTCTCTCTCTCTCTCTCTCTCTCTCTCTCTCTCTCTCTCTCTCTCTCTCTCTCTCTCTCTCTCTCTCTCTCTCTCTCTCTTTGTGTGTCTCTCTCTGTGTGTGTGTGTGTCTCTCTCTGTCTGTCTTTCTCTCTGTGTCTCTCTGTGTCTCTCTGTGTCTCTCTGTCTCTCTCTGTGTCTCTCTGTCTCTCTCTGTGTCTCTCTGTCTCTCTCTCCACATGGTAATTATCTGACAGATCGTGCTGACTGATGGTCTGGGGCTTGTACAGAGCAATTAGCCTGCAAGCAAGCTGACCTCGGATATAGCTTAGCCTCAAGGTGTGTGTGTGTGTGTGTGTGTGTGTGTGTGTGTGTGTGTGTGTGTGTGTGTGTGTGTGTGTGTGTGTGTGTGTGTGTGTGTGTGTGCGTGCGTGCGTGCTTGCTCGCACCCACACACACGCATTTCCCAATGGCCTATGGACAAGCAGAGACAAATCACCCACCCCCGCTCGCTCGCGCTCTCTCTCTCTCTCTCTCTCTCTCTCTCTCTCTCTCTCTCTCTCTCTCTCTCTCTCTCTCTCTCTCTCTCTCTCTCTCTCACACACACACATCAGAAGGTCAGTGCAAATAAGAGACAAATGGCTTCATTTGCTCCTTCAAAAGATAATAACCATACCCAATCAGAGAACAAATGTCCTACCAGATAATCTATTTACTTAGGCAAGGCGAACAAATTCCACTTCAGCGTATCTGACATCTGCTGGGTTTAAATTAGGATACCGCTTTTCCTCCTCAACATCACATTAGTCAATAACAGCCTATAATGAATACCTATTTCCTCCTAACAAGGAAGCCAAAGCAGGAATAATAATATCTCACACGCTTTTTCTGTGTCTCTGACCTCCAATGTCCCAGACTCTGTCTACAGGCCTGTCCATTACATTCACTTTAGACCAGAAAATCTAACAACTAGATTCTAGTGGTGTAAAGTAAATAAGTATATTTAATTAAGTACTGTACTTAAGTAACATTTTGAGGTATTTTTACTTTACTTGAGTGTTTACAATTTCCAATACTTTTACTTCTACTCCACTACATCTCGGATCCAAATATTCCAAAACATACATTAACCACTTCAGCCCTATATTTCGGCCATTTGAAAATAGCCGATCCACAAGCTCACAATGCGTCACGATGCGACGCATTGTGAGCTTGTAGATCTGCTATTTTCAAAAGATTTTTATACATTTGAAAACTTGAAATGGGACATTCTGCATTAATGAGTACTTTTACTTTTGGTACTTCAATTACATTTTGATGCCAATACTTTTGTTCTTTTACTCAAGTACATTTTGAATTCTGGACTTTTACTTGTACTGTAACAGAGCATTCCTACATTGCAGTATTGATACTTTTACTTAAGTAAAACATGTGAGTCATTTTTCCACCACTGATAATAATAATGAAGAAGAAAAAGAAGAAAAAAGAAGAAATAATCAATACTATAATAAAATAATTACACTTCCCAATAAGAAATCTATTCTTTATGTCCACCGGTATCCTGAGTCGTCCTGTCTATAGTGTTCAGAGAGAGATGATGGACAGATAGAGCTCCATCTGCCAGTCTGCACTGTTTGATGGATCAATGAACACCAGCCTCAGGTGTCAAGATAAATCTGTCTCTCTAGATACCAATCACATCTCCTCTGATACCAATCACATCTCCTCTGTAGCCTGAAGTGCACCTAATCTTAAGTATGCATGTGTGTGTGTGTGTGTGTGTGTGTGTGTGTGTGTGTGTGTGTGTGTGTGTGTGTGTGTGTGTGTGTGTGTGTGTGTGTGTGTGTGTGTGTGTTGATGTGGCGGCGTGTGTTGATGTGTGAGTAAGGGAGAGAGAGAGAGAGAGAGAAGGTCCCAAATCAGTCTGTGATGTCAAGTGTTGGACATAGTGACGTACAACAGTGTTCAAATTGCGTAAGCAGTTGCATTTCTGTGTGTGTGTGTGTGTGTGTGTGTGTGTGTGTGTGTGTGTGTGTGTGTGTGTGTGTGTGTGTGTGTGTGTGTGTGTGTGTGTGTGTGTGTGCTTGCGTGTGCACGAGTACACAGGGATAGAGAGACAGAGACATGTCCTTTTCATGCCACCCATGTAAACATCCCAGTATGTAGTTCTCTGTGATATTTAGATCAAAGTAATGAAATGTTATTGGCTAGAAGGTGGTCGGACTCAAATCACATGACCTCGGAGAGAGGAAGTGCACCACAGTGAGGTCACACAGCGGGGAAACAATCACTCTGACAGAACACGGAAGGAAGTTGTGTGTGCGTATGTATGTGTGTGCGTGTGCGTGTGCGTGTGCGTGTGTGTGTGTGTGTGTGTGTGTGCACGCGTGCATGCGTGTGAGACAGTGTGTGTATGCGTGTGCGTGTGTGTGACTTTCTGTGTGTGTGTGTGTGTGTGTGTGTGTGTGTGTGTGTGTGTGTGTGTGTGTGTGTGTGTGTGTGTGTGTGTGTGTGTGTGCGTGTGTGCGTGGGGGGGGGGGGGGGGGCATGTGTGTGTATATACTGTTGTCATTTCCTTGTGGAAAAACTGAATGAACAGGAAAGCCGCTTATCTACTCTCACAAAGCCATTCTAGGTAAACTCCCATCGTACATTTGCACTTTGATTGCATAGAGATCCGACTGTAGTTGTAAGTCTGAGATCACAAGATGTGGTCCGCTTGTCTCTTCCAAATGCACAGACAGACCCAATTGGGACAGAAAGATTTGACGTGCTGATTGTGCTAGCTGCTGCTCCCCTCACTTAACCTTCAAAAACACTTGAAACCAAGGGAATTGGTCTTTCTGTCTGATGTTAAAGCTTGTTTAAGTACAACGGTGGATGAATCAGGCTGTACTCACTGATGTCTATTATTAGTCATCAGTGAGTGAGATCAGTAATCTTCTGTTTCCTGGCTGTTTATTGTTGTTTTATCTGTTGTCTTCGCCAGGTCACCAGGTCTAAATAATAATAAATTAAAAAATAAATAAACATAGCTGGCATTGACGGGCGGACACATAAAAATGTATCAATACATCTCACTTCTACAGAGAAAATGTTCATCCTGATGCCACAGCAATGAAAAGGAGTTAATGTTACTTAGCATGGATATCACTACCCTATCCACTGTGGTGCTGTGTTGCGTGGTGCAATGCAGCGCATAGCAGTACTATGTTTCAAATGTATTTCCAAGTCACTACCACAAACGTAGTAGGTCAGCAACAAAGTACTACAGCCTCACTGGGGCTGAAACGGAATTATAGCAGAGTAAAAGGGGTGTTGTTTTCTGTACTCCTGGCCTTACTGTATAGTATGGCAGAGTAGGGGGTGGGAAGGTGGTCCCAGCCCTGGGACCTATAGGCAGGTTACCCCTCATTTGGACCCCCTAATAAGACTTCTCCCTGTGGGCAAGTATCTGGACAATGCCCCTTGGCTTGGCTGAGACGCAAGTCAGATTTCCAGCTTTGATTCAGAACAGAAACTTGTGGCGTACACATAAAAACATAAATTATAGGCACAGAGAATCAGTAAATGGCATACTCATGCACAGACATACTGTACGGCACACACACGCATGCACACACACGCACACACGCACACATGCACACACGCACACGCACACACACACACACACACACACACACACACACACACACACACACACACACACACACACAATGCGACTGTTTCTGGGCTGGTAGTACTGTGGGAATTCTGGCTGCAAAACTTCCGCTGAATGACAAAGTATTGCAGTTTGCTTCCACTGCAAAGTACAACCCCAGGAACATATAACATCAAATGGTCTGTATCGTCAGGAAAACACACCCATAATTATATTTCATTAAGAGCTAGTTATAAAATACTTTGGCAATCCGGCGAGCAGTGATGGGAATGTATTGATTTATCAAATGCTGAGGCCACAGTTTTAGATCTTTAACTGTGGGTTTTTAGCAAGGTCACAGAGCCAGTAGTCACTTTTCCTGCGAGTCAGTCGGCCCATCTGATAAACGAATCAACACACAAAGCAGCTGTACTGTGGTTGTTGTGCTACGCTCTGCGTTGGCCTCGCGCCGAGGTCCCTAAAATGCTGCATAAATACTGTAGATGCTGTTAAAGGGCTGAGTAAACAGCCTAGTAAAGGCTGAAATGTTGGTTACATCATAGTTGGCCCACCGCTTTTATCCCTCTGCATTTACAGGAATCTAGCCGGCTTGTGGTGAGAACTGATAGGTAATCAAATCTGTAAGACGACATGAGAGCAACATGTGTCCCTTTGTGGGCATGGTGTCAGATTGTCTGTGAGATAGAGTGAGATAGAGAGGGGGAGAGAGAGAGAGAGAGAGAGAGAGAGAGAGAGAGAGAGAGAGAGAGAGAGAGAGAGAGAGAGAGGGAGGGAGAGAGAGAGGCTGTGTATTATGTGCATGCATACCGTCAGTATGCATGTGTCGGTTTGATAATAAAACCCAAATGTTCTATGCACGGCAAGTTTGCTTGAGGACAGGGTTGTCACAAGTACTTGTCATCACCAATAGCACTAACAATGGCTTCACAAACACCATGCGAGAAAGGTTCACATTCTTCACAAGCGGGCATATATATTTATATTATATACAAACACAGATTAATTAAATGATTAATTTAGCCATATAAAAAAATATGTATTTTTCCGCATCATGACAAGGCATGGGATCGGTATGGAAATTTAATTTCATGATTATCCTGGCAAAAATAATTGGGACTCATGATATTATCCTGATAATCATACGAGTCAAACTGTCCTGCTTTGTCCTGATGTGTAGATTGATCCTCGCATGGCTTCCTCCACCATTGGTGAGTGAATGTGTGCGTGCCTGTGTGCGTGCGTGCGTGCGTGCGTGCGTGCGTGTCTGAGTGGATGAATGTAATTCTCACTGTAAAGCGTTTTGGATAAAGATGCTATATTATACAGTAAATGCACCATTTACCATGAAAACAACAACCCTAACCCTAACAGTAACTGAATACCACTATGGCAATTTCCTGTCATTAAACAGTACTGCTAGCCTTGTGGAGAGAAAGAGAGAGAGAGAGAGAGAGAGAGAGAGAGAGAGAGAGAGAGAGAGAGAGAGAGAGAGAGAGAGAGAGATCTCAGCTGGGGTTGAAAGGATAATCGCGCTCAAGTGAGGGTATCCATGATTATCCCGATAATGGAAGTTCACCACAATAAAATGATCGTATTTATGCCATGATAAAGGATAAAATCGTATATATCCTCCCATCCCTAATCATGACACAATCTGCATATACAAGAAACTCATAGAAACCCTGGTATTCCAATCTGCAAGAGGCTGCCCTGGACCACATCAGAGTGGTTTTGAATTTAACTAATTATTATTGTCCAACAGTGCTACTGCACTATAACTGCTACAGAGGTTAGACAGAGGTTAGTCACATAAAATACCTCCACAGAGAGGCAGTCCACAAGGCCTTAACTAAGCCTGATTTATACAGAAAACGGTGTCCTGCGCCAAAAATAACCGGCGCGTCGCATTGTGAGCTTGTAGATCTGCTATGTTCAGCATTACTGACAGATGGGCCTCCTCCAAGGACACGGTATACTTGTGTTACTGACAGACGTGAAGACACACGGCTTTAATCAAAAAAGGCTCTAATGTTACTGAAACACTCCCCAGGCCCCTCCCCCATGGCCTTCGTGTGTGTGTGTGTGTGTGTGTGTGTGTGTGTGTGTGTGTGTGTGTGTGTGTGTGTGTGTGTGTGTGTGTGTGTGTGTGTGTGTGTGTGTGTGTGTGTGTGTGTGTGTGTGTGTGTGTGTGTGTGTGTGAGGCAACCAGTGGAGAAAGAGAAGGAAGTGGAAAGTGGGAAGAAAAACATTGATGATGTATTCTGGAAAAATGTGTCAACGTATTTTTAACTCCTGGGATTTGTGAAACAGAAGGAAAAAAAACGAAACAAAAGTCGTTAAAGGATGACTTCACCCATTTCATCTTCCATCTTCGTATAATTGGTCCTCACTCATGTTCATGATAAAATGGTACCATTTTTTCCCTACTCGGTCTGTGTCTCATAGGAGGGCTGTGGACACCAGTGACATCATCGTTTAGGCAATTTTCTTTTTCGAACAAGATTAAAAGAATGTTATTTAGATTTGTATTAACGTGAGAACAATGGCTTCCATTATAGCATGCTAACTTTCCAGGAAGAGAAAGCCTCCTCTGAGACACAGAGTGAATAAACAAAAATTGTACCATATTATAATGAGCATTAGTGACGACCAATTATATGACAGGTTGAAAATGGGTGAACTTAAGTACAGTGCAGTACTTGAGTACATGTACTTAGTTACTTTCCACCACTGTCGTTATGGTGTGAAGACATTTCACCACTTCTCTGTTCATCAACATTCGTAAGTTGTGGCGTATCCATGATTGAGAGAAAGAGATACCAGTATAAAGACAGGGAAGATAGTCGCTAGGTACGATGGTCATTCCTGCACAAACTCAAAAGAGAGAAAGGTGGAGGGGTGGAGAGAAAGAGATAGAGAGAGAGTGACAGAAACTAGTCTAAGGCCACAGTATTACGTATTATGAACCACTCTCAACTTGGCGTCCCTATCTTGGGCACGTCATTATAGGCAAAGTTTTTCAAATACAAAAAAAAGAGAAGAACATTCAAGAACATTAATTAACAATAGTTTCTCAGGCCAATGCTTTGAGCTCTGGTCCGCTAGAACCCCAGCTGAGATGTCTCTCACACACGCAGGCACGCACGCACACACACACACACACACACACACACACACACACACACACACACACACACACACACACACACACACACACACACACACACACACACACACACACACACACACACACACACACACACACACACACACACACACACACACACACACACACACACACACACACACACCACATCCCCAAAAGTTGTGGTTAGCTTTCACATACGAGGCCTAAACATCAAAAACCCTGGTTTCCTCTCTCTCTGATTAACGCAGGCATGCCTTAGTGTTTTACACACACACACACACACACACACACACACACACACACACACACACACACACACACACACACACACACACACACACACACACACACACACACACACACACACACACACACACACACACACACACACACACACACACACACACACTTAGGCTACGACAAGAATGTCCAACTTTTAAGGTCATTACAAAGACATTCAGTACATTTGCGTGATGGGTGGTTTTCTTGTTGTCATTCAACTGATTAAAGTGAAAGACAATCACTGGCCCCAAACCAAACCTCAGCAGCAAATAACACCAATATGAAGCCGGGCCCCCCAGTGGAGCCCTATGATTACAGTCAGTCACTATGCAATTTTCAAACAAATGCATGAGTATATTTTCGGCTTAGCTGTGTGTCTCATTCTCCGTCTGCAGTCATGTACAACAAACCACTTGGTTCATAGCAGAACAAAAAATACTGTGTGAATAATAATGGTATACTATGTGCAATCTTTACCTCTCTCGATACAGTGAGTTTCTGTATGTGTACACTCGTAATCACAGGGGAAGCCCTTTTGGTGCTACTGTGTACATATCACTACATCTTTAACCACTTAAGACATGAGGCCGATTCTACAAATGCCTTCTAAATCCTAACAGTTTTCTAAAAAAACGTATGTTCCTATGTCAGTGGTGCTCAAACTTTTTCTTGTCAAGGACCCCCAAAATAATATGTATTTGGCCGCCGACCCCATCTTAAAATATTTTGTCCCAGAAGCAAAGATTGGAGTTAAAAATGTTCGCTTGAAAATAATATATATATTCAAAGATTTGCACACATTTTCATGATTTTTTTTTCTTTCACAATAGCAGATCTACAAGTTTGTAGTACGGCACTCTGTGCCGCACTATGAGCTTGTATATCTGCTATTTTTGATTAGCCAAAGTGTAAAATAATGCTGTTTAGCTCAAATCAAAAGAATTACACAGATGCGTTCCAGGTCTTAATGGGTTAATGTGGTTAAAGGTGATGGATAGCACCTATAAAAGTAGGCCCTAGATTCAACCATTTGAAGTTTGGTGGTGAACTGTATGTACAGATGGAGCCACGAGGTAGACATGTCACCTTTGGGGCCCTGGAATATTTCCTTAGACAAAGAGGCCCATGGGAGCAACATGGATTAGAACCACTGCTTTAGTGTGTTATTCTCAGTAAATACAATATATTTTAATGTAGCAATTGTTATTCTTTCCCCATCTAAACAAAACTAAGATGAAAAACCAGTTGAGAAAAACCATGCGAACCATGAGTTGCTACAGTAGCGAAGTACCAAAGAATCAATGACAAACTAAAATGTTGTGTGTGTGTGTGTGTGTGTGTGTGCACAGTTTGTGAACAAAGCAGCCAATCACAGTGTGGTGTTCAGTGGCGAAGCCGCACTAAACAGGGAACGCTATGCAAAACCCCCCCACCGGTATACAAAAGCGGGCCCATAGCAAGACATTTATCAGATTAACTTGAGTCATGCAAACTTGAATACAGCTTAACATTAAAGCCATAGAACAATGAATTCAGTTTAGAGTCATGCAAACATTGAATTTCAGTTTACTTTAGAGCCATGCTACATGAATTTCAGTTTAACATTCAGTTTGAACATTTGAGTAATGCAAGACTCTGAACTAAGTTGGACTAGGCTGGTGTGGTGGAGGCAAGCTTTGCTGACAGCAGCAGCAGCAGCAGCAGCAGTATGGCAGCAATTGAAAAGCAGAGATCCAGTGTAGGAGGGAACGATATTTAAACGGACCGCCTTGTTATGGGAATGAGGTGTGATTGGTGTGTAGAAAGCGTGGCTGGTTGAAAGCAATCAGCAGACTGACAACTGATTACAGCTGAGGCGTGTATGACTCCTGTGCCCTGCATGAAGCGATGCTTCATTGTGGTCTACCTTTGAGGGGACATACATACATACATAACATACATACATACATTCAAGCAGACATAGACATAAACCCTGTTCTAGACGGATTGTGCCTTAGTTATGAGGTATGACAGCGCAGCAACAAAATAAGAATTAAGGCCCAGAAACAGGCTTACAGTCTGTGGTACTTGTCTTGGAGCATTTCAGAGAATGAATAACAGAGTACAAAATAGGGGTTAGCATCACAGGAAGGATAATAGTGCTCTGATTATAGTTAGTTAGGGTTTTAATGGGTAAAACAGGCTTACTGTCATGGTTGGGGGACTTGCGCCCGGCATTGTTAGGCGAGGGACAGCGGATGGTGGTGACGATGGTGCTGTGGTGGGGGTTGGGGTGATGCGGGTGGTGCACCGCCGGGTGGTGGCCGTTATTCTCGGGCGGGGCTCTGGTGATACTGATCTCGGGTTTGCGGACGTCTCCGGGGCCGGGAGGCTCCGCCTTATTGCGGCTGTGGTTCTGCTCGGGGGCGGTGCGGGCCGTGCCGTTGCCGTTGTTGCTGCTAACGTTCCCCTCGTTGCGTCGCATCGCCGGGGAATCGGCGAGCGTCTTAGCGAAGGTCACCTCTCGCTTGTGGCCCATCTCGGGGGTCTTCGAGTGGCCCAGCACCTCGGGCCGCTTCAGGGCGCTGTTGCTCACGGCGCGAGCGGAACCGGGGCTGGTGATGTAGTCCAGCTGCTTGTTGGAGGAGGAGGAGATGTCAATGCAGAGCTCGGAGCGGCGCGACACGGGCTCCGGGGTTTTGGAGCCGCCGCCCATGATGGAGCGCGGCTGGGTGTAGTTGTGGTTGTTGTTGTTGGAGGTGGCGGCGGAGGCGGCGGTGCCCAGGTCACGGTAGTAGATGCTGGTGGGAGACATGGCGTTGCGGTGGGGCGAGTTGGTCGTCCGACGGGAGCCCGGGGAAGTATGGCCGTCAACGTCCTCCACCTCAAAGGACCTCTTCAGAGCTGCATGGAGGGGAGAGAGACAGTGTTATAGGACACGACATATTGACAGCATATCCATTCTCAATGGTAATTTTCCACAAAAGAAATTCCGCGATATACTGGTAGCTGACTGGATAGTGCACTGATCATGTACGGTAATTGTCCTTGGTTCGATTCCTGTCCCAGACCTAAACCAGTGGTATCAAACATGTTTATATTGGCAGTGGGCAGTGGCTCAGGAGGTAGAGCGGTCCGGATGCTATGTATTTGCCAGCGGAAACACAATCAAAAAATCATTTTGTTGTTAGTTTAGATTTAGTACATTATTTTACAACTGTCTATACAATATGTGGGGAGATAAGAGTGGAGAGCCAGTGAAATAATAGTGAAATTAAACTCTTCCTGTTCCTTGCTGGGGACCTGCTGGAAGTTACCAAAGATTTGGTCCTTAGCTACTGCCTGAAGCTACTAAAGGATCCCTGAGAATCCCCAGACCACACTTTGAGACCTGCTGAACTAAACAGAGCAAAAATGACCTAAAATATTACCTACATTTATTTTTATTATAATATTGTATAAATAAAGTCAGACTGTCAGACACACGATTACATCATCCCGGTTGATTATGGCTGGAGATCTCATGTCTGACTGTCTCATACTGTACATGCACATTTAGTTTCCTGTCTTTCTACACTGTCCTGTCTAAAATAAAGCCGAAATACCAATAAATAAATAAATAGATTAAATAACACTTTCTTTCCATGCATTATTTTTATAGGTCTCATTTGTAGGTTAAATATAAGGTTTACAGTTGGAAAGAACAATGAAATTAAAGGTTCTTCAAAAAGGTCACATCAATTAACTGAACCATAAACAAACCATATTCTTTTTTTATCGTCTCGTTCTAAAAACCAATATGAGAAATATCCCCGTAGTAAACCGCCTGTGGTTTGAGGGGTGGGGGAAACTGGAGAAGCTATTTCACTGACGCGAAACAAAGGACGCCGTTGTAGCTGGCAACCGGCTTATGTAATTTAATTAACTACCAACGTAAATAGCTGGGAAACCAGTAACCCAATGAATCAGGTTTCTCCTAATTAGTGATGCTATTTTCACTGCATAAAACTCACTGCATGGCACGTTAATTCCGATTTATACACGGCCATGCACCAATGGTTGGGTTGCATTATTTGTGCATGGTAGGTGGTACACTACACTGTACACAGTAAAATGGTCATTTATACTTAGTTGACCCTGGAAAATAACACGTCTACAAGCTTGTGAAGCGGTGTGAGCTTGTAAATCTGCTGTAGGGAGGGGATGATATGAAAATGACATGTCACGATTATTGCGATTAACGATATTATCGCGATAATCAAAATAAGCTTAAAACTTAAAATGTCACTTTTGTTAAACCACTTGAATCCCCAGCATATCCCTATTCTGGGGGAACATTCGGCAAAAACTATTTTTGGCCAATTGATTTGTGTAGTGAAATAAGAGCATATACCAAATGTGCTCTTTACAGGTCTGTTTTATCAAGTATAGAGGTTTTAAATGGTACTGATTTTGCAGCTCAACAAAAGCCAATTGATCCAAGTGTATGACAGAGGACAATTTCACGATAAATGTAAATCTCCGTGATACGATTATTGTGAGCAGCGTTTCATCACGCTAAACGATAGTAGCGATTAACGTCCCATCCCTAATCTGCTGTTTTCGGCACACAACACGCCACGCCACGCCACCAAGTATAACTCAGGCTTTAGGCAACATGGTTAGCTGTGGAGAGAGAGAACACATGCAGTATGTTTAAAGATGAGTACACTACTGCCCCAAAGGACTGACCCACTTGACATGACAGTGAGTGACCTCGGGGCTGAATGTCAAGTTAAATCCAATCCCCGTCTTGGAGTTGCTGTGCCAATAAGGCTGATGTTGTGAGACGGTGTTAGCACTGTGTAATGTAACGTTAGTTACGCCAGTCCACTCACGCACACCCAGCCGGACACATGCTAACATCCAAAACCCAAGACAAATTAATGGACTCTAGTTTGTGTGGTGTACAGTGTATTTGGCTGGGTACGTGCGATTGCATTTGTGTGTGTGTGTGTGTGTGTGTGTGTGTGTGTGTGTGTGTGTGTGTGTGTGTGTGCACGCGCCACAAGCGTGCAAGACAGTCTTTGACTGTATATCTAAGTAGCTGTATTTGTTTTCATTATGGGTTATGCATTAACTATGTACTTTGTCATACGACAAATGGCAAAGAAATCTGATCTACAAGCTCACAACACGTTGCGATGCAGCGGGTTGTGAGCTTGTAGATCTGCTATTTTCACAGTTTTTGATCTTTTTTTATATAATAGAAAATGTACGGTAGGGATGTCTCAAACTGACAGTGATTAAGAGAGTGTATTGTGGGAATGAAGTATACTGTCTTAGTAGGCAAGGGCGCACGCTCCACTCTCATTGCCCTCAATGCAAAATCCAGAGCTGTTTTAGCTGTTAGGACATTCCGAGCTGAAGACAATCACATCAAAGGCCTTTTTTTTTCACAGCACAGATCAGCCAACACCACTAATCTAATTTACTGCTATAAGCTGCTTCACAGCAGCCCAGCAGACACTCGATACGTTTTTCCCCCCTAAGACAAATTCGCTTCTCGCCAAATGCTAATTTAGCGTGCCAGAGCAAACGTCTCGGGCTCTTCTCGTATGTGCCGGCTATCGTCCACTCCAAGGACACTCGTGCTCTGCCACAGGCCGCCTACATTTCAATGGGTGGGCCCATTGTATATGTTCTACAACTGTATGGTGATTTGTGTTACAAATCCTCCTTCAGCCACCCTTATCAAACCCTTTAACCCATTTAGACCGGGGAAATAATCTGTCGCCACGAGCTTGTAGATCTGCTATTTTTTTTTAAATCGTGAACGTTTGTGCAAAATCAAAACTTGCTGTTCCAGGGACCCCCATGAAGCAAAGATTTGAGTTACAAATGTTCCCTTTCAAAAATATATATTCAAATATTTGCACGAAATGTTCAAGATTTTTCAAAAATAGCAGATCTACAAGCTCATAGCGCGGCACTCGGTGCCGCGCTATGAGCTTGTAGATCTGCTATTTTTGAATAGCCCAAAGAAATCAAAAAATGACAACACAGATGCGTTCCCGGTCTTAAAGGGTTAAACACACTGTTATGGGATAGCTTTCATGTTGCAGAGCTGTCTAGCTCTCCACCGACCGCACCGGCTCTGCCTCGAAATGAAGGGGAAGTTTTAAGTCAACACAATTTTACTGTATCTCACAGTGAGGAATAAAATATCCCTTTTACAAGCACACCAAAGGCATTAGAGTTAGAGAAAAACAACTTTAACTCAATGGCGTTAAAGGTTTATGTGTTACTGTGTGTTCATTCATTGCTAAGAACTCGCTGATTAGCAATACCTCTCTCTCTCTGTCTCATTCTCTATCTATCACATCACAATAACAAACTTCCAATCTGCGAGTGTTGTCCAAACCCACTCACTGTCGTTGCACTGTGTCCTTCTTAACCCCGACTTTCCTCCAGCTTGTGTTTTATGATTGTTGAGAGGGAGAGACCAAGCAAGGCTCTCCGGCTGCTTTCAAGTCCAGCCAAGCCAGTTTGCCAAAACCAGTCGACAACTTTCACATGGAGCCACAAGGTTGCAGTGCGTGCTGTATTGTGCTGCACTAATAATATGGTTCCCAAATCCTATTTCTTGTCACAGTACATTTGCACATACATGGAAATCTGTCCACTGCATTGACCCATCCTAACAATTAGGAGCAATGGGCGCCATACCACCCGGAGAGCACTTAGGCGTTAAGTGTCTTGTTCAGGGACCTTTTGATTCCCAGACTACCCATTCAGTTATGGCCGCCCTGTGCTGGTCACTTCAACGTCCTCTGAGAGAGTCCTTACAGTTTATGGAACTGCATTCAATCTAATATCTCCTGACGCTTGCCTATTGTCCAGTGGCATAAAGTAACTAAGTACATGTACTCAAGTACTGTACTTGATTTCCAATTGCCAGTACTTTTACTCCTACTTACATCTCAGAGGCAAATATTGTACTTTTACTCCACTGCAATTATTTGACAACTTTAGTTACTAGTTACTTTGATTATTATTACAAAACTACAAAAAATAACCACTTCAGCTCTGTATACATTTCAGCCATTTGAAAATAGCCGATGCTCGCATCGCGACGCATTGTGAGCTTGTAGATCTGCTATTTTCAAAAGATTTTAATACATTTGAAAACTTGTGAAATGGGACATTCTGCATAATGAGTACTTTCTACTTATGTTACTTTAAGTACATTTTGATGCCAATACTTTTGTACTTTTACTCAAGTCCATTTAGAATTCCGGACTTTTAATTGTAACAGAGTATTTCTACATTGCAGTATTGATACTTTTACTTAAGTAAGAAAAATGTGAGTACTTTTTCCACCCCTGCTATTGTCTCGTGGGGTAGTAAATGTAAAGCCGAATATGGGAGAGATGTCAGGATTGTTATTCAGTGCATCAAGATAATAGTGCTGATCCAGGGTGTTTTGTTTCTCCAAACACCTGGTCAGTGATCCATACACTAGATTACTATTGCTGTTCTCAGCTGCTCTGTGATTAAATATCCAGAGCCAGAAGCGACTGGAGTGGAAGAATGGAGAAATGCCTTATGTTCTATAATCCAGTGTTTCTTTGCATATGGTGAATGCACCCTTTCCTGCAGTCAACTGTATATCGTCACTGATCTGAGATCATAAATAAATGTGAGTCTTACCAAAGTGAAATATTATCTGAGAATAAAAAAAAAAGACAGAATGGAAAAAGATGTTCCAGAAAACTCTCAGTTGAAAGGATAAGTTATCTGTTTGTTAGGACTATACACTACTTTTCCCAAAGACCTCCAAAGTCTCTTTTCCATGCAGTCAGAGGTCATTCTTTCCCACATCAGTCAACACAAAAAGTACATGTGTGGGTAGACAAGACAGAAAGGGATCTTCTGTTTCTCCCCACAACCCTCCAGGACATCCCATGCATCCCCTGCAGAGATGTCAGAAGCACATGATCACACAGGGCAAATGGGAGCAGCATTCTGACGTGTTCAAACTAAGTGGGGGATATTACAGTAGACACTGAGTGCGGGCGGGGACAGTTTAGACACAGATGAAGGCCTATAGCGCTTCAATTAGACTTAAATAGCAGATCTACAAGCTCGCAACACGTTGCAGTGTGGCACCACGTTTAAACCACCCTTTAATTAAAGCCGCCGCCTCCTAGCTGTAATAAAACTAATGAAATAAAGAAGAAACATTTGAAATGAAGGAACTTTGGAGTGTGAAGCAGCTACAGCGGTGGTTCTCAAACTTTTTCATGTCAAGGACCCCCAAAATGATATGTATTTGGCCGCGGACCCCCATGTCAAAATATTTTGTTCCAGGGACCCCCCCCCCCCCAGAAGCAAAGATTTGAGTTACAAATGTTCGCTTTAAAAAAGATTATGTTCAAAGATTTGCACACATTTTCACGATTTTTCAAAAATAGCAGATGTACAAGCTCATAGCGCGGCACTTTGAGCTTGTACATCTGCTATTTTTGAATAGCCAAAGTATAAAAGGTTAAAGTGGTTAAAATTATTGTGATGCTATGTTAACACATTTTGCTGGGAACCCCCTGGGACCCCCCCAAGGTCCCCGGACCCCGCTTTGAGAACCAATGAGCTACAGTATGGTATATAAATGTAGTACTGTATGGTCATCACATTTTGTAGTTCTGCGTGCGCAGTGGTTTCAATAATACTCAAAGTGGGGGACAGACAGACAGACAGACAGACAGACAGGCGAGTGGATGAAGGTGTCCCATTCCACGGCGAAACGGCATTCCTAGACTATGAGCTGGAAAAGAAAGGTCCGGTGTTACCTCAGAGGGATTCCCATTAACAGCAGCCAAGAATCTCGTCCACACACACACACACACACACACACACACACACACACACACACACACACTCCATACATTCCCCCTAGTGTTCACTATCTGGACATCACTGTCTGATAACGCCACACAACAAATATAGCATGAGAATGTTCACCATAACAAAGACAGAGGGATTGCTGGCTTCACTTTGTCCTAAAATGCCCTGGTGCTGTGATTGGTGGGGTCTGGCTTCAGAGGTGGCTCTAGGTGAACACCAATGTCATGGTATAGTGTCAGAGAGAGAGAGAGAGAGAGAGAGAGAGAGAGAGAGAGAGAGAGAGAGAGAGAGAGAGAGAGAGAATGTCACACATATGCCACTGGGAGAGTAGGTTAAAACAGGTCAAGACAAAGGCACCGCTTGAATATTCTATATTATTGTCTCTCCCTGTCAGCGCCATAAACTGAACAGGGTTTCGTATGAGAACCAACTACGTTGTGTATAATGAAGTGTAAAATCAATTTCGCATGGAACTTTGTGGCCACAGATTCATCACAGAGTTTTATCACGGAATCGGGATCTGAGTGAGGAGCTGGGAAATGGTTAGGGAAAGAGTTAGATAGACAAAGAGAGAGACGGAGAGAAAGGCATAGTTGTAAAATATTTTTGTTTCAATACAGTATATGCGTTGAATATTCTGCTACTTTCTGGTTAATGCATTTGGAATGGCTATATAATCTATTTTTCTACTCTACCTCCCTGCCTGTGTGCTGCCTGACAATGATTCAGTCTCTCGATAAAAGGCCTACAGTTTGCGTCAAATTAAAAAAATATTGTCCATAATCTACAGTACCATTACTGGATTAGAGACATGATGTGCAGAGACAGTATTTGACACTTTCCAGTTTCGTTCTTTTTTTAAATCATACTATAGGGACTAGTGAATACTCAAACACAGGGGTCTTCAGCGTTTTTCAAGCCAAGGACCCCTTAGTTGAGAGAGAGATGAAGCAGGGACCCCCACTACGTATTGTATAAAATTGTGTTGCAGATTCAACGTTTTGCATAGATTTCATGGTAGCTTCATAGACTTCTTGACAACACTGTCATCAGTGTTGGATTCATGTTAATGTGTATTTTCAAGACATTTAACCACTTAAATCCTTAATACTTAGTAAGCTTTACCTTTGGCTCTGTACTTTTCTGTTCTTTTCCCCCTTCTACACCAAACCTCTTTGCCGAAAATAGCCGATCTACAAGCTCACAACGCCTTGCGATGCTATAGGGTTCAAGTGGTTAATGTAAAAAATATATATATATCCTATCACACAAAGATTTGGCGGACCCCCTGTAGTAACTCTGAGGACCTCCTAGGGGTCCTGGACCCCCTGTTGAAGACCCCTGCTCAAACATTACCTCTGGTGAGACAAGCTCACAAAAAAAAGAAGACTAACAATGTACAGTAACAACCTTGAAAAACCAACACCAAATTATGGTCTCAAAGGGGGGGAAAGCCTGTCATTGATCACAATGATTCACAGTCAAACCCTAATTCAGAATAGCGGTTGGCTCGATAAAGCAGCTCCTGCATCTACGTACAGTACATATTGTAGGAGCTTTAGCTGGTGTCAAAAGCAGCAAAAACACAAGCGTGTGTGGTCACTGGTCAGGCTTGATGAATATGACAAAACCCCCAGTTGACAAGGCAAGGCCAAACAAAGAGTGATAGAATTACACTGTGTGGTATTCTGCCTGGTCAGTTGAATGCATAATGCTGGGTTGTCAAACATTAACTTCCTGGTGTGCGTAGTGAGTGGCTTTGACTTATGAACCCTGACCAACAGCAGCGCAAAGCCACTGTGTGAGATTTACTGTGTGGTTCTCTCCTGGTCTATGGCCCACACCCTCTGTCCAGCACAGAAGGAAAGCGGGGAAGGTTAGAGTTGCTGGGTAAATGAGGACAAGGCATAGAGAAGATTTCTTGTCTTCATTCTTATGCGGCATGCATGGCATGCTGATGCCAGCGAGTGAGCGGATGCACGCGAGCGCACGCACACGCGCGCGCGCACGCACACACGCACACACACACACACACACACACACACACGCGCGCACACACACGCACACACGCACACACTCCATACATTCCCCCCAGTGTTCACTATCTGGATATCACTATCTGATAACGCCACACAACAAATATAGCATGAGACTGTTCACCACAACAACTGTTCTTGTCTTCATTCTTATGTGGCATGCATGCTGATGCGAGCGAGTGAGCGTGCACACAAAAAACACGCGCACGTGCATGCGCACACGCAGGCAGGCAGGCAGGCAGGCAGGCAGGCTGGAGACAGTGGTTCAATTCTGGTTACCTACTAATTCAATTGTTTGAAGTTCTGGGTGAGAAAGGGGTCAAGTATCTAACAACAGAGAGGTGAGGTGAGGTGTAGCATCAATTCCACAACCCGACACGAGAACAGAATGATGATAGAATGCTTCGGTGAGAATTGCCCTCTGGAGAGAAGCCTGGATGCCAAACTGGGCTCTGCCTGACTGGGCAGTGAGCTGCTATGATTACTCATGCAAAGCTGTCAGTTTTATCTTCACCCTCAAGCTGCTTGTTTGTCATTGTGTGTGTGTGTGTATACGTGTGTGCGTGTGTGTGTGTGTGTGTGTGTGTGTGTGTGTGTGTGTGTGTGTGTGTGTGTGTGTGTGTGTGTGTGTGTGTGTGTGTGTGTGTGTATACGTGTAGTGACATTGCAGAGATAGCAGATAGGGTGACTGACAGCCAGTGGCATCATTCAAAACAGACTCTGTGGCAAAGGTTGCAGTCAGTGCCCTGGGGCTTGCATTGGCTTCTGCTGTCTGCACACCTGTAAATACGATTTGTATTTAACTGGGCCAACGCTGGTCAACTTGGAATGCTTAAACATTAACATGGCACCTTTGCCACCTGCATTTAATATTATTTAAACATTCCTAAATGTGGCAAACAATACCACAGAGACGTGTATATATTACATTCACACATATACACTCTCCCTCACTCACTCACACGGCACGCACGCACGTGCGCATGCACACACACACACGCACACGCACACACACACACACACACACACACACACACACACACACACACACACACACACACACACACACACACACACACACACACACACACAGCCAACCACTTGGGACAACTTAACACATGGTCTCTCTGCCAGGTTTTGACAGGGTATTCGCACAAACACACTCATGTCCTTCCAGTCTAATTTCCTCTCCCTTTATGGCACCTTGTTCCATGTTGTTGGAGCACCAACGTAAGCAGATAATGGGCCCAAAGAACTTGGACTTAAACACGAATGTCAGTTTGGGTTGGCAGACGCAGAGGGAGAGAGAGCATGTCTGTCTGCACGGTGCTCTCTGAATCTACAAATATGGCCTCATTCTGGGTCTTTCCTCTTTTGTCTGTTCACTGGCTCGCTTTCTTTTCCTTTCGCAAATCATAGCTTTGTTTCCCTTGGTGGTTTCTATTACTTGTAACTCATCATCCTAAAATGTGAGAGTCCATCCAAGGTGCGTTATCGTTTATTCCGAATACTGCAATACATCTCTCAGTGAGCGACCAGTTAAGCCCGTTTAGACCCGGGAAAGCATCTTGTGTCGTTTTAGATTTCTTTGGCTATTCAAAAAATTAGCAGATATACAGTACAAGCTCAAAACGTGGCACCGAGTCATACAGTAGAGTTGAAAACAATAGAGAGGGCACCGGATATCCCCTCCCATCCACTTGCATTGTATTGCTCACACAGCGCATGGGCCGAAATCACCCCTTCTTCCGGGTTGGAGATGTGATGGACGAGGCCTATTTGGGGTTTCAGCGACGCGTTTTTTTTGCGTCACCTCGAGAAAAAGCTCGTGCGCAAGCTCGTGAGTCGAGCCCATTGGTCGAAACCTTTTTCGCTCATTCATGTACAGTGGCCCCAGCTGCAGTACCTATGAATGGCCAGCATGTCCAATGTGCTTCAATGCAACCACTGGGTTCTGGGGGCTTGCAACTGTACTGTGATTGGCTGATAAGTATTCAGACCCTTTGCTCAGTATTGTGATTGGCTAGCGAGACGCATGATGAAATTCATAACCTATAAATAGCACCATGCACTTCAAAAAAAATACTTTTTTTTTAAGTGAGCTTCCATCACTGTGATGACCTTAAATAACACCGCTCACTTCACACTGGGTGTGATTTTTAGATATGTATTTGGCCACGGACCGACATCTCAAAATGTTTTGTACCAGGCCCCCCCCCCAGAAGTAAATATTTGAGTTACAAATGTTCGCTTTAAAAAAATATATATATTCAAAGATTTGCACACATTTTCAAGATAAAAAAATAGCAGATCTACAAGCTCATAGCACGGCACTCGTGCCGTGCTATGAGCTTGTATGTCTGCTATTTGTGAATAGCCAAAGTACAAAATATGGATAAAGTTTTTACAAAGATGCGTTCCCGGTTTGAATGGGTTAAACATATAAAGTTGTCCTCTCTCCTCTGCACTGTCTTTCCACACAGTGTACCCTGCATGTGCCTGTGCTATTCTCCAGTTTCAACGGCTGTCACCCCCCCCAGAGCAAAGGACAGTTGGGGTCACTGAGATCACAGATGCCGTGTGGGGCACTTTGACTTGACATACACACGCTCAGTCAATCCTTTTTGTATTCTTTCTAACTGCCTAATCAAATGTTTTCTGTGGCTGAAAAATACAAGCACACAGTGTAAAGACAAGACAGTGGGCACCTCAATAGTGGCCATCCATTATAGCTGAATGAATGGGGAAGGCCATAGGTGAATGGTTAGAGAGAGCCCGCCTGGGAGACCAAAAAGCCTCAGGTTCGATTCCAGGCTTCCAGCAATGTGTCGAAGAAGCTGCTCCTGATCAAGACACTTAACCCCTTACGTAACTGCTCCCCCGAGGTGCTGCCCCCCCCCAATAGCACCCACTGCTCCTGTTACTTAGGATGGGTTAAATGCAGATATACCTCATTAGATACCACAAAGGAGTGTGGACTATATTATTATTTATTATAATAATAATAATAATAGGCAGTGGTGGAAAAAGTACTCCAATGTTTTACTTAAGTAAAAGTAGCAATACTGCAATGTAGAAGTACTCTGTTACAAGTAAATGTCCGTAATAAAAAATATATTGAGTAAAAGTACAAAAGTATTGGTATCAAAATGTACCAAAAGTAAAAGTACTAAAATGTTTGAAAATAGCAGATCTACAAGCTCGAGCTTGTAGATCTGCTATTTTCAAACTTGTAGAGCTTGCAGAGCTTGTAGATCGGCTATTTTCAAATAGCCTAGGTATAAAATAGGGCTAAAGTGGTTAATGTATGTTTTCATTTATATCTGCAAAGCAACTAAAGTTGTCAAATAATTGCAGTGGAGTAAAAGTACAATATTTGCCTCCGAGATATAGTGGAGTAGAAGTAAAAGTATACACAATTGGAAATGACTACAGTAAAGTAAAAGTACCTCGAAATTGTACTTAAATACAGTACTTGAGTAAATGTACTTAGTTACTTTACTCCACTGATAATAGGCTTGTTCTAAACACCATCTATGACCTCATCCTATTATAACTTCCTCTCAGCAGCCAACAAGCCAATAGCGCAGCCATAGCTCACTGTGTGTGCTGAAGGCATGCAGGGAGCATGGCATCTGTCGCTCAGGCCCCTGAACAGCTGGACTGACAGGCTCTGGCCCGGCAAAGGAACAGGAAAAAGGAGGGGAGGGAAGAAAGGAAGGAAGAAAGAAAGGAAGAATAGAGGGGGGGCAAATGGAATTAATACCCTAGCTCCATGCTAGCTAAGAAAACAAAAGGGGAGATAGAGTTGTGAACGACTGTTTTAGAGGGGCTAGCCAGCTGTTAGCTTTTAGCCGGCTGTGTCCCTCTCAATGCCTTCAGCTGAGAGGCTTTCCTGTGGCGGAGTAGCATTGTGTGTGTTTCTATGGACTGAACTGGGATATATAATCAATAGCAGACTATGGGTTATAGCTGGGACTCGGCTAACATATGCCTGTATTACTGTGCAGTGATATTATTATTAAACATGTGCAGAAGTAGACATACGTCAGCCACCCAACCCAACACGCGCGCACACGCACACGCACACACACACGCACACACACACACACACACACACACACACACACACACACACACACACACACAAAAGTGATGATTCGATATCAATCATTCATGACTATAATGAATGAGAGATGCTCTGCTTTCACTCCATACTGACAACATGTAGCTACTATTAGATACTGTATGTGTACAATATATAATCATAACAACAACAATAATAATAATAATAATAATAAGACATCAAAGAACAGAAATCAGAGACACAAACCTTCAAAATCTGAAATAATTCCCTCCAAGTGTGGATTGACTCCAGAATCAGACATCTTTTGAGTTACAAAGGTTGACAATATCTTTTTGCCTTTTTAACATTCAATTAGACTCTCTGCTGATTCTTCCAAATTAGAGTCAATGAGGGGGTTAAAAATGTTAAGCTCAAACTGACAAATCTCTTAATTGAAGTCAAGGAGCAGCTGATAATTTGTTTGACTTCCTTCTCTACTTTCTACATCACAACAGTGTGACTTCAGAGAGAGTGAAAGCCTAGCCGACTCCCACCTCCTCCCCGCCCCTAGGCAAGGCACACGCACGCACACGCATGCATGCAAGCAAGCAGTGCACACACACACACACACACACACACACACACACACACACACACACACACACACACACACACACACACACACACACACACACACACACACACACACACACACACACACACACACACACACACACACACACACACACCTCCTTTCATACGAGGGCTGCTGTGGACCTTTATTTCCACCAAAGTGGCTCTCGGATCTAATTTCTTCAAAGAGTCTCTGACTCTGTCTGACAGCCAGTGTGGACAAAAATGTCACACAGTCACTCACAAGTTAACCTGCAATCAGACCAGCTCCCCCGCTATGGCCGCAGTCAGACTTCAAAAACCCAGCAGTGGCCTTCAGAAATGGCAGAGGCTCATTCCTCTCAAAGCTAACATGAGCTGATCCCCCACTTATGGTGTGCTGCCGTTCTTGGCTGTCACAGCCAACACAGAGACCTCACTTAATCCAAGAGCCTGTCTCTGTAGTCTCAAGTAAACAATTTCTACAACCTCTACGATAATTAAAGTGGCAGTCATTTCTCTGGTAGCCAGGTAGTTTCCTGTGCTAAAAAAACATGGAAAACCATTTTTTTTGGAAGAAAGATAACATTAGGTGTATATGACAGGACCCTCAGGGGGGGGGGCAGACAGAGAGTCATGCAACAACTTGTCCCCTGTGTTTCCAGGAAGAACGCAGGAAGCTTCTGAGTGGTGAAACCCTCTGACAGGGGAAAGCTAATATTCTTTCACTGGAGTGCAGCTTGACGACAAGCTAGCTTTTGATGTATTGGGGTATGGTTTACACACATGTCCTTGGAACTGCTGCAGCTAATTTAGCCGACTTTTTTTTTGAGCGACAGTCAAACGCTGTTGAAAGGTGTTGATAAAATAATCAAAATAAGTGAGAAACATCAGACTTGTCCTCGTATTTACATAAGCAATCCCACATTCCCCCGGTGGGACGTTGTTATAATGGCTCTTATCTTGTGTGTTTTTCCGCCAGCACTCAACTGCAACGGAGCAATAGCGATGCTATCGCAGTAGTTTGGCGTT